>NW_027468859.1:20042955-20045455 GCF_046254945.1 Alosa pseudoharengus | reverse complement strand
CCTCCTGATCTCATTCCCTATTTATCCCGTCTGATCCTTACTCATCACTCGACACAGCAAACCCTCAAAGGTGACTCAGCAACCACAGGTGAGGTCAGGATAAACTGGATCCCAAGGTCACACAATAAAATACTAAAGAGTTAAACACATAGATAACAGTTCTGGAGAATAATGGCATATTCAATTCATTTTTAACAGAGCTCCGGTCACAGATACAGTACTTGCATTTTGAGCCTGTGAGCATCTTGAGGTTAGCCAGGTGCAGTGGCAGTTGCCAAGAAGCTAACCTGTCACGCACAACTTTCACTGCCAATTCTAAAACTGGCTCTGCCACTTTCAAACTTCAGCTTGTGTCACGAAGCCTACTCTTACAGGCCTACATGTACAGAAAGAAATATCCAAGTTTTCAACCTACCTATGTGCACTTCAATAAGATTGTAAATATCGGGTATTCTGTAAGAAATAAAGTGTGCTGTCCGGTCAGGCTAGATTTTTTTGTGAATGTTCTATGCCTGTGTTCTCTTTCTATGGCAACCATTATGGGATGTCTTACTGTTACATCATGCTGGAATCATATTTATTTTTCAAACAGAGAACCGCTTCAGTGCTGTTTGAAGTCTCCCAAACTTTTCCAGATATTCTCAATCTTGACAAGATTTCAGAAACTACTCTTCTGTAAAAATCATACATGTAATAAAGAGAATCACACACATGTATACACTCCCATGCAGAGAGCACAGGCTGTGATAATGATCTATGTTTGGGTCCCCACCCCGAGTTAGTTGGTGCACCTTGCTGAGTGCTGCAGGTCCTAGCTTGGGGCTGAGCCCCAGTGCAGCACCGGGCTTCACTCAGCTGTGAACAATGTCCTGCTTTGTTTGCACTTTACCGCCAAGCAACTGCAAAGGCAGCTGAAGGCTTCTGTGTGCTTCTGTGTGTGTGTGTGTGTGTGTGTGTGTGTGTGTGTGTGTGTGTGTGTGTGTGTTGGAATTCTGAGACGGCACATTCCACAGACCCACAGTTCTTTCCCGCCTGAGTGCCTGACTGACTGACTGAGGTTGGTTGGTTGAGAGGGGGAGGAAGAGCAGGTCTAACCGAACCCTCCCCAGCCTTCAATCAGCCACTCACTGTTTGGAATGCAGCAAAGCATCTATGGAATCATATGTACTACACATCCGACTAGTAATATAAAGGGTGTGCAACTTACAGCAGCTGGGAATCCAGACACATCGAAAGTCAGATGAAGTATGTGGCCATAGGCCACACTAAGTTTAAAATCGACACTTCGGCAGTTAATAAATAAACAAATAAACACAGAGCAAAATTGAAAACAGGATATGTTCGCAGCCTTCAGTTCTATTAGGCTGAAACATTTCTCTACTAATTCTGAATGCAAAGTGTTTACTCCTCATTATTCATGTTGAGTCACAATACTTGGTCTATCCCTCAACACACACACACACACACACACATCTTATTGTCTGTGAAGTGGCCATCCTCCAGAAGGGCCTGGAAGCATCCGGAAGCTTGCTCAGCAGAGTGCCAAAGCGCCCCTGGAGAGCTAGCAGGCGGAACCGGATCACTGAAGATGCCAGTTGAGCTCCTCAGTGCTCCACTACATCACCACTCCACTCCAGCCCATCCAGCTCCCCACCGCACATCACATCACATCACAGCTCTGGCTGGCTGGCTGGTCAACAAGTCCGGAGCCCACCCAAGTCTACGGCCGAGTCTGTTTTTCAGCCTAGAGTCGCAAGGCCACAGGGTGGGGAAGAACAACACCACGAACAAGGAGGAGAGAAGGGGAGGGGAGGATAGGAGGAGAGGAGAAGAGGAGCTATACGGGATGCCAGAAGACTGCGTGCCTGGGAGTCGGGGCTCCGATGTCTAATGTTCTTGTCAAATCACAAATGCTGGAGCAGAGGAACAAAACAGAGAGCAAGAAAGCATTCAGCGGAGTGAGTGTGTGTGTGTGTGTGTGTGGTAGAGAGTGAGAGAACACTAGACCTTTACAAGGAATGCGAAGGAAAGGACTCCAAGAAACAGAGACCAAAAGAGAGACAGACAAAGCCAAAGGTAGCATACTGCAAGGGTTGCCAACACACACACACACACACACACACACACACACACGCTAGTTCTTACAAAGGAGAGGCCTGGAAACAGAGAGCCTGGCTGACAGTCTGATCTCAGTGGGGAGTAACGGTACCATAAAGTCAGAATTAAAGACTAACACTTGTGTATTATGGGGCCTGGAGGAGGCTCGGAGTTCCACTGGATGTCAATAAGCCCTTTAGCAGAAAACCACCAAGGATGGGCCGCCATACAGCCAGACTGTTGGGGGAACCAAAGACTTTGTGTGTGTGTGTGTGTGTGTGTGTGTGTGTGTGTGTCCACCACACTATACATAACACACACACACACACACACACACACATCAAAGTTAGGCTTCATTAACAGAGGCTTTACACCCTCAATTCAAAGTAAACAAAGTTTCAGA
>NW_027468859.1:19950455-20037955 GCF_046254945.1 Alosa pseudoharengus | reverse complement strand
GCGGATTCCTAAAGAAACACAAGCACCCACACCATAAGTTTATCTAAATTAGCTATGTATCAAAAATTACATTTTGCCGTGACTCGAAGAGCTGTAAACAGTGTTGTAAGGCTATGTGTACAAATCCGCTTGGAGCTCCAAGAATTTTGAATGCGACGAGGAGAATTCTGGGGCTAACCGTTGAATATGCAGTGAGAAATTTTACGATAATGTGCAAATGTGCAATCAGGAGTGTGCGCAGTGTGTGTGTGTGTGTGTGTGTGTGTGTGTGTGTGTGTGAGAGAGAAAGTGACAGGGTCTGTGTGTGTGTGTTTGTTGTGTGTCTGAGAGAGGCAAAACAGAGAGTGTGTAGTCATTGCTCACTTGTGACACTCATACACTAAAAGGTCAAGCTAAGACAATGAGACAGTCAGAGCTCTGGAGCACCTCTGGAAAAAGACTCGAGAGGAGCAGAACTATTCAGGTGGAGTGCTTTTGACCTTCCACAGACACATAGTGGACAGTGAAGCTGCAGATGTGACACACACACAAACACACGCACATTAACAGAGCCAATGCAGAGGTTGTGAGTGTAACGTGAGAAGCACAGAGGACAGAGCACAGCGCTGCAGATGTGACACACACATGCGCACACACACACAAACACACACACACACACACACACACACACAAACACACACACACACACACACACAAACACACACACAAGCACACAGAAACACACACACACACACACACACATTAACAGAGCCAATGCAGAGGTTGTGAGTGTAACGTGAGGAGCACAGAGGGCAGAGGTGAGTGTGAGCCCCAGCTGTGGGGACTCATAACAGGGGAGAGCGAGACGGAGACTGTGGGGACTGGAGGTCATCTGTCTCACAGGGGAGAGCGAGACGGAGACTGTGGGGACTGGAGGTCATCTGTCTGAAACTGAACAACTACTCAAGGTCACCAAATTCAGACACTGGGCAACCAGCATTTACAGGACAGAAGTGGGGAATGTTTCATACAGACCATAATAATGTCTGTGGGGCAGACAAGACACAGACAGTGACGGACGACGGACAACGACTGGATGACACTTTAAATCAAATACATTTGCAATTCTTTTAGACAATATTTATGTACATAGTCATGCAAAGAATATTCCTTTAAATCGGTCAATAGCATTTTTTTTTTTTTTTTTAATCTGCAAGAGAAACAGGTAGTCATGTCACTGATACTCCTTCCCCCTTTGGAACAATGACTTCCCTCCCCCTCCAACACCACCACCATGTTTCCCCATACAGAGTTATCCAAAACGACAGACGATGTCAATCTTTGTCCCGACACCAGTCGGTACATCATGAGAATGACTCCTGATGCATCACAAATTCAATTTACCTTTTTAATTTAATACTCCACAGAGGGCATGCTGAAAGATGAGCAGTGCTTTTTATTTTAATTTGGTTTGCCTCCGAGCCGAAAGAGCCCTTCCAAAATTAGGCCCTTAATCTGAAACGAGGAGAACTGCCCTGGTACACTCTGAGCCGGTCATCCATGACTAACGGTCATTCTGGGCAACAGCAAACAAAAGCAGTGGGACACGATATCAATATGCGGCTTATGTAACGTCCTATCGTTGTGTGTGTTTGTTTGTTAGAGGAAGAGTGAGGGAGCGAGAGACATGTGTAGAGAAAGAGAGAGAGAGAGAGAGAGAGAGAGAGAGAGAGAGAGAGAGAGAGAGAGAGAGAGAGAGAGAGCAAATGCTACTGCGACTAACACTGACACAAATTAAAAACGATCCAACGTAGCCAAACAATGTAGCCATTTAATTACTGGTATACTGCAAGACCTACAACTGTGCACGAGGAGTGCTTTACCTTCCCTAGGTTCCCTGGCTCAGTGTGTCGTCTTGGGCTTGCCGTAGTGTACTACAATCTCCGGTGGGAACAGATGGCCCATACTGTATGCTGCTATTGGTGTGCCTGTAATCTCTCTCATCCATTAGAGTTAACGCGGCCAGCACTCAACACTGTCACTATGAGAGCCAGCTGGGACTGGACAGACAGCACAGCAAGATAGTCACCCCTGAGCAAACATAAAAACACACACACACACACACACACACACGCTAATGAGCCAAAGGGGAACAGGCTTGTTTTAACAGGTTGATGACGGCAGCAGCGGAGGATGCGGCAGGGCTGAAAATGCTGACCCACCATGAACTTACGTGTGTGTGTACTGTGTGTGTGTGTGTGTGTGTGTGTGTGCGGTAAAGTCAAAGATGCTGAGGAGTTAACACAGAAGAGCTAAAAGTGCCATGCGGCCACGGACTCTGTGAGGTCTAGAGAGATGCGTTTGTTACAGTCTGGTGAGAGTACACACACACACACACAGGCTAATTAGTATAACTTCCAGTCAGTGGTCTCCCGACAGTGCATTGATCCATTCTGACCTAATGGAGACTCTGTCTTCTCTAGTTCCGGTGTGTGTGTGCGTGCGTGGATGTGTCTGTGAGAGAATGTCTCAGTGCATGTGCATGCATGCAGATGTGTGACGGTGCAAGGCTTGAATCAGCAACTTTTACCTTTTACTTGAGAGTGCATGTGCGTACTTGTGTGTGTCAGTGAGTGTGTGTGCTTTATGCTGATTTGGATCGATTTGCATGTGCGCGCGCGCACACACACACACACACACACACACACACACACTCTCACACACACACACACACACACACACACTACATTGCTCCCTTCCTGACATCTTTATCTGCCCATCTGATTATAGCCTAGCTGAGTGGATGGAGTGAGGAATGGTCTTCATGATATATGAGTCTGAAACCAACACTGCTGCTGCTTCAAACGCATGCCTGTTAGTGTGTGTGTGCGTGTGTGTGTGTGTGTGTTTGACTAATGCTTCATAGCCTCTGGGGTTACTGAGTGGCTGTCCGTTCTAATACATTACAGGGGGGTGGGGAGGATGAGGGAGGAAGGGGGGGGGGTCATTCAGAAATACAATGAGAGAGAGAGAGAGGGATGGTGATATAAGATAGGAGAGGAGAGGAAAGAAAAGGATGACAGAGAGGAAGGGAGGGGACGATATGCCGGAGTACATTCAACCCAGAGGAATGATGCACACGCACACACACACACTGACACACACACACACACACACACACACACACAGACACAGACACAGACACACACACACACACACACACACACACACTCACACACAGACACACACACACACACACACACACAGAGGAAGAAGAGTGAGAAAAGAAAAACTGATGAGGTCACAGAGGGAAGGAGATGGCCAGGGGGATACACGGACACAAAGTCCAAGTACATCACAACCCTTCGCACAACTTTAGGAGTCCAGTTTTTCACGAAAGAGATAATCCCCCCCAAAATGCAAGGAACCACTTTGATGAAATTAAAGTGTTGGAACGAACGACAAGAAAGAGAGCTAAAAATAAGACTCCATTTAGGCGCAGAATGAGAAGAGAACGAGAGAGAGAGAGAGAGAGAGAGAGAGAGAGAGAGAGAGAGAGAGAGAGAGAGAGAGAAGAGGATTAACGGCCGACCTCATTGAAGTCACAGCTCATTCATTTCCTCAACGGTTGTCCCCCAAGGTCTTTTCACGGTGCAGCATTACACCGGTTCAATAAAAAATTGGTTCATTCACGGGGAGCAGAGACACTTTCGCTCTTTCAGTCTGAAATTCTCTTTCTTGTGAAGCAGAAAGTATTTTATTAACGTTGTATTCTGGCAGTGTCCTGACAATCCTGAGCCAGCCCTGTCAGGGTGAAAACACTTCACAAAGCGACAGTGCTCCAATATGTGGCTCTTTCATTTTAAAAAGCAAAAACATCAACACATTTTCCTTCTCTAAAGTTGTCCCAGGTCTCTCTACAAGGCTTGTTACTGTTGAACCATAACTGGACTACAGCCTGAGCGACATCTTTTCCAAGTTAGCTAACAGCTGGGCACTGGTGCCAGCCTATTAACTGCCATCTAAGGGGTTCAACTAAGTACCATTTCAGCAAAGAGAAAACCTCAGAGAGAGAGAGAGAAAGAAAGAAAGAAAGAAAGAAAGAAAGAAAGAGAGAGAGAGAGAGAGAGAGAGAGAGAGAGAGAGAGAGAGAGAGAGAGAGAGAGAGAGAGAGAGAGAGAGAATGAAGAAGCAAGACTCCATGCAGAGGGCTTCCTGGAATAAGGAGAAGAGGAATTGTTTTTGAGGACAAGGTCATAGCAGACGAATGCAACCCAACCTCCCGCTCCAAAGTTGGCCGCTTTTAGCAGTTCTTCCACCCAAAGTAACCCGGCCTTTTAAGCTTATCGGGTAAACCCTCTTATTAGCCCTATACACACACACACACATCCTTCCAGTCTCATTAGAAACCCATTCAGTTGCGGGACAGCCTGGTAATACGCTGGCACCCATAACAGAAAAGGAACTCATCTTATATAAAACCGCTGGGAGATGAAGACTCCGGAGGGATGCGTTCTAACCTACTTTGGTGTGTGTGAGCAGCACGCTCCCTTTCGCTTTCCCCTCCACTTCACTTGCTCTCCTTCCTTCTTCATCACAAGATGATCTGCATTCGTTTTCTCTGAGGAAGGGATTTTCCTAAAGACGCATAACCACAGCTATCTGCCACTGTTCAGGCCCTGTGTGTGTGTGTGTGTGCACGCATGTGTGTATGTGTGTGTGTGTGTGTATGTGTATGTGTGAGGCCCTGTATGTGTGCGTGTGAGTGTGTTAGTGTGTGTGAGAGTGTGAGATCGCATTAGCAGTGCGTGACGAGCCTCGGTCTCTGAAGGTGGCCAATGTGACTCATCTTTTACATCAGGCCTCCCCGCGGCCGCCTAAATCAGGCTCCACAATGAGCCCAGAAAGAAGCCCATTAAAAACCCCACAAAAACCCCAAATGTCAATTGATTTCTGGTATGCTGGTATGCTACTGGTCATAGAGTGGTTTGACAACAGGAGGATGGATGTCATCACGCCTTTCTGGTTGGGGAGAAAAGGAATGAAAAGGGAATGACAAAGAGCGAGTAGTGTTGTTGTGAGTGTGCCAAGACGAGCCAGAGATTCACCAGAGAGAGAGAGAGAGAGAGAGAGAGAAAGAGCAAAAGAAATAAGACAGAGAGAAATACAATGGAGAGAGAGAGAGAGAGAGAGAGAGAGAGAGAGAGACAGAGAGCGAGGTGAAAACCATTCCGTTTCCTTGGGAACCCACACAGGGAGGCGGAAAGACGTGGTGGACTGCTGGGCAAATACCAATCAGGCCCTCAGAATGAAAACAGCCATTGTAGGCCATTTGAGTAGGAAGCACCATTTGTCCTAAACTCCAGTAAAGGGCATCAGCCAGTCACACGTGCAAGCACATGCACACGCACAAGAGAATGAGGCCAAAAGCTGTAGAGTCCGCAGGACTGTAAACAAGTTGACACAAAGTTTGAATATTCAGCATTATAAACATGCCACAGCTACTAATCTCATTTTCAGAACTTGTGAAGTGCTCTCTTCATCCTCTTCTCTCCCTCACCCACACCCACACCACATCACACACACACCGCCAGCATCTCTACTCTGCTGTGGGCTCTAACAGGCCCTGCTCCTTCAGGGATTAGGTCTCTGCGGGGCTGCTTAATTACAAAGGCCAAGGCCCCTCCGACCACGGAGGCTCTAATCACAGACCCATGCCCGGTGCCAACTCCGCTCTGCGCTGTTCGCCTTCTCTCTGCCCGGCACTCTTCAGCCCCCTCCCTCTGCCTCCACCACCCTCATAGAGCCTAGCAACCCTCCACCATCCTCATAGAGCCTAGCAACCCTCCACCACCCTCATAGAGCCTAGCAACCCTCCACCCACCCTCATAGTCCTAGCAACCCTCCACCAGCCTCATAGAGCCTAGCAACCCTCCACCCACCCTCATAGAGCCTAGCAACCCTCCACCACCCACCCTCATAGAGCCTAGCAACCCTCCAACCTTCCTACATCCACCACCCCCCACCAGAGCCCTGTCCCATCTCCACACTCCTCACCCAACTGGGAGAGGCAGCAGCAGCAGCAGCAGGGGCTTGCTGCAGCAAATCCCCTTAATGCCAGCGGGATTACATTTCAAAGGCTATAACGTCGCACAGCCAGCGCCAACTGGGTTGTTTTGTTTTGAGATCTAGGATAATAGTTTGTAAATTAACAAAAAGAGGGGCTTAATGTTGTTGTTTCTAAATGCTGGAACTTAACACATTAAGAGGACTGAATTGATGGCCACACTCAAGGACCCATAGTTGATCTAAACTTCAGTAAGTAATAGTCTATACACTGGCAATACATGTCTTATACACGCACCAGTTTTAAGATAGTCAATGACCCATGGTACCTGGAATAATGTGGTAGACTACATTAAAAACCGCAGGGGAAAACTATGATCAAAACGAGGCCTAGAGCCTACATATCATTACAGGAAAGCATCAAGGCTTTCTACTTCTCCATCTCTTTCTAACCGCCTGTGATTTTGATGCCTTCTTCTGTAAAAATGTGGATGCTCTAGTCACCTGAGCCCCAAAATAAATGTGTCAGTAGCACTAGAGCACCCCGTGCCTCCCACAACAAGCTTCTGTGCCCCAGAAATTAAATGAACGGGAAACCACGCAGTGGAAGAGGGGGAACAGAGAGGGAGTATGCGACAGACGAGCGTATAACAGTCCTGGATAGGTTTCATCTGCAATGGCCATTATATAGAAGCAATGAGTGGTGACGTTGAGTCCTAACGTCCCACTAGAGTATATGTACATGAGCATGCATACAAAGACAGAGACACACGCACATTTTTGCTGTGCACCTGCTAGTCTCATTTCTGTGCAGATCCCATGACATTTGCTCACTGTCTTGATTTCTTTCCAAGAGCCGTGTGTGTTGTGTGCAATGCCACAGTGGCGAGGCTATGGCCTTCTGGCAGATGCAGACTTCAGAGGTGGAGACCCTCCCGCGTTTATGACAATCCATCAGCACTCACGAGGGGGCACCTGCTGTGTGCATTAGGGACAATGTGCAACCGCTTGTAATCGTGTGTGTGTGTGTGTAAGTGAGTGAGTGAGTGAGTGAGAAAGAGAGAGAGTGTTTGTGGTTGTGTGTGAGAGTGTGTGAGTGAGAGAGAGAGAGAGAGAGAGAGAGAGATAGAGAGTGTTGAGTGTGGTTGTGTGTGAGAGTGTGTGAGTGAAAGAGAGAGAGAGAGAGTTAGTTGAGTGTGGTTGTGTGTGTTTCAAGTCAAATGGCACACAACAATCTCTCAGCACAATCCCGGTACTGATGGGCATCTAGTCTATATGGACGGAGTAACAATAGGTAACCCGTCCTCCATATGGAAGGCATATGTTTACCTCACACATCCACACCTCCATATGGAAGGCATATGTTTACCTCACACATCCACACCTCTTTTAAGGTTGGACTCTCAGCTTTTGACAGGCACCGTTTGTCAAACCTAAGTCTGCTGAAGTTAATGTGTTTTACTCTATTTAGGACTAGATGATGAAAGCCTGGCCACATCTATAGCAGCTGTGCAGACAGACTGTGCTCTGACCTCTGACCTCCGGAGTGGGGGGTGAAACAAACAGAACAGTGTTGATGTTGATGTTTGTCTACCTTAACTGGCCTCAGGCTCATATGGCTGGGAAAAATCAAGAGAAGACCACAACAGATGCAATTTACTATGCAAGTAGACTCTCAACAGTTATTAATTATTTACTTACGCTGTTATTTCATTACGCTGCATTTATGTTATTACTAGAAAATTATCCTGTTAGCTTCGACCTTAGTCTGTTCATATAGCCTACCAATGAGGTTACATAAACAAGCTCCACATAACAAAGTCTACAGAAAGCAAATCATTGCAGAAAATAAAGAACTAATTTAATGTGAACCCTAAAAGAAGCCAGGCTAATTTACTAGGCTAAAGTTTTTTGTAATTGTAGTATTGGTCCAGTATTAGGGTCTTGAGGTTCCTGCAGTCACAGACGTCCAGTTGGGGGTGCCAGGAGGGGTCCTGAGATGTCATTAGCGAGATGGAGTCAAAGCAGCTGGTGGAGAGGGTTTTTCTGGATTTGGAAGGGTGACAAGGGCAGGCTTCCCCTCCAACCCCATCCCTAAACACCTCCCCTCCCCCAGCCCACCTGCCCCCCTTCCCTGAACCCCCCCCCCCCCCCAAAAGGAAGGCCTAATAAAATTACCCCTCAATGTCCTCAATAACCTCAACATTAATGAGCTCAGGCTAACTGCTTCAGCAATTTACTCTCGCATAGCAAATCTGCTGCAAATCTCATTCAAAGGAAGGCTAGGTCTTTTCAGCCTCGATTGCTCCTCCTGGGACAAAGACAAATCTGCTATAGGGGGTGACGGGTGTCAGTTACTGCCCACAAATTTAGCATAACCACTGCACCCCCCTGCGACAACTCTAACGAGATGGGCTGCTAGACAGGCTAATCTACGAGGGGGGGTCCTAAAAGCTGCCTGGATACATCAGACAACCCTCTCCAAGGAAGGGGGAGGCTGGGGCAAAGTTCACACGTAAATTACAGCGTGCCACATGGAGAGCTGGCCGATGAGATTTTGCGATTCATTTCCAACCAATTTAACATGGAGTCCCATGTGTTGGATGGAGACAGACACGTTTGCCAGAACGTGATTGGCATCGACATGGGCTCGGATGGTGAGTAGACTGAAAGGACTGCTGGCAGCAAGCTGGCCATCAATTTCTTTAAAAGGATTAAAACTATTGGCTTTTCTTTTCTATCGGTAGTGTCTATTCTCTTCAAGAAAGATATACCAACACAAACACACTTGACACAGGAAATCCATAAACAGCACCGAAATCAAGCTTCAACATCTCACTGATTCCGCAACCATTGCCCACGGTCTACATGGCGGTGCTGTTGACGGGAATCTGAGGCATCCGTTCTGCATGGCTGGGGTTACCTCCGTGAGTATTCCCGGGAACATCTGTGGATATTCCTGGCCCGTAAGTCATGCAGTCATACGTAAGTCATCACCTCATGACACCATCTATCCTCAGTTGCAACAACCGGACACCTTGCGGTAACTCATGGCCTTGGCCCAAGAGAGGGATATGGACTGGAGACTGGAAGGGCATTCCACAGTGTGAACTGTGCCAAATAAGACATGCTAAACAGGAGCCTCCTCTGAACTCTGGACAGGAATGAGGGCTGACTCACTATAAAGTCAAAATGGATGTTCCTGTCACTTTTGGAGTTCAAGTGCTAGAGGAAGACACTAGTCAGATTAAGGCTATAGATTACCAAAGGCTCAATGCAATGATGACATCATGGAGACATCCTCAGAACTTCTAAAATGCTTTTGGTTCCATTTATGCATTCTCCATTTTCCATAGCTAAACCTCCACATTACAAAGGGAAAAGAAACTTGGTACCAATGCACAACAATAACATTTTGGACAACAGGCAGGCAAACAGGCATTCTAAATGAAGAGAATAGCAGTATATAGCTGTTAGTTAAGTTCACCATCAAAACCATCATTTCAAAAAGGTCGGCCAAATAAAAGGACAAACCTACATCTGTAACATTTTCCTTTCATGAAAGTTGTTTGCTGGTCAGTAATTGTACCTAATAATTCTGAGGCCACATTTGAAAGATTAGAGACACCTGAGGAGGAAGTTGAAACAAGAAGTCAAAATGGGGATGTGAGGTGAAATAGCTTTGAAAGTCAAGATCACAGACGAATCTCAACTCCTTTATTGTCCTGTCCGATGGTCCTCACACTTGCACGGCCACACAGACCTCCTTTCATGTTTGCAAGCTTTAAAGCATGTGAGCAAGGGGCTGCAAAACACTCCGGAACACCCGGCGGAGAGCGGAGGAAGCCCAGAGGTAATTATGCTGGAGAGTGCCTGCTGCCATAGCAAAGTATAATTAGTGACGAGGGTCAGGCCGGTGGCCTGGTTCTAAAGAAGAGGAAATTCCTGAGCCTTCTTCTAGGTCAGCAGCCGCCAGCTAATTTGGAAACGAGGCAAGGTAGAAAAGGGAGAATCTATAAGGTCCTTCGCGACCACAAGATTTCAAGAAGTCTCAATAATGAGGGGCTGACAACCAGACCGCCCCATGGCCAGTGCAGTCTTAAGTCTCCTTCAAGGTCAGTTTGGTGAGACAAAACCTCTATCCTTGGGCATTTATCGGGTTTTGTGAAACACCAGCCTCTCTTGAGAGAAGGTTGTTGGGAGGGGGCATCTGACACCAACCCCCAGGGGTAAACGATTCCATCTGAGGGCAGGAGGGCTAAAAGCCACTGCCAGAAGATGATGGCTCACAGATGGATGCTCATTTGTCAATGTCATGACCTTTGGTCAAGGGAGACCCTTTAGCAGCAACCCAGTCGACACAAATCACCACTGGCCTATTTACACAAGTTTCCAAGCCAATATCCCAGATTACTTCCAAGCTCTATCTGCCCGATTTTCTGTCAGAAGAGAGAAAAAAAATACATCTAATCTAGAATGTAAATATTTAATCTGTCCCTGGCTCTCAAAAAACAGACCGCTCCAAACTTGACCGGGATTGGAAAGGACTACAAGCCATCCAGCAGACCCTCGCCAGACTTTGAGAAATTACAGTTGAATGCACAAACCAATGGCAACCCCTTCCGATGCGTGTACCGCAGTCAGCGCAACACTGGATAGGATGACCTATATTTCCATCCCACATTCATGTCTGGCATGCCAGGCGATGGTGTCAGTAGACCTTATTCCAGTTTGGCTGACGTTTGTGACATGCACGTAGGGTCAATAGGTCAGTGGCCGAGGCTCCAAAATTGTCAGAGCTGGTGAGCAAGGCAGTGACCTGAATGTGGCACCGTCCCCAGGCGACGTCGCTCAATGCCACATTCTGCTGAATGAGGACGAGGCCAACAGATAATTAAAATGCTCACTTTAGGAGGGGCACTGTCTAGTTCAGTTTGAACTACTGTGTAAAAAAAAAAAAAAAAAACATTATCTGGGTACAGTTCTGAAGCGAGTGCAAGACATGATGAAAGTGAGAAGAAAACCGGAGAAAACCGAGTGATAGTGACGATGCAGAGAGAGATCTTTCAGTCGGAAGTCTCTATGTTACAACTGTCACTGCTAGGTGAATCTGTTCAAAGAATCTAAACCACACATACTGGTGGTGTATGCAAGAGAAGGTGATATGATGTGTGTGTGTGTGTGTGTGTGAGAGAGAGAATGGCCGAGCAAGAGAAAGAATTACACAGAAACAGACAAAGGGAAAAGATGAAATGATTGATAACAATTGTTAACTGCCGAATTTGATATAGTGATTATACGGCCGGTCTCAAAATAGTTTCTCCCCATTCGAGCGGATGGAAGTCATGTCTACAAAGAAACTGCCTCTGGAGAGGCGGGTTTGGGTAGAGGGAGAGATAAAAAAATAAAAAAAACTTGCTGCATAAATATCATGCTTGTGAACAAAAACAGAGATTAGAACAAAGGAGCTTACTCAGTAAAATCATGGTCAGAAAACACACATATTCAAACAACAGATTTACAGGGCACAATTTAAACATCCTTCACGCAAGGCCAACTCAGATTTTATACAAGTGGACTTCTCTGTGTGTGGTGCCGTCCCTAATACATTTACTTTTAATAAGGGGAAAGCAATTCTACAGAGAAAGAGTATGTTCCCTTTCTGTCCCACTTTCTCCATTCACTCCTGTTACAGAGGGTTTGCGGCTGAATCTTATTCTCTTACGGATTTGCACCACATCAGTCTTCAGCTCCTTCCGTGTCAGTCAGGCAGAGGAGTAGTCATCTCCGCAGATCAAGTGGTGAAAGTTGGGGGGGTGGTTCTAGTCATTATCTCACACTCTTTTGGCAATAACGGGCAACGAATGTGGCGCTTCCTACGCACTGATTACAGGCACTTCCACGGCAGGATCTGCCCTACTTCCCAGGCTGTTGGCAACTCACTGTGTGTTTGATGGGCACTAGGAACTCAGATGGATCTGAGACCCTGCAAATACGATCCTGGGAAGCCTTCAATTTTTCCCATTCCCGAAACTTCCAGCAAATCACAGAAGTAAACTTTTTTGTATTTCCTACAAAGATTTTTGTTTTTATTTATTATTTGAATTTCAGATCTAGGCTAGAACAGACAATGGACAGCTGGGGGGAAAAAACTCCATTGTGAAAATGGAGAGCGCGGTGTGTCATGTGAAACAGAAAAGCTGCACACATGACCTAATTTCTGAGTAGGGGGGAGGGGAGGGAGGGGGCAGCCAGGGTTTGGCTGCTGCAGTGGCAGGCGGCTCCACTGCACTGATGTTAATGAGATCAATTTAACCCACGCGCCACTACAATCAATGGGAGCGTGCCATGAGCTCTGCGCCGATCTCTGAGCCAGAATCAGCCGTCACAAAGCGGAACACCCAGGGTATTTATGTACAACTGATCCAGGAGGATCATCTTTTGTGTGTGTTAAGCTAGTTTTGAACCCAGATATGGACACCGGGAGGCCTGAGCCAAGTCATTTAGAGCACAACCAGGCATCACTCTACTAGGCTATCAGTCAGCACAGACAAGGCAAGCCAATAATACGTCCCCAGACAAACTGTAAGGGGAGCATCTGGGTTAGGGTGAGGCAGAGGTGAGCAGTGCAGACTGGATGCTGCTGTCTACCATGTCAGACAAAAGGGGTTGGGGCAGTGATGGAGCTAAGGCTGAGTTTGTGGAGGTCGAGTTGAAGAAATAGGGTTTGATTTTGCTCTTGCCTCAGGCACCAATTAGGTCCACATGACTACTCGTGTTGCAATTACCCCCTGAACGTTCCCAGAGTAACAACAGCTCCTTTGGGAGGTGCACCAAGTACCACGTCGCGCCAGCAGTCACTAGACTTAGAGAAAATCCCACTTCCTGCCTCCATTAATCAACATCTATTCAACAATGCTGTTCACGACGGGCTTGAACCTCTGCTTAATGCATTCAAGTGCCATTCAAAAGGATGCTCTTAAAAAAAGACTGGAAATGTTAAGCTATTCCTTGTGTTTGCTTAAATGAAGACTAACAATGGCAGACCTGTAGCCCTAATGGATATAACCACTGCACAGTCCTCTCTCTTAAAAGACACATGTCCATGGTCCTTTGTCTTAGCAGCCTCCAGGGCAACGTTCACCAGGAACAGCTGGTCCCTGTTATAGTTATAGTTCTATAGCAGCCTTGTCCAGGGAAGCTGCATCCCAAAACTAGCTCTCAAAGATAGATAGTGTGTAAGACAAATAGAAATAGAAATAGTGATTGGAGGCCAGATGCCCAATCCCAAGGCCATGTTCCTGAACACATTTACACAACATGCAATTAAGAGATGCTTTATAACTAAGACCGTGTTGGATAAGCAGTCTTGAGAAGTGGGCCGAGACTGCACCAAGGCTAAGCAGTCCACAGTTTGCACACACGTCACAAAGGATAGAATATCTTTTAATGCTGAAAGTGACGAGAGTAAAGCCAATTAAAGCATAGTAGAGGTTAGGGTGCATGTTCTTTTTTAAAATAATCCATGTGTAAAGAAAGCACTCAACTGACTCAAATCAAACAGGTGCAATTATGTGGGAAGCAGTCCTAAACAGATTTCAGAATACACCAAAATTTTGCCTTTAGCCACAAATATGAGGTGGATTTTTTTTCTTTTCTTTTTTTTTATTTGTTTCAGCTCTTCCAGCATTCCAGTAAGGTGCTTTCCAAAATGACATTGCTTTGGCTTGTCTTAAAGTTACTTGGAAAACACCCTTTTCCGGTGCTGTACACTCTTATAGCAAAGTTTTGACAGCGCAGTGCTTTTGCAATCAATGTTGCACAAAGGGTTAGCCTAAGGATTTGAGTTTCTTCATCTAGGGGTCCTTGAGTGCATCACAAACTGTTGTGAAATGGTTGCTTATGTAAACGTGTGTGAATGATTCAGTAGGAGTGGATGCGCGACAAGAGAATTTACCAGAAAGGTAAATTCAATGTCAGAGCAATTCATTGTCTGTGCAACATTTTCCAATCTGGTTGTACCCGAGTTTAATCATTAGGCCTCCATTCTACATGCACAAGTTGTTCTTGGCTTATTTTTGCTTAGCCTACAAAAGGTTAAGCTAATTAGCACTTTACAGCCTCAACCATTCAAATCTAATTGGAATAGAAACTTTTTTAGAACAAACAGTTACAAATTAAGCATTCTAAATCCTACACAATTCCAAGACACTGTTCTGTGGTATTTTCAACTTCACTTGTCTTTAACTAGTCCCAGTGTGATGTGGTGCTCAACAGCAGAACAAAAGGCATGCAGCACAAACTCTAAAATTGGTCAGCAAAACAGCATCCCTGCAGCGAGTGCAGGAAGTGATCTATATTTGCCTCGCATGGCTAATTTGGATACGGTCTCCTCTGACACCCAGTCAGCTCTCACTTTGTTTAGTTCTTTAGTTCCCTCTCTTTACCTCCCATCTGTGGCCACGTCCATGTGGGCACACTACAAAGTTGTCAAGCAGAGACACAGAACCAGACCCTATTGGAGACAAACCAAATAGGAACTAGGCTTATGAGGCCAATCCTTCACTACGAGCCAATTAAAAGTACCCTAAATAATAATAAATAAATAATAGGCCTAGTCAATAGGTATATCCGGTCAGTAAGGACAAGGGGCTTTGTGACCTGACTCCAGCGACCTGTTAAAGTGTTTATGACAGAACAGCTCCTTACCTTCCACACTGTCAGAACAAGACGTGCCAATTCCGGTGTCGCCACTATCCGAGGCGGTGCTGTGGCGTCTTCCACGGTTACTGCTGCCAGTGGTGACCGAGCCGGTCTGCCATGCCGACTCACAGCCAGGTACCCAGCCAGGTGAGGATGTGTTGGAGCCTACGAGAAGACAGAAGACGTGTCAAAAGATAACCAAGCAATAACACTTACACTTACTACCTGACTAGAACTGGCACTTGACTGTATGGAAATAGCACTCACTGCTGCACTAACTTGTCCTTATCGTACTCTACCTTGATTGTGTCCCTTGTTGGGAGTCGCTTTGGTTAAAAAGCGTCAGCCAAATGTAATGTAATGTAAAGATGACCAAGCAATAACACAACAGATCGATACCCATGGCCAGCTGATCATGAATTTGCGGAACAAATGTCCAACACAGCAAAAGGAACTAAAACCAAAATAATGCATCAAATACACCAACCACTTGTTTTATGGGGGACGTAGACACTAAGGGTAAAAAATACAAACTATAACAGATTTCTAGGTCTACAACCAACCACCTGAGAGTTTGAAAGTTTGCGTGTTTAGATTTGTAAAAAGGGGCACACGAACAGCTCGAGGAACAGTCACTTACACACTTTCAACCCTATTACTGGGGCAGTAAAACTCAGTTTATAAACAAACTGTTTACTACTCCACCTCTACAACCAACACAACAATTTTCCAGACTGAGCCATTCTGGCCACTTGCATGTATTAAGGAGAGACAAGTCACTCGGAATTGTGAGTTCGTTTGCCCCAGTTTGATAAGAGGATCACATATAATGAAACAACAGCAATTTGATGCCACCCCCATCAAAAGCAGCTCAGCTTAGCTTAACTAGCATATGGTTTAGCTAAAGCTTGCCAGACAAAAGGTGCACTTAGTCACACCAGTGCTGTACCTCAACACAGCATGTAGTCTAATCATGCTTTTTCCATTTACATTTATTCATTCAGCAGAAACTTTTATCCAAAGCGACTTAATGTCAATTATATTACAAGGGCAATTGTCCCCAAAGCAATTCTGGGTTAAGTGCCGTCAAGGGCGCAATGGTGGAAGCCAGGTATTGAACCAGACTTAATCTATGTCAGGCAAAAACCACTGCAATATAAGTTTGGATCCATGTCACCTAAGAACACCTTAAAATATTTGCTTCTAACATTAGCTCACCATCAGTGAATGGTAAACGAAAGCAGTTTACATAACCTTCACCATCTCAACACCTTAAGACTGTCTTAGCCCAACAGTGTACACTTTCGCTTCTGTTGCCTCACGGTTCACCTCCGGGTGCAAATATCATGCCAGCAAAGGTAGCCTAATACCTGCTTACCCAGGTGAGGACTATGTTTATGTGAACCTGATCTCCGTCTTTACCAAATGGCCAGTCTAGTGCGGGTCTTTTCACCCTCCGTTGTCCTCCATTATCTGGCCGTAATCTATTTTAAGTGTCTAATCCGTTCAGGGCCTGGTCATTAAGGCCGTCCTAGTTAGTCGCTGGGATAGCACATGGTGGTTGAATGTGCTTTCCAGACTTCAAATGGTGGTTTCAGTGCAGGATCCTACATTACATTTTCCTATTCTAATAAAGTGTCTGGTGTTCAAATGACCCCTGTTTCTTCGGGATTTTGTCATGCATCATGCGTTTGTTGTGATTTCAGCACAACACACGGGAAGTAAAGGGTTTAAATGTTGTGGTCCCGACGAAGGATCTTAAGGTTGTGGAGTTCTGAATATCATCAATACAGACCTCAGAATTTCTAATGTGAAGCTTGCAGATCATGGGACTCTGCAGACCGATGTAACCCTGGGCCTTGGGGATGCTATGATCCAGACCACTTCTTCAGAGCCCAGACTATTAGCCTACATAGCATGCTCTGCCACGGCAGAACTAGGCCATCAAATCACACAGCAGCCTCTGTTGCTATCCACCACTATAAGCTGAAACATTCAATGCACTGTATAATCAGTGGCCGACACTGTCATTTAGAGGGAAAAGGAGAACGATGGAGGGAGAGGCAAGTATTAATTATTTTAAATGTAGATAAGTGACAGCACATAAAACCCCAACTTAATTATTACAATTAGCTTTCAGTACCTATTTTACAGTCAGAAGAAATAAACCTTCACTCTTGTCATACAGACTACGTCTGCCGGCCATTCAAATGTAGCCTAGTACAAGCAGTTATGCAATGTGAGATAAATTATTAAAAGACTCTGGCACAGACACTTCTCAGCGCCCCCGGGGTGACGCTGCAGTACTTTCTACCAAGAGTTCTGGGGGACAAAAATTGTTGGCATGGCACCGCCAAATACCCGACCAATAACGTTATAATACAGCAACATTACATATATGAACGTGAGGGTCTGAGTAAGGTTGCTTATATATATCTATTCCTCTCCATTGAAGGTTGACCACCAGACATAGGGGGACAGCACAGCACGTGTTTTAAAAAGCGGTGTCAACAGTGGCATCTGTCCACATCCTCAAATTAGCACGAAGGTGCGATAGGAAATCGACTGGACAGGCAGATGTTCCGTCTTTTTGTCAGAAAGAAATAAGTGACCCAACGTGACAAGTTAGGCCTGTACGTCAGCGACAAAACATTGTGATGGCAGATCTGCCAGAGAAGGGTTATGGATCATGCCCAATGCAATTTCCTCTAGAAAAATACCCGCGTAATTTAGTTCCGATCAGAACAAGACAGTGATAAATAGGAAACTAACGGTTCGTTCAAAGCTTTTAGTGCCTGTCACTCTAGCCTACACTACAGTATGCCCATTTGGCGAGTTATAAGTTCTTTATGCTGACCAGCACGTCAAAACCGACGGGGGTAGTGCGAGATGAGGACCCACTGCCATGGGGGTATTTAAACCACTGGTGCTAACCATAAGCAACGATATTATTAGCATTCAGGATTTTTTAAATGTAACTTACAGTAGCGTCTGTGGCTAGCAAACGTTGGACACCAAACTAGTCAAGCTAGTTATGTTGGTCTGTATTTTAAAGGGGGCTCGTTTAACATTATGAAACGATAGCTAACATAACGTCAGCTAGCTCGCCAAATATGCTAGAATAACTAACGTTAGTGACTCACTGACATATTACGCGGCTAGCAAGCTATTGCAATTAGCAGTGAGCATCAGACTGAGTTTACCCGAGCTATTCCACATCAGTGGAACATCAAGAAGAAGACGGTTCTTTGTGCTTGTGGCTAGCGCTGTGAACAAACGACTAAACCAGTAATATCTTACCTGTTTTAAAGGCATCATATCCATCTTCGAAATCGTTTCTCGCCCACATTGTTACAGAAGTTCGTCTGCGACAATGTAATCGTTCGAGTGTTAATTCCGAAAAGCAAATACAAAACGTGAGCCCACCGAGATGGGGGATTCGCTAAGTGCGGCCCATACTTACATACTGTGAGCTGACATTCTGGCTACGATTTCAGAGAATAAAGAAACAGAAACCTACACAGCTTCCCGATTTAACAACATGAAACGTTTTATCCTAAACGGGGTCCATGAGTCGGGAATCTGGAAAAGGTTCAGCAAGAAATACTAGCGTCTAGCTGGCAACTGCAATACTCGGCTCGTAAGGATGTGATCTCACTGAATGCGTGTGCAGTAGGCTCCGCTTGGAGAAAGGCTCAATCAGAGCTTGTCTCCTCCTACTCAATCCGACGCTAGGGTTCGCGGCTGTCGCAGCAAGTAGCAAGCAAAAGCGCGCCACCGAAGCACTGTGCCAGAGTCGCGAGCATCCAAACAGAACAGCTATTCATGTTATGTTCCCTCATCATGCTCTGTGTAAAGTATCTTATCAAGGCAATTAGATGCTATTAGTGGCTAGTTTCTTTGTGTTTGCGCATGCACCGGTTTGCGAACACTCACGTTATCTCGCCATCTCATCGAGTCCTAAAGCAGTTTTTGTGTTGTTCCTTTTTGGGTGCAAAACGGGAACTGCCAAAACAAAATTCCACACATGTCACCATTGTGACCGGGTAAGCAGTCTTTCAACACTATTTCATTCATCAGGAACTTTATCCAGTATATCAAGAATTCTTTCAGTTAACATTGTTTTAACTTTTTCATCTAAGTAGGCTAGCCTAGACATAAAAATGAGGACGGACAAGGCAAGGCAGGCAGGCATAGCTTACGTTTTTATATATTATATATAAAAAAAAAAAAACGTAAAGAAAAATAACTAGGCAAAGAAAACTGTCTCTTGGAGGAAAATGACTTTGATCCCTCAACCCCATCTTTGCTCAGTAAAATCAGCAGAACTAGGCTATTTAAGGTAGCATGTGAAACCAACCATCTCAGCACCTGTTTAGCAGTGTCCTGGAAGACACAATTAACTTGAGGCAGGAATTCACTGTGGCTATAAAACACATTGACCTGACCTCCCCATTTCAGTGGAGACAAACATGCCCACATATGTTGTGCTAACATGATGGTTCAAAGTGACATATTCAGTCAAATAAACTACCTAACCAAAGTTGGAGGTAGAAGGATTTGATCTCATGGTAGAAGGATTTGATCTCATGGTTAATGCAATTATATAGTAGCCTAGTAGTATTAGCAGTTTAGTTTTATATAGTAGTAGTTTTAGCAATTTAGAATTTCAATTCTTGGCCAATAAAATGTACACTTTTTCAAAGTAGCCCATTTGTATTGCTTAACAAATGAGTCATGGTGATCGCAACCATTAGCAAGCACAATTTCAAAACTTCAGTTACTGGTACCTCCGAGTTCCTCTTTCCTGAGTAACATCTCTCACACTACACCCTGAATAATAAGACTGGGCGGCGTGAGATAGGTATTAAAAATAAATAAATAAACAGCACTTACGTTGTGAACTGTTTTTGAGACGTCTAACACTTGCCTAACATGGAAAGTATCAATGAAGTGTATTTCACGGCTTCACTGAAGGTGACATGGTTGGCTTATACTACAAACTTTATAACCTACATATCATGCATTTGTTGGATTTTCACTTATTTTCAATAAAGGAGGTCATGCTGATCCTGTGGAAGCAGATCTATACAAACACCTTATCTGTGAGGAATTCAAATAACAATCGAGGCTGTTAACTACCCTCTCCACAAACAATATGCAATTTCATATTGAGGCCATATCAGCAACAAGATATGACTTTCAGATACATACACAGACATTCAGTTAAACAAAACACAAGACAGGAAGCAGTGATCCCATGAAAGCCAGAAAAGTGTCAACTAATCGTCAGCAAAAACAGCTGTCATTCCACACTCTTCTACCATTACCCCATTCAGTTCCACCACTAGAGACAACCAGCAGGATAAATCCACCAGTTACAAATCACCAAAGTCCAGGCTAGAGCCCACGTCTACAGGCCGACCAGACTTGGCTGTTTCCAGCCTCAATTAACCACATTTAGTCCCTGAAAACTAGCGTCCATAATTACTTGTGTACAGTATTATCCGAGTTCAATTACCCAGAAGATCTAAATTAATTGCATAAGGCTCCTGGTATGTGTCCACATTCAGAGGCAATTATGTCACTGTAAACTGAGTCAAGCCGCCTAATGGAGTCTAAACATGCAACAGTGTTGATCTCACATAGACTGTGTGAGAAGGTGATGTTCTTACAATGGTTCGCAGTAAAGCATTTTCTATTATCGCCTTGCGTTATTCCCCTGAGGTCAGCAGTATTGCCCAATAAAAAAATACTTCATACCAGAGATATTACTAAACTGGTACGGAGAAGAGTTCAGGCCAATAACACCTCATAGAAAATAGCATAAGCGTCTGGATGTGATCCAGACCTCTCTTGGTCCATTAAACTGACACACGGCTAGAAATTGAGATTTAAAGGACATGCGGGTTCAGAAAGAGGTTGGACCAGATTTTGTTTTAAAGTTCTTGGGTATTCAAGAAGGCAGAATTTAGCACATTACATATTTGGGCAATTGAGAAATATACTTTATACAAACTCAAAAGTGAAGACTGGAAGGTTCACCACTGTGTGTACACGCCTGTGCAATATATAGACATATATTTAAACAAACGTTCATAGAGCCAAGTTTAAGGTAAAAATGTATTTCAAAAAGCATTTCCCAAGCTGATGAATTATATAACGGCAAATGTACATTATTAATGACATATGACATAACACTGTTCCCTGTCTATGGTTTGTGAAAGAGGAGGTGCACTAGCAACTGAATGTGAAAACTAGAGGTTGTTTGAAGCCCTTTGCCAGCCACCGTCCTCCTGCTCTCCTCTCCTTCGGAACTGTTGTGTAACTTGTTTTAAAACTGTTCTCGGAGGCAGTGCAGTGCACACACACTACTCAAGAGATATTCAGGCATGAGCTTGTCCAGGGGGACCACCTGTATTTTTTACGTGTGTGTGTGTGTGTGTGTGTGTGTGTGTGTGTGTGTGTGTGTGTGTGTGTGTGTGTGTGTGTGTGGAGACAAAGCAGACAAGCTTCAGCTGCAAGACGCCTGGCACTGCATGACACTGCTGCTTGTCTCTACGACAACAGTAGAGCTCAGAGCCCACTCTCTCCCTGAAGCCCAGAAGAGAGAGAGACAGAGTGGGGTGAAAGAGAGAGGGAGAGAGATTGAGAGAGAGACTACATTTCAGTGGAGAACAAGGAATACTTTTCATTCTCTTAACAATCCTCAGCCTGTTGCAGGCCCACAAATATTAGATTAAACACAGTACTTTCAGCTTTCAGAAAGGGAAATTTGTGAGGGAAAAGAGAAAAAAAATGGACAGATCCCGCTCATAATGTGCAAAAAAATAACTGAAAAACACAACAACCAAAAAAGCCTCAGATGTGAACAGCATAGCTTCAGTGAGAAACAGAATAGCCAGCCGAGCTAATGCTGCTACATCTCTGAGAGGCGGTCTGCACTGTAAGACCAGGTTGCTCATTTTTGTGGAGTAAGATCAAGATGCTGGAACAAAGTTGAGTTTGGACTTCTGCCCTCATTTGGTGACTCCTGATCAGCGTCGGTCGCTACACAACACAAATAAAACATTTCCTGTGAGCAGCACAGCCGACTCTCACTGGGATTGCAGTGTGCTGATCAACCCACCTCGTACCTTCCTTTTTTCACGTCTATGTCAAACCAGCAGGGCATGACTTAGAACATGGCAACACGTTGGCTGAATTCCACATCATCGTAGTAAAAAATGAAGCCAGGGGGACGCTAATGCAACAGAACGTGGCGTCAGGAATCAGTGTTTTCATGTGTTATCAGTTCCAGGCAGCCCACTCCCTACCCCCATTTCCTGTCTCGAGGTCAGGAAACTAGCGGCCTAGACTCAGCTCAACACACACTCACACACAGGACCTGCACTGTGTGTCTCATGGTATTCACACATATTCACATATACCCAGGCTTAGGCTCAATAGCAGGTATACAGTTACATCCTGATACAAAGAGATATATATCGATTTTTATGACACCGATATAGACTTCCGCCAAACAAACCTCCCATGGCAGCAAGCTATGGGCTTCCTGAGACTGCTTAGAGCATTTGAGTAGAAAAATAGAAGCATTCTAGCACAGGGAGGCTTCCAGTAAAAGTCAGGCCTCATTTCAACCTCTTCCACATGCTTTTGACACCGTACCAGATTAATAGTCTATAAATGAGATTTGAGCCAAGAATAAGCAAGGGAAATTATTGTTTAAGCAAAGGCTATAATTTGAATTTCATCATTGCAGGTAAAAGCATTTCTTAAGCTTTTAAATAAAAACATCCACTAAATGATGTATTTTCATAGACATGGAATCACAAAAAAACACTATTCAACCATGAAAGCAAGAGCAAATGTATTCCAACATGCTCATCAACTGAACGTCCACCTGACAAAGCTGGGTGCGACAAAGCATTTCATGCCCAACAAGAAAAAATACACATACAGACATGTAGACATTAGACTTACTTTCAGCTTTCCTCATGAGCACTTCAACACACAATGCTGAAGCAATGGTGAGGAAGTGCTGTGGAAAGCAGAACGTTACTAGTGAAACGCAGCACCGGAACTAGGAACTTGCTCAGCCAATGGCCTCTGCTTGCAAACGCAGGTTGAACTCATTTCGAAAATGTGCTGGGTGACAAGATGCATGTATAAGCCCGCGCATTTTCACCACATTACTTTGTCACGTTCACCATGTTTACTCCTGATATGAGGCATTCTATGTGACCTGTCTCAGAGGGAGAAACATCAAAGACCCAGGATCAACTGCAGTCAAGCAGAACCTATTCAAAATCATTGTGGAGTGTGTGTGTGTGAGGGGGTCTCCTGAAGACAGACAACCTGTTTGTCATTAGGGTTGAGCCTGGGGCTTGTTTCAGCCATTGTTAAAGATGCTACTCTGCCCTGGTGTTCCCATACCCCCAGGACAGGCACTTAAGGATCAATACTACCAGACAGGCAGCCTGGTCTCCTTTATGAAGTGCCTGTGGAGCCATTGGAAATAAATATACTTGATTCCCTCTTGGTTGAGTGTCTGCTGCATGCTTATTAGAGAGAAAGAAGAAAATTCAGTGAGATTCAGTGCTCCAGGCAAGATTTTTCAGTCTCTAAGTTCTTGCAAAGGACAAGTTCTTTTTTTATTTTTATGAAATTTAACTCGAAACTTAACTTTCCAGCTGAGCTTTCCCGCCCACAGTTGCTCTAAGTAATTTCGGTTTTATTTTTCTTCAGGAAGGCAAGACACTGGAAAGAGAAACAAAGTGTTGAACCTTTGTGTATGTTGTAGCTCGTCATGCAAGTGAGCACAAACATACACCTGGCAGCAATCCTGTCATCTGTCACATTTGTCAGGTCTTTCCCCCCGGTGTTTCTTGAGAAGGCCTGCAAAACAAAACAGGCCTTCCTGAACTTCTTTCGCCAAGTGATTACGCAACCTTGTTGTGATCGACTGTGCAGTGCGGTACATACAGTACCAGCGGTTTCAACACCTCTGAACACCTGGTGAAAGCCTGAACATGGATTCCACTTCCCAACACACATACACATCCCCCTCCCCTGAGCAGGAGAAATCCAAACAATCAAAAAACACCCTGCAATAATTGACTAAGTTATGACTAAATATAGAAACAAAGAGAACAAATGACTACATTTTCCTCCATTTCTCATGTTCATTTTGCCTGGACTTACCTCAGAGGGCTGGATCACAAGCTGCAGTTTCCAAGAACAGGCCCAGGGCGAGATGCCAAATGAACAAAGCAGAACTGTGAAGCCAAGCTGGCAAAGCACGGAGGAGCAGGGGTATCTGCAGCAGCACTTGGGGAGAGCAAGAGACCATGTCTACCCCACGTGCCCAAACATATGCTTCTGACATGAGCCAAACTCGGCTCTCAAAAGTTTTGAAGCTGTCAAAACAAGCTGCTGAGGAACTGGTGGTTTGGAGCTGTTATACACCCCACCTCCTGAATAAGCAGTTTGCTCCCTTCACAGCTGTGAGAAACGTTGCATTCACCTTCGGAAGGTTTCTGTTCACATTCACCAACCACTGGAGAAGAAAAGCATATTATTGTAGTTCTTGTAGTCGGGTTTTAATGTTATTCATAGGATCGCATAACATTCCTCCCCATGCTTCAAAGCCACATTTGAATGCAACTGCATAATTTACAGAAAGGCGATACATTCTCTAATTTCTTCATTTTAGAGAGAAAAAAGAAATAATGTGCCGTACTTGTGTGCGGGAACTGTGCTTTTGCCAAAACGCCTGAAAAAAAGACGAGGATAAGAAACCCAGGCGTCCAATTCCTAGTGCAGGTCTGGTCCCACTCAGCATGGGAAGGATGCTAAATCAATAGCAGTCCATTATTGATGAGGCTAGTGCTTCATCTGCAGGAAGTTAGCAACCATTAGCTCCTCATCTTACCCTCCTGTCTACACCACCCCTTCCCCCCAAAACCACCCCTGTAAATAAAACCATTACACAGGCACCCACAAAGTCTGTCATCGACTCTAAGTCTACGCACTACCACCCGCACACCATAGCCTACAGACCGCACATCATTTGAAGTAGTCAATAGCTGCTTATTATTGTGAATGACGTTCAGAGTAGACCTAATGCATGCAATCGATGTGCTCTCAAGCAGAGGAAGTAATTGTTAATGGAAGGGGAATGGAGATCATGTTCAAATTTTATTCCCTCACCACCAACATAATATCTGGATTCTGGGATGAACTAAAAATGCATTGCATTGTACATTACTGTAACCTCCCATGGCCTATTTGTTGGCTGCCATAGAAAATCCTGCCAACAAGCAGGATTTTGGTAGGCAATTGATACTATACTGCGCCATTCTCTTTTATACATTTATGCCTGTATAACATAATTATTACAGAACAAGACAGGTAAATGAGCAGATCCTGTCGCGGGCTTGCATGGCTGCTGCTAACACTCTACCATCTCTTCTCTTGCATAGGGGCCTCTAATGACTTTTGGGGTTCTCTAATCGCTTGACTAGTCCCTGGAGAGTGGAAGGCCGAACTTAAAATAGCGTTTACCTAACAGGGCACACGTCCTGAAACCCACACCATGGGCGAGCCTACTCTTGATCCTATTAGCTTCTGGTTCCCTGCTCTTACCTCGAACGTCCCTGCGGAATGCCTCCGGAGTCGTCATGACGACAGCCATGCTCTCATCTCCAACGCCAAGCCAACTGTTCCACCGAGCATTTGTTACCACGTAAAAACGACAGACAAAACACTCTCGTTTCGCCTTTTACGGGTCATTCATCATCCATATTGATTTTTAGCTTCATTCCACGTGTGAGCTCACCCCTATTGTCTCTGAAGGGAGATAGTTTACACTGCATGTGTGTACAGGGGATACACACATGAATCAAATGTCACAGGCTAAGTACATTTTGTGCACATCATAAGAAATGAAAGCAGTCACTGTAAATATTTAATAAGATAATTCTGTAATATAATAAGGGAAACATAATTCATCTGACATGACAACAACTAAAACTCTCTTATTATACTGGCATGCCAGCAGTTAAACCCTTTGGACTACAAAAATAAAATCTCAAACAAAAAAATAAATCAATGTTTTTTGTTCACATCCCCTTTTTTTTTTTTCATAATTTCAGTAATTGCAGATTTGCAGCCTTTAGGACACCACTTTCTCTCGCCCCTAAAATCACTCCAACCAAAATTACAGCTTGGCTCTCTTGCTGGGATCCTCCCAGTCCAGCCCCAGCAGAGAGTCATCGTCCTCCTCCAGCCCGGCGGAGCTGAACAGGGACAGGCCAGAGAACAGCCCCTTTCCTCCGGCTCCCGAGCCCAGCTCAAAGCACTTCCTCTTCTTGGGGTTCCCAGCATTTCTCGTCGCTGGCTGGCCTCCAACAGATGCCCCAGTGGCAGTGTTTGTGTCTCTGTGTGTTTGTGGCTCTGTGGCTGTCTCTGAGGGGCTGTCTGTCTTGTTGATTGGTGGGCTTTGTGTGTGAGCGGTTTTAGCTGTGGAGCCCAACTGCTTTGTGTGCAGGGTCCCTGTTGAGGATGCAGTCTTGTCTGCTGTGGATATCGCTGGTAACTTGTGTGCTGTGGGCATTTTGGTGTTTGCATTGTCGGTTAATGCTGCTGTGTGAGGACTGTCCAGTGAGGATGCTGTTACTGGTTTGGTGGTCTTCTCTTCAGGAGGCGGCGATGCCATGAAGGAGAATCTGGAGAGTTTTGCCAGTGTGGTGGATGCCACTTGGACCCTGCTTTGATCAGGTGTATGAGAGGAAGGTGTGTGTGAGTGTGACGCCGGTGGCACACACACCGATGCGGTCTTATCCTCGCCTGTCGTCATGGAGCTCAGCCTCTGCAGCAGTCGTTGGCGCTTCAGATCCGACCCCCCGCTCGGCTCCCCTGTGACACCACTTCCTGTTCCTGCTTTCTTCTGGTCATGTGACCCTCCAGAAGGCTTTTCACTGGATGCCTCAGGCAGACCCCTCAATCGGAGTCTGTTGTCTGTGCCGCTGCCGCCACCTGGTGGCGATTTGGAGCTCCTGTCACCATCAGCATCTTCTCCTCTCTCTTCTTTCTCTCCTCTTGCAACCTTCTCTCTCTTCCCCTTTTCACTCTTTTTCACCACATTTCTCGGTGCACTCAGTGTGCTACTGGTAGGTTTACCAGCTGTCTCACTCTTCTGTGGGGCATCTGTGTGTTGTATTCTGTCCCTTGGTTTAAAGGTAAAGTCGGTGAGTTTGCTACGCAAGTCCTCTCCCAAAGCGTCCCCCTCACCTGAAGGATTTGGCACAGACGCATGTGCGCTGGGAGGCACGCGGTCGGCTTTCCTTGCGGTGTGTCTCTTGTTTGCAACAGGCGTACTGCTGTGTGCTGGCCACGAGTCAGAAGAGAAGAGCTGGTCCAGCGCATCCACTAGGTCTGTGTTGTTGGACACAGCGCCCCCGGTGGACTGGGGGTGTAAAGCACCCTGCTGAAGTGAGGAAGAAGAGGCGGAAAAGGAGGCGTCACGTTCCATCTCTGCGCTTAGCTTCCGCAGTCGCTTCCCATGGAGTTTTCTGGAAACTATCTGTACCACAGAGGCGCGGTCAGCTGAGGTCGTGGCCTTGCCTGACGCGCCGCTGTGGTCACATTCCGCCCGCGTCGTTCCCTCCCTCCCTCTGTGCGTTTCTTCCTCTTGCCCGCTCTTCTTTTCTTTTGGCTTTCCCTCAGCTACAGCAGGGGTTTTACTGGCCCTCTTTCCACGCCAGGCTTCACTGTTGCCTGGTAACTCCTCCTCCTGCTGCTGTTGTGGTTGCTCTGTGGTGGAGCTAGTTGGTACTGCTGCCTCGGGTGGTGGTGGTGGAGTGGGAGGTGGGGGTATTGGATCCGTTTCTTTTTCTTCCACACCATCTAGCTGTTCCAGGGAGTGGAACCAGCCCAGGCCGCTCTGAGAGTCTGTGTCTGGGTTGGGCTGCCCTTGGCTTGGGGTTTCCTCTGAACTCTCATCCCTCTCCCCTGAGTCCCCAGCTCCGGATGTGTGCGAGATGTTCTTCAGCCTACAACAACAACAACAACAACAAAATAAAACATACATTTTAAGTTAACTGATTTCTGGCTGAGTTTTAAAAGCCAGAATATTCTGAACTCTAACTGTAATGTTTAATTAGATGGGGGTCTGATAGTGCCTGTGGGTTTTTCAGAGGGAGGTGAGCAATGGAGAATTTGTCCTTTGGGATTTTAATATAAGTATATGAAATAGCAGTCTGGACGATAAATAACCAAGTTAAAAAGTTATTTGTTAAGGCGTCAGAAGCTAAATGTGGCATCAGTCTGCCTAGAAAATGTAATTCTACAATTCCTTACAAAGAACAGTTGAGTGACAGACTCCCTTACCGTGCAAGCCTCTGAAGTTCGGCATCTAAAAGATGCTGAAGACCCAGACCTTCCAGAACAATCTGACACTGTGTCTTGTATTGCTCACATGGATGGTCAGGGAACGAAGTGTGCAAGGCATTCACTTCTCCTAAAAGAGCACCACCCTGTGGCCGATACAAGAAACAACAACATAAAAACAGGTCCTGTTTGAGAAGTAACTGATGTAACATGAAGTAACTGTTATTCAGTGCACAGAACTTGAGCAATACAGTGGATTGTTGCTCTCATAGTCATTTGGCCATATGCCCATGCACCAAGATCACTGTAAGATGTCAACAGTATCTTGTACTGATACTGTTGTCAGCATGTTAACTTAATATCAGGATGACATGTTAACAACACTATCTATTCAGTTCAAGTGTGGACACCTTAGAGTTGATGAGGCCACCACACCAGCTATTTCAAGACAATCAACTATTTAACACAAAGTAACCTGGAGTGAAATCAGTTCCATTAACCTAGTGTGATGTCAGTTTAGAAAGATCAGTTTGCAGAAGGTTGAGTTACAGAGGCCTCCTGAAAAACACTCCTGTCTAGGATGATTGCAATACTTTTGCTATAAAAGAATGCTCACCTGCATCGAGCACTCCATAACTGAGACCACAACAACAGCATCTTCAACAGTAACAGTCTCCCTGAACATCAACCGGGCGTGAGCTGTGAAGGTTAAGGGAGAACATATTCGTCATCAGTTTTATAACTATCACTTTCAACTTCACTAATTTAAATGTCAGGCAAAGCATAAAGTCTTTCAACAAGCAGAGTTCTCATGCATGAACTACAGCTATCGTGTGCATTGTGGGAGAAAACACAATTGCATTGTGGGAGCCGTACCCTCGGCCAGGCGCCCCAGACTCTCCAGCATGCGGATGGTGGTGCGGGCGGCGTTGCGGCCGCTGCTTTGGCGCTGCAGCTGGTAGTAGCGCGCCAGGATGGTGTTGGCCTCCGAGGAGACGCGCGGACGCAGGGTCTTGATCAGGCAGAAGTACGCCCGCATCTTCTCCATGCTCCACAGGGAGGCCGACTCACAGGGGGCTCCTGAGGACAACCAGAGGTCCGTTCAAATTCGCAAAAACATAGCTGAACGTTTAGCGAATGTTTGCAAACACTCGCAAAACAGTCTGAAGAGGTAGTTCTCCGCAAACATTCAGTGGAGCTGGACGTGAGCTTGACGAATGTAACAATGCAACATTACAATGGAATGTTAACACCAAATCGTTCAAATATAACTGTTCAGAGAAACTTGTTCAGCACAAACGTTCGCCACCGTTTGCCGAATTTGTACGCACCTCAGGGGTGGGTGAGGGAGGGAGAGAAGGATACGTGTGAGAGAATGGGGTAGAGAGAGAGATGGGCATGGAGACGGGGTGCAAGAGAGAGGTGGAAAAGACAAAAGGAGCTATAAATGGCACAGCCCTTTGTTTCATTCCTGTTCCACCACAGCATTTCTACAGTGCACTTCACAGGGAGAGAATTTATGAGGCAGTGATGAATAATTGCTGCTGTTGCCAGCATTTCAGCAACAGGGAAATGAAAGCACCAGGAGTATTCCAGGTTTGCATAAAACACACAGGATGACATACCACAAATCAGAATTATTGTTTTTTTTCTGTGTTAGGGTCTACATGGATTTCAAAATAACTTCACAACTTTAAAGCTGTCAAGTGATGATAAAAGGGACCTTATAAGATATTAAAATGGTAAGAATATGCTGACAGTAAATATCACCTGAAGTACTAAATAATGCATATAAGTCTGGCTGCCAATGCTGTGTTGTGTTGCCGTTCCAAATCACAATGTGGAATGGATCCTGATGACCAGTACTGTAAGTGGCAGCACAAAGCCAAAGTATACTGTAGACATTTCCTTCTGAAACACTACTGTGCCACTATGCCAAAAATATAACTACGCTCTTTTTTCTTTTTAGTTCGACAGTTTGACTGAAATTCATTCCCATGTTGCACTTTCTCTATTATCATCCAATACCAGACTGCTGAGAATGTTATAGTACTGCAATGAGCTGAAACGGTCACCCCCTTGGGGACATTTGTCCTCTCCTCACCAAGGAACTGTACAGCAAAACCAGATAAGAGGGTTTAATACAAGAGAAGACTTGTACCAGGAGAAGGAGTTTGTCTTTTCCTCCCCCAGATCCCACTAGGAATATAACTTCATTAGCACACAAAATCTGTGTTGTCACTCAGAACTGAGCTTTGGGCTGAGCTTTCACATTAACAATGATAGAGAATAAGATCCATATAATAAGTCCCATTTCTCATTCTTACACCTTCCCCTTCCCCTTGTCCCTCAAGACAGAGTGGATGAGAATATTCCCCTTGGAAATGAGACACCACTTAAAAGATGGCCAGCTCATGGTTTTCTATTGCCATTAATAACACCATTCTTGCCACACGGAACACTCCCTTTATTGAACTATTGAAAGTTGTAGAGCTACATTTGGGATTTGCGATACGCAAAGCATTCACTTCCTTTGATGTTTTACTTTTACTGTTAAAAATCTTGGTGTCATAATTAACAGTGATCTAAATTTAAATACCCACATGATAACTAAAATCAGCTTTCTAGAAATGATCTAGAAAAACTTATTCATGCGTTCATCTCCAGTAGGGTTGACTACTGCAATGGGCTTTTCACAGGCCTTCCTAAAAAGACTATCAAACAGCTTCAGATGATACAAAATGCAGCAGCTAGGGTTCTCACGAAAGCTAAAACTAGAATTGACCACATTACTCCAATACTTAAGTCCCTGCATTGGCTTCCAGTAAGTCACAGAATTGACTTTAAAGCACTTCTGCTTGTTTATAAATCACTAAATGGAACGGGACCAAATTACCTAGCAGACATGCTTCAGCAGTACACACCTTCCAGACCTATCAGGTCTCAGGAGAAATACTTGTTAGAAAAACCTACTGTTAGAACTAAACAAGGTGAAGCAGCGTTTAGTTGCTATGCTGTTCAGCTCTGGAACCAACTTTTAGATGAGATCAAAGTTGCCCCAACTGTAGCCAGTTTCAAATCTAGACTTAAGACCAAACTTTTCTCAGATGCTTTTTGCTAACTGATCAAATGTTCATTGCCCAGTTCACAGAGCACTCAAAGAACTCGATTCAACTCGTTCTTTACAGTTCGAGAGTTACAGCTTTACCGAGTGTTAACTATTTGGGTGTTAATACTCCATGAAAGAGACTATCGAGCCCTGTGGTCGGCCATTTTGGCCCTGAAAGGAAATAAATATATGTCTGCATGCACAGTTTGGAACTACTTCAAGAATCTCCATAGAGTGCTGCTGTACACTGGGTTTTTGGCTAGAATAATAATGTTGTTTTTTATGTTTTAATTATTACTTCTTAAACACTTTTAAATGATGGCCATTTTTTATGTTTTCTTCTTCTTTTTTCTAATTCTTTACTTTTTAAACTATTCTTTGACTATTGCCCTTCTATGCTTTTATAAGCTATTCCTGTTTGCTTTTGTAAAGCACATTGAATGACCTCTGTGTATGAAATGCGCTATATAAATAAAGTTGACTTGACTTAATAAAACAAAATCCCTGTGCACTGGCCTTTTTCTGATCCCAGGTGCTAGTGATACGCAGGAATATCAGACTTCAAAAGTAAATATCCTCACTGTACACTGGTAATATTACGGATTGTTTATTTAGGGCGAACGCTACCTTTGTTCTGCAGGATGAAGGATGAGATGATCCGGTCCCACTCGGGGTTCTTGGTGTCCTGCAGGACCAGGACCAGGTCGAAACGGCTCAGCAGCGGGCTGGCCAGCGCCACGTTCACCGATACGGGCATGCTGGGGTCGTACTGGCCCTTGGGGTTGGTGGCCGCCAGGATGGTGGTCCGTGTGTCCAGCTTGCACACCATACTGTGAAGGAGAGTGAAAGAGGGGATAGATTAATAGAGAGAGAGAAAAAGAGACAGAGGGAAAAAGAGAGATGGAGAGAAAGAGAGAGAGAGGAGAGCAAGACAGAGAAAAAAAGAGATGGAGTGACAAAGAGACGGAGAGCAAAATAGACATAGGAGAGAAAGAAAAGGGTGCCACCAACTTCCTATCTCCTCTCTCCCACTGAGTTCCCTTCTCTAACACGGCGACAGTAATGGACTGAGTGAAAAAGATAAGCCCCCAATTCAGGAGGAGAACTCCATCAGGTGCTGACATTTTCTTTGGCAGATGCACATCACCTCCATGGCCTGGACAATCTTTCCCCACCGGCAGCAGAACACACGGGGCTCACAGAGGTAGCGGAAGCAAAGAAATATATTACGTTAACCTTCTACGTAATTGACAGTTCCATACAGTCTGCCTGGCCAATCAATCGGCTAGGCTAATGTATTTTACTGAAGGCAGTCGGCTAGCAGGTCCGCTCTCTCTGGATGTCATGCTATCTGCTGACTCACCGCACCTTGTCTGAAAAAACGAATGGGCTCCAGACCTGCTTAGTCACAGTGTTCGGAGCGGTCGGGGTTTATGGTCGGAGGACACGCTTCACTGCTGAGGCAGAGTGAGCAACGCCAGTGCCGTCTAGACAGCATTGTCAGCCTGATGCGTCGGAGGCACATACAAATGTGCTGAAGCGGCCTTGACAAGTCTACAGAGGACTAGGGTAAGAGGAGAGGAGACACGCTCGCAGCACGCGCAGACACTTGGTTTTAAGCTAAATAAATGGATAACCTGATGCATATCATCCAAGGACAACTTGGTTATTAAGTACAGTACAGTACAGTAAGTTTCACCAACTTTTATTTCTTTTTTTTAACTTTTATTAATTAACTAACTCTGACATAGAAAGCCAAGCAACAAACTACCAAACACCACTTGATGAACTTGGCCATGGCCAATGACCAGGTGGCTGTGGTTGTGTCTACCCCAGCGTCTCTTGTCTTCTCTGTGCGTAAAATAACCCAGTCTGACACCGTTAGCCTAGCTTAGCATAATTCACTGGAAGTGGGTTAGACCGGTTAGCCTGTGGAAGCAACCCACCCTGCCTTGGCCACGCTGATGGTCTGCTGCTCCATGGCCTCGTGGATGCTGGTGCGATCGTGCTCCTTGATGCTGTTGAACTCGTCGATGCAGCACAGGCCCCCGTCCGACAGCACCAGAGCCCCGGCCTCCAGGTGCCACTCACCACCGTCCTTCACCGCCGCCACCGTCAGGCCTGTGCCGTGATGCAGCCACACACACACACACACAGATAAATATATATATATAGACACACACACACACACACACACACACACACAGATAAATACATATAGACACACACACACACACACACACACACACAGATAAATACATATAGACACACACACACAGATAAATACATATAGACACACACATAGATACATATATACGGACACACACACAGATAGATACATATAGACACACACACACACACACACAGATAAATACATATAGACACACACACACACAGATAAATACATATAGACACACACATAGATACATATATACGGACACACACACAGATAGAGACATATACGGTATACGGGGGGACACACACAGATAGAAACATACCTATGTACAGACACACACACAGATATATATATATACAGTATACGTCGGACACACACACACACAGATAGAATCATACATACGTACAGACACAAAGATAGATACATATACAGACAGACACACACACACAGACACAAAGATAGATACATACATACATATGTACAGACACACACACACACAGGAATAAAGTTGCCTCAGTGAGTGTATAACTTATTCAGTTACTAACTGTAAACACAGACACACACATGGATCCTGGTGAGCATGTAGGTGTGTGTGTGTGTATCTGTATGTGTGTGTGAAGCCTCGTGGCCTTACCTGCGTTGGTGGAGCCGATTCCAGCGGTGAGGACGGAGCGTGGCATGATCTTTGCCGCGTACTTCAGGAACTGAGACTTCCCAGTGCCAGGGTCGCCCACCAACAAGAGGTGAGACTCGCCTGTAGCAAACATACACAAACATTATACATACAAACAAACACACACACACACGTCCTGAAACGTGTTACAGGGTCAGCCTAACAGGTACAGTAACTCTGAGCTGACTGCTCCCTTGACTTGTTTCCTCCACTCCTGGGCTGCAGCAGAGCTAATAAGATGACGCCGCCCTTATTTTGAGCCAATAAGATGACGCCACCCTTATTTTGAGCCAATAAGATGACGCCACCCTTATTTTGAGCCAATAAGCCTCCACAGGACATATTGGGCTCTTGGAAGAGACAACTAACAGTGGAGATGTGAGGAAAACTCCCCCCTTCTCTATTTCCTGTTCTAAAACAATAGGTGAGAAGAGAAGGCCTCTCCACCTGTCACTCCTGCTAGTTGACCAGACACACAGTATGAGCTGATAGGTTGTGTCTGTGTGTGAAGGTCAGAAGGCTCATTATTAGACTGCTGAAGACAGAGACAGACACAGACACACACACACACACACACTCACACACACTCACACACACTCACACACACACACACACACACAGAGGTCACTTTTTTTACTGTCCTCTCAGTCACCCACAACAAATTAAATCTGTCTGTGTAGGCAGACACTCCAGTAACCCGCAGCAACGACAATACACACTGACCTCTCTGTCCAGATATAAAAAAAGTCACTACTGCCTTTGGCAGCCTGCAAGGTACATACCTCTCACCTTGGTTCCAGAGGCATCTATTCTCTGAACTCCACCGGCTAGCACCATGGCAACAGCCAACTTGACGACGTACATTCCAAATACCTGTGGGCATAGGCTCATCAGAATCTGGTTCCGGCCTTCAAAAGAAACAACAGACAAGAAAATAAATAAACAAAAACTGCAAGAGCGGAGCATTTTTCAAATCATCACCTAGAGTCAAGAACATTACAAAGCTACTGAATACATTTAGAATCTGCATTTCATTTCAAACGAAGGAGAATTAAAATGGAAATGTTTTCCTTCAGCACAGAGTGCTACCCCGCAGTCTTGATAGCAGTTCAATGCATTTATCTCAGAACATTCCATTATGGGAGTGGGTGACTGGTGTGCAAAACTATTTCTATCAAAGCAGACACATAAAGTAATTCCCACATCTTCTGAAGAGTTCACTCCCAAGGAAGTTACACTTCCAACGTGTATTAACTTTAAAGTTAGAATGTTAAGAGGGCAAATGCAGCCCTAAATTCGCTTGTAATTTTATATCGGAGAACATACAAAGACACAATACAGAGTGAAATCGGAAGAAGAACGTGAGAGTGCATCAGTGATTTATTCATCCGTGAAGTACCGGTATATGGGGTTACGTTTGCGTGTCCTGCGTCCACTGTCCTACCTGCGATGGGGTCGTGCTTGTGTTTCTCCCAGAACTCCTCGAACTCCTTCTGGACGTCCTCCAGCACCACGGCCCCTGAGCTCTGCTCGTTGTTCACCTCGATGTGGTTGGCCTTCAGCACCACCTCCACCTCACACCGCGCGTCCTGGAAGAAGGGCTTCCAGCGCTGGCACACCACGCCGTACACCGTCACATCGTCGCCTGGGAGACACAAATGTCACTGTTATGTTATCACCCTGAAGACTGCCGTCATGGTGACATCGTTGGAGAGACTAACGTCATGTTATGGTAAACACCTGGTGAGTCTCCTTCAGTAATAAGAACATTTCAATGCGTCACTCCTGATTATACAGGCAATAGTTTGATTTTTGCCTACCAGTAGTCCTGTCTTAGAGAAAGTCCTTTAATAAGCAGCCTATGAACTCTCATTGTCATGTTTTTGTTCTTATGACAATACTAAATGACAGAGAACAAGTTGGGTTTGAATTCAGATTCTCTTTCAGATCTGCATTTTGTGTTGAGAGATGGAGAATGTTCAGAAGTCCACTCAGTTAAATGCATGCCTAAGCTCCTTGTCATTACATAATGGCATAATTATATTCACATCAGTGGCACTACGTTCTTCCAGTGGTCTTAATTGCTTGTTATAGTTCTGTTTCAAGTAGAGTACCATTTGTTCCGGCATTAATTCTGACAGTTACCATAGTGATGTGCCAACTGCAAAGAAAAATAACTCCAATCATTTTAGAACATCCATGAATAGGAATATGTTTAAATGTCAAAGTGACAAAGAACATTATGAATGACCTTACAAATGGGATTAACACAGTCAACCTTTCCCTACGCCATGGTCCAAATCCAACCCACAGGTTTGAGAAGTCTCAGATTTTGTGCTGTCATTAATGACTGTATTCACACAGTGTCCCTGATGTCTGAAACAAAGCTCTGTAAGATGAGAGAAAACGATGCTTCTGTGATGTTACAGCCGGGGGGCAGGAGATTCACTGCCAAGTAGACTAGAGGAAAACATGAAACGAGACATGAACACATCACACATCACAAGGCGTTCGAAACGAGGAGGCGCGCGGAGCAGTGTGTGACCTGATTTACAGCTGTCCACCAAATCATCCTCCAGGACCACCAGCATGGACCGAGGGATACAGCCCACTGACAACTTCTGGACCTGGGAGAGGGGGGGGGGGGGAGAGAGAAGGGGGGGGGGGGAGTAGGAAGACAAAAACAAAGAAAGAGAAGAGGGTGTAGAGAACTGAGTTAGAGAAACTTTTAGTTTTCAAAGTTTTCCAATTTTAGGAAAGCCCTTGTCAAAGATATTGCAGTTAATTTCATCATGACTCACATTTATATTATACCTCGCCTCATTTTCTTCCCCTAAAGAAAACTTCGGGCTACTTTAATCTATAACAAAAAAATAGATTTTCATAAAAAAATAGAAAATAGAAAATCCATAAAACCTCTCATAAAAATAACAACTTCACACTCCATTTCTCATAATCTTTCCCTTAAGATATTTGAGGGAATCATCCTGGGCTTTGGGAAATACAGTACTTATAGATTCATATTTCAAAATGTACAGACCAAACAACTAATGACTAATCCACAAAAATGACTGACTATGAAAACAAGCATCGATGATCATTTATAATAATCGTTAGGTACAGCCCTACACTCCATCTCTCCAAAATCTTTCCCTAAAGAGTAGCAGCTCCGGGTTAAGTGCCTTGCTCAAGGGCACAACGGTGGAAGCCAGGAATTGAACCCATAACTTTTCAGGCTACTGCATGCTAACTGAGTTCCTTAGCCACTACGCTACCGCCGTTATGCTCCCTACCTAGGCTGGGCGAACTCAGCCTGATCTGACGGCGGTTTATTTTCCGCCCTGCAGCTCAGGCTGGAAACCTGTACATCTCTTCCTCCTGCTTCCGTACACTTTTGCGGGGGCCAATCACAAACTGGCTTATCCACCTGGCGCGCTATTGGCAGGTTTAAAACAATGACGATAGCGGGAGAGCCTGGAGTTTTCGCGGCGCTCTGCAAACGTCACCTGGTTCGTTGGTCAGATTGGTGAATGACTATCCAATTGCGTACAGAGTCATTTGAACTATGCCAGAAAATACATAGCGGACTTTCCAGACTAATGTTCAATCTTAAAAGATGGAGCTTGGTCTGGTGAAAGCCAGACTACTCCCTACCTGCTCTTGGATCTTGATCTCCTGGTAGTCCCGGCAGGCGGCCGGCGTGGCCGAGTCGCCCTGCAGGCAGGTGAACCTGACGGAGGTGCAGCCCTCGGGGCTGGGGCAGCGTGTGGGGGGCGGCAGGGCGTAGTGCTGCTCGAAGTCGGCCTGCGCCGCGAACACGTGCCGGCACTTGGCGCACATGTAGTCGCGCTGGAACTCCAGGAGTTTGGGCGTGCCCGTGCGGATGACCGTGCCCGTCACGCAGAGGAAGTGGCCCGCGTCGCGCGCCCGGGGGATATGGTCACGCGTCAACTCGGGACACACGGGCAGGCCTGGGAGGGATGGAGGAAGAGAGAAGAGGAGGAGATACAGTATGAGGAAAAGCGTGAGTGAGAGTTGGGAGGATGGAGGGATGGAGGAAGAGAGGAGGAGAGAAGAGGAGGAGATATTAGGAAAAGCGTGAGTGAGAGTTGGGAGGATGGAGGGATGGAGGAAGAGAGGAGGAGAGAAGAGGAGGAGATATTAGGAAAAGCGTGAGTGAGAGTTGGGAGGATGGAGGGATGGAGGAAGAGAGGAGGAGAGAAGAGGAGGAGATATGAGGAAAAGTGTGAGTGAGACTTGGGAGGATGGAGGGATGGAGGAAGAGAGGAGGAGAGAAGAGGAGGAGATATTAGGAAAAGCACAAGTGAGAGGTAGAGAGATAGCAAGGAAGAGGGAAAGCAGGAATACAGGGATGGAGATGATCAAGCTCATTTAATCAAGACTCAAAGAATAAAGACTCAAACTATCAGTGGATGAATTCAAAATGATCAGCAGCAGTCTACTGTGCAGACTAGTCATAATTACTTTCCTAGTAGACTAATGAATGAATTCAAATTTATTCAATTATTTTCACTTTGAAAATGTCCAAAATGCTATGAATGCACCCACATAGCATAATTAAGATTCTCAATTCAGTCAAGCGCAAGTACTGTCCTACACCACTAGATGGTACTGTTTCTTTATAATACCACTGGGACAAGGGAAGATGCAGTAATGTGTGGCTTACACTTGCAATGACTTGCATAATACATCCTAGCTACCTCTCACATGTAGAACATGAGAGAAGTACTCATCAACACTGGTGAACGCTTAAGACTCTGGACAGCACTTGCATCAGAAAATCCCATTTAAAGGATGAGCTGTGAAGACGTCCAACCTAAATCAGCCCCGAATGAAATTGGCTCGGCCATGACTGACTGTTTGAAAGTGGCAAGGAGACAAATGAGCCCACAACATCAATGACTAAGTTCTGCGGCACTGCTTGATGGCATGCAGCACTCTGACTGATCTTTTGTACACACCATATCATTGTGCTTGGAGACACCGCTGGGACTGGTGTGTATGATAGGGAGTGAGTATGTGTGTGTGTGTGTGTGTGTGTGTGTGTGTAATTAAAGGTGACACAGTTCTTCCCTCCCCCAGACAGACAGCATAGCAAAAGCAGCATGAGCTTGTTGTTAGCGCAACAACATGCAATAGTGCAGCAGCCCACCAACATGGCAGCAGGAAGAGAACAGGAGCCTCAACTTCTCCTTCTCTCTCTCCTCTCTCTCTCTCTCCTTCTCTCAGTACCCATTCTCTCCTCTTTTCTCTCTTTCCCCTTCCTTCGGTTCCCCCAAGCTTTTCTCGTAGGACATCTAAGGAAAAAAACAACTCCTCCATTAATCAACAATTTCCTGCCATTTGCATTCATGAGCCTACTCTCTGCCTTATTTCATTCCCACCCTGGAGAAATAAGAGGGTGTGTGTGTGTGTGTGGGGGGGGGGGGGTTGATGGTTCTGGACTGAAAACAACTAGCGTGGAGGAAAACAGGCCAGCACACAACAAGACCATGGCCTGAGGAAGAGGATCATGTCCAGCGGTGACCTTACAGTAACTGTGGCCTTGCTGTCACCCATCGTCCCTCACTCTCACACTAGCACCCTCTCTCTATCCCTCTCATACACACACACACACACACACACACACACACACACACACACACACACACACACACACACACACACACACACAAACACACACAGCACTGCAATCTCTGTCACAGCAATGCCTCGTGCAATTTTTCAAGAGGCCTCCAACATCTGTACCCTGCTCACCAGCAGTGCAGCCTGGCCGTGCAAACCCAGTGTGATGACTATGGCTCCCCGGCACTCTCTTTCTCCCTCTCTGTCTTAATTCAATTCAATTCAAAGAGCTTTATTGCCATGACAAAACTCTCTCCTCTGCCAATGTTAAGGACAGAAGTCACGCAGCCAAGGTCAGCCTGCTCGCCCCAGACGTGCAGCGTTCTTGGAGACTGCTGCTATGATGACCGCTCAGCTTTCAGGCTGAAAGGAGGCACGCTAATGGACATGAGGGTACAAAGGGACTGGACAGTGAGTGGATGTGACAGCAGAGTGGCCCAGATCCAGTTAGTTAGTCAGTCAGTCAGTGACGTCATGCTGGGGGTAGACTGTGACCTGAAACTACTGACACACTAAGCACATGTCCAGCACCTCTGGAATAAATAGGACGGATGGGACGATGCAGAACTGCCTTGGAACTTAAATGCAACAGTCCATACTCATGTAATTATTGTTAACAACTTTCAGATGAAATGGCCAAAAGCTCAAATGAAACTATATACCGTGAAAGCTCTACTTACTTCAATTACTTAAAACATAATGGCAAAATATAGCACATGGGAAGCTGTTCTGTGACGCTGTTCTGTAGTGACACCAGGCAAAATGACTATGGGAAAATGCTCCATTGTCAGATCTTCATGAGACACAAGAAAGTGTTTTAAAGTGAAGAGGAAAAAATGTTTCCTCATCAGGGAGAAAAGCCGGTGGAAGAGTGCGCGGCCTACTGAGAGTACTGTGTTAGTACTGTGGGTACTAACTCTGCATGGGTTATCAGATCTGCATTATATGTCATAGTAGATGATCATGCAGATCTGATAACCCATGCAGTTAGTACCCACAAGAGCACTGAGCAACACTCAAAGTTTAAACAAACATTCTCAACTTGAGGCAGTTGCTATAGCAACCGTGCCTTGCAATCACCATGGGGTTACCATGACGTTTCATGTAAAACAGGCATCAGGAGGCTTCCAGACAGAATCAGGTTAGGCTCTCTGAGCATATGCAGAGTTGCCTGTGAACAGTTGGTCCCCATCTAGCCTATTTGTCTGCCACTAATGCCCCGTGAAACATGCCCTCGTGACAAAAACAGGCCACTGAAGGTCACTCCTCCTCCTCCTGACCTTGATTTTATGGTTGCAAGAGGGGGGAAAAAGAGAGGCTTGTGTACAGACACAAGTATTTCACCACTGCAGATCAGTTTTAGATCAGCTTGACAGAGTTTCTCATATAATGACAGTACTTTATGCTGGTGGTCCTTAGCCAAGTCTAGTGTCTCCTCGCTTCCTAATGTGTTACCGGGTTTAATCTCAGCAGCCGTTTCCAGCTGCCTACTGGCTGTCTTCAAGCCATTAACACCGATCTCTCTGGACGCCAGCGTGCATGAATCTAATTTAAGCAGATGAATCTAATGATCTGGGCTCAGCCACGCGCCTCAGTGCCACCCTAAACCCCCTTTCCCCCCATTCCCACTGCCTGTTGCTATGATGAGACAAAGACACGATGGTGCTCATTCACCACGAGAGTCGCATCATCTTTCTTTAACGACCCGAGATCGGCCCCTCTACCACACACACACACACACACACACACACTGTCGCCCAACACACACCGTCGTCCTGGTGGGCCGACGCAGCCTTCTTGTCGGGCTCTAATTGCCGCTTGCGTGGGCAGGAGAGGAAAAGACGGGCGCGCACACACACACACACACACACACACACACACACACACACACACACACACACACACGCACACACACACTCACCACCTCATTGCACATTAGCAACAGCCAGCGTTATGAGGGCTGCAGCGCGCAGTGAAAAAGCCTCACATCGGGCCTCGCTGAGTCTAATAGCTGTTAGGGTGACGCATGGCGAGGAACTCAGAGTCTGAGAGGAAGCCATCAACAGCACTTACTCACACCTCCAAGATGCCAACATAGGCAGGGGAGAAAAGAATGAATTAATTCTGCAACATTATGAATTTGTGAATTTCCCTCTCTAAAGATTAGTGTCTCCATGGTGTAATTAAGCAAACACTCTTATGAAACAGGTTTCTGAAAGAGTGATTAAATGTGGCTTCTGTTAGACAACCTGCTCTCAGTATTCATATTCCAGTCCATACAAAATGCTTTGTCTTTCAATCTAAACAAACAAATACAGAAAGCCTAAATACCATTCATACAGAATGTTTATGCGCGGGGTCATTTCTTTAGCATACAGCTTAGTTATAATATAACAGAGTCTAGATCTGGCCCACAGGTACTATATGTGCCTATGTATGGAACCCAATAAAACGATACTTATAACTATGAATATACTGGTAATGTGCATATCTACGTATACTGGTTAAGCTTTTAACAATGCAGAATTTCGCTCAATGGGCCCTACACTAAGTGCAAAGTCTGTCAACAAGCAATAGCGGTCATTTTGCATGTGGATGCATTGAGCAGACTCAACATTTGTGATTAAGGTCTGATTTTGCCTAGTCACTAAATTAGCTAAGTTAAGACTTTCTCACCCATCATTTAAAATTTGAGCCCAATGTGTTATTTTGATCTTAAAAATTCATTCATATTCAAAACAGACCACAACTGGCTGAACTTGTAAGAGCTACATTGGGGCATTTTTTGTTTCAGCTATTTCAATGGCTGATATGCTTGAGAAAGTATGCCTATCTAATTTATTAAATCGTACTGTCACTGGGAAGCACTGTCAGAACTGTTTTGAGTAAGTTGAAAATGCAGGTTTAGTAATAGGCTAATAATTTGCACTTTGCTTTTCAGAACTACGTGATATCGAATGTCGAAAAGTCAACAAGGAAGAAAGCTGTCAAGATTTTGCCAAAACAGTAATGGAAGTAAAACCTCCATATTATGGCTGTACACATTGTGGCCAGATACGGTATATATACCATACCTGTACAACACCTCTGCCTGGGTAGCCTTTCTCACCTGAGATGCGTGCATGCAGATTAGGTTTGACCCCCAGGGCTCCCTGTAGGGACGGGCAGGAGCTGCCGATGGTCTCAGCAGCCTTCTGTAGGGCGACGTCAAACACGGGAATCACCAGGTTTGGAAGAGCATTGAAGTACTCCCCGACCTCCATATTGGCCTCAAACAGGGTCATGGCGTTGATGACCACAGGGTAGTGGGCCTCTTCTCCATCCTGCAGAATCTGAAGGATGTCATTCCGATGGTGCTCCAGGACATGTGCCTCGAACACCTGCCCAATCAAGGCTGCCTGGTCCTGTGAGAGCAGCATGTTCTCACCTGAAAGGATGAGTTGTGGGAAAGTGTGTAGGTGGTTTTCAAAATAAAATATTTTAATCCAGGCTGTTATGATTTTATTTTATGTAGTTGGTATAAAATGCCAGCTGATGTCAGAGCAGATAGGACCCACATTTTATGTTACTTGTTTATGTTGTCCCATGAATTATCCACAAATAATAACACATGACATGTATAGTTTATGAACAAGTACTAATATGAGTACTTCAGTAGGCTACTGTGTCCTATGTCTACTTCGTTCACTTTCTACTCGTCCAGCGGCCTGGAGGCACACAGAGCATACGTTCAACTGGAACTGGCGCTCCTCCAATGTGTTCAAGCAGATATTACCACAAGAGGACACACCAACTCATTGTGGATGGTAAACCACGTTCACTTATCAGATGTATTCATTAAACACTATAGGTCAAATTCAAGACTCTTTTCCTCAGTGGTTCCATGTTGGTGGAATGAGTTGCCCAGTGCTCTCCGTTCCTGTGATAGTTTTGGGTCATTTAAGAGGGGTCTAAAGGCATATCTGTTCAACATGCACTTAGTTCATTAAGCGCTTCTTATGCATTATGGTTTGTATAATATTGTTTTATTTCCATTAGGCTGTTGATTAATTTGGCATTGTTGTTTATTTCATTGTTTATTTCATTAGGCTATTGATTGAATTGACATTGTTGTTTATTATTGCTATTCTCCTTATTATAGTCTGACCAACATTTTCATTTGTTCCCTGTTAAATGTAAGTATTATATTTGTATTCATTTATATTAATAGTGTAATTAATAGTTTTGTATTTGTATGTCGCTTTGGACAAAAGCGTATCAATAACCATAACCTTGTACTGAAGTCACATTCCCGATAGTGCGTGCGTGGCACAACTAGAACAGAAACCTTGGCCACTCAACTTCAACTAAGTTTGCTTGACATTTTGGACATTGGATTGTATATCGTACCGTAGCAGAATTGTACTGACTGCATTTTGCAAAACATACGCAACACGGCTCTGCTTATTATTGCAGCTAACGTTAACTTAGCGTAAACATTTGTTGACAGTAAGTAACGTTAACTGAAAGTATGTATGGGACGAGGACAACTAATAAACAGTTTTCGGATTGTTGTCTGATGGCTTTGACATAAGACGTTGCTTTTTACACACATATATACCTACATAAAGTAATTAAAACAAATAGTTAAATTATACCTGGATGCGTTTATCGAGATCTTCGTCGTCATGTCACAACCGAGTAGTTGCAGTCACTGCCATTTTTACATTTGGCGCTGGATTTTACCATACGGTACTGTAGAGGAGTAACTTATAATAATAACAGCAGTGGATTCATATAACCTCGTATTATTCTTGCAGTGTCGTGGCGATGCATATATTTAAGAATATGTTAATACGGTTTGTTGTTTTTATTATTCTGATTATTCAACACTGTGAAGATCATTTGCTTCCTCACATTGAGTATAGACCCTTCGTGTTTTGTCAAAATGGTACATTCCAGGAAACGTACTCTTTAGCAGAGCCAGCCAGAGTGGCCAGCCCAGAAGAACCCGCTGGGGACTATGCTCTGAAGAGATGTGCATGCGTTTCACCCAGTTTATGGTTTCACCATTAAGTGGAATAGGTTGTCATGTGAGATATTTTATTGTGAACCCGTCAGATTTTCATTATAAAGACAATGTTTCGCTCGCTATTTTTAGTAATTGTGCAGTTTGTCATTACAGGTAGTTTTGCAAATTGACCAATGAAGACAAAACTTACATCCGAGGACTGGCTTTGAAGAACACAGGTTATTCATTGTTAATTTGGTAGACTTTTCTAGACTAGCTAAATATGAAGCAGCTGCTTTGAAGCTTTTTATGTCACATGGATGCAGGCTGAAGGATGCAACAGCCTTGATTTTTACATTGATTACAATTCTCTTCTTATTGAGTAGCCTAGAATATAGAAAATTACCTTAAAGTTTGATTTAAAAAAAAAAATGCAGTGTAGATAAATAGATAGATGTTTCTTTATTTGTTTTAGTCATCTTCCAGAGAGCACCTCAAGTAGCCTACTGATGTGCTTTTATGTGTTTACACAGGTTAATTAGGCCTCAAAACATTGATATGGTTGAAAAAGCAAGCCTACACTGACAGAGAAGGCCACGTAGTTCATCAGACATGCAACAGGTATCACACAAATACACTCACACACACACACACACAACTGTTTAATTGTCTGTATCCTCTGCTGCCTTGTGGTAACACCAACCCTGAATGTGAAGATATGTTGCTTATAAAAACATCCTTCATAAAAGGCTAAAATTGCATTGTATCTTGTCTGTGAAATGAATTAATGTAAATTTGCAGTTGAAAAATTCAACAGAATTTGCATCTCTCTCATGGGTGTTTTTTTGGGACAGGAGGAAAAAGTAAGCATCACTCCTGTCTTCAACTCTGTCTGCTCCTCTTCAGACCCTCTGTCCCTGACTCAGTTAAGGAGGGTATCAGTGGCACTGACGGACAGCTCCAGGACACAAGGACAGCAAGAAATGGAGGAAGAGGACAGCAGAGCAGGAGGACAGCCTGAGACACGTAAGAGATCAGATCACTCTCACACTCTCTCTCTCTCTCCCTCATACACACACACACAAACACACACACACACACACACACACACACAGAGAGGCATATCAAGTCAACACCAGGCCCCAATGCAGGATTGTCAGCAGGCCCCTCAAGCCCATCTCACTAATCAGGATGCGTGGGGACGTAATGAACGGCGTAAATAGGCTATCCTACCTATTTTAATAACCAGCAACAGCCAAACAGTTGAGAACGGACATTACATGCCACAGGCTATTCTATACATTATCACTGCCAGGCGCGCCTGCAGGTGTACGTCCGTACGCACTGTGCGTACCATCAGGCTACTCAACGAGAGAAAATTTCCCTTGTGTGTGTGTGTGTGTGTGTGTAATGTGTATTCACACCAAATTGGCCCACCATACCTTCCCAACTATGCACAGTATCCCATTAGCTGTATGCCATCGGGCTATTTACAATTTTCTATTACGTGACTTAGTGAACACGTTATGAAAATTAACGCGCACACATTTTGTTTGAGCAGGAGACAGAATATGCACGCAGGCACACAACTAGGCTACTTGTTTTCTTTTACTCGGCTATCTATATGGTTATCAGCACACAATGTTGAGCTAATTCACTAACTCAATACTTATCATGGATATCACAAGTTTAAACAACGAAAACAGAAAGTATGGAGGCAGCAAAGCTAGAGGGGTTATTCCAGATGGGCAAGAACAAGGTAGGCAATTGGTGTGCTTGTCAGAACGTTAGACTGCATTACAGCTGTTTAAAGCCAGACGTCACGGTACGCTAGAACAAAACAAGGTAACTTTCGCCTGTATAAGGCTGTATCAAGTTGTCCAAATGAATAGGTCATTGTAGACGTTGTTGTTGTATTATTGCATGTGTATGTTGTTATGCTATGTAGGCTACTTTTACAATGCACAGGGCTAAAATCTGGAAACGGACAAATATTGTCCACGTGTGATTTTTTTTTTTTGGGGGGGGGGGGGGGGGTTGTGCGTACATTAATTCCTGCAGGCGCCCCTGATCACTGCTGCTTCTCTTTGTGTTTGTATTTGGACTCATTACTCACCATTTAACTTGTGTTCAACATTGGTTCTGTTTACTGTTTTTGCATGCACAATGCATCTTTTTAATTACAATCTCCCCAAATCCATAATTTCTATTTTTTTATATTAAACCAAAATACATAAAGATAATCCCCCCAAATTAATTTAATTACAACTATATTATGTTGTCATCATTTCATTGTCCATGCACCTACAGTACAGTATGTTTTTTTCTTCTGTTCTCTGTTATATAACCTTGTCTATGTACCTTGTCTGTTTGTACCTATGTAACAAAACTGTAAAGCGTCTTTGAGTGGTTAGGAAAGCGCTGTTTTATCTTATTGTTATGTATTTGTCAATGACATTCACACAGACACCCTAACCCAGTGGAGTCACAATAACCAGCTTATTAATAGTAACACACACACACACACATTTACACCAACACACAGGGTTCTCTAACACATTCAGCCCAAAACTCAAAGGATATCTCAGCTGACATTAATTAAGCTCAGCTTCATGCCAGACATTGGTTCCAGTTATTGATTGTGTTGAATATGAGGACCAGGATACCGAAGCCCTGGAAAAAATTTTTTTTTTGTATTCCCATTGTGTGTATCTGTGTGTGTCTGTTATTAAGAGATGGATGAAGTGTTTTTCGTTTCATACAGAAACTCGACAGGTAATGTGGTGTAAGAAAATTGCTGATATAAAACAGGACAATTGTTGACATTTATGTAAGTATTATTGGTGATATGTGTTCTTTTGGATACAACAGGAAATGGATCATCTCCTTCATCCTCGGGATTATCAGCATCTGCCTCCATCTCATGCATAGAGAAGACCAAGAAGTACTTCTGTTCTCTGTGCGGTAAAAGCTTTCACTTACGGTCTCAGTTTATGCTGCATCACTGTGGTCCCGTAGCAAAGAAGCAACACTCCTGCTGTCAGTGTGGCAAGGGTTTCTTTGATGTGCGAAAACTCAAGTCACACCAGCACATTCACAGAGGAGAGAAGCAACACCACTGCACTCAGTGTGGCAAGAGTTTCACTAGCGCAGGACATCTTAAGAGACACCAGCGCATTCACACGGGAGAAAAGCCACACACTTGTGGTCTGTGTGGCAAGGGTTTTACGAGACAGGATCATCTCAAACAACACCAGCACATTCACTCTGAGGAAAGGCCATACCATTGCAGTCACTGTGGCAAGAGTTTCACTCGAGGGGAATGTCTAAAAGAGCACCAGCTTATTCACACAGGATTGAGGTCATACCGCTGGGCTCCATTTGGTAAGTTTCACCAAAGAGAATAATCTTGAGTTATGTCATACCTTCAGCACTCATATAGAAGAAGGTAGCACTTCATTCAAGATCGTACACATTTTACTAGGGCATACGATGTCATGGTGAAAAGTTGTAACACTGCATTGCAGTGTAGTCAGAGTTCGAATTAAGAGCATCATCTCAAACAACACTATGTCATGTCTGCCTTTTCTTATACCCATTTTGTTTGCCCTGTTATATGAAATAGGAAAAGGACCATCTCCTTTTTTGGGGTTTCCAGCATCCACCTCTATCTCACACAGAGAGAAATACAAAAGATACTCCTGTTTTCTGTGTGGCAAAGGCTTCCACGTATGGTCTCGGTTCCAGCTGCATCGCTATGCTCACATGGTAAAGAAACAATACCCCTGCTTCAAATGTGGCGAGAACTTCCTTGTTGTGGGTGAACTCAGATCACACCAGCGCGTCCACATGGGTGGGAGACCACACCGCTGCACTCAATGTGGGAAGGGATTCTCTAGCAAGGGCGGGCTCAACATACACCAGCGCACTCACACAGGAGAAAGGCGTCACCTATGTGCTCAGTGTGGCAAGACATTCACCAGAAAGCATCATCTTGAAACACATCAGCAAAGGCATACAGGAGAAAGGCCATATGACTGCATTACGTGCGGTATGAGTTTCTTCAAACAGGATATTCTCAAACGACATCAACGCACTCACACAGGCGAGAAACCATACCATTGTACTCAGTGTAGCAAGAGTTTTGCTGATGGGAGTAGTCTCAAACAACACCAGCGCGTGCACACAGGAGAGAGGCCATACCACTGCATCATATGTGGCAAGAGTTTCACTAGAAGTAATCATCTCAAGCAACACTACCATGTTCACACAGGAAAGAAGCCATACCTTTGCACCGTGTGTGGTAAAAGTTATGCTAAAGGATGTAGTCTACAAACGTCATCAACACATGCACACGAGAGAGAGGCTGTACCATTGCTCTCAGTGTGAAGCAAGTTTCACTGCGATGTCTAAACTCAATGAACACCAGTGCATTCATACAGGAGGGAAGCCATATAACTGCACTCTGTGTGGAAAAGGTTTCACCCGTCAAAGCGATGTTAATAGACACCAGCGTGCTCACACAGGAGAAAGGCCATATATTTGCGCACAGTGTGCCAAGAGTTTCACCAGAAAAGATCATCTCAAGAAGCATCGGTGCAATCATGCAGGGGAAAAGCCATAGCACTTCACTGAGTTGGTCCAGTTTTAATTGAGGGCATCATCTTCAACAACACTGGTGTAGTCTCTCACTGTTTCGAGTCTAATCCAGTGCAAGTTTGACCACTCTGGTCGTGATCCCTTGTGGCAACAGTTTGGCCATGATTCAGTACCATTCTGATCCAGACCTAAAGAGAATGGTGTGCTGTGAGGGTCACTTTAAACCATTCATGTTTTGCTGGGGAGTCATTGTAAGTCATTCATGTTTTGCTGGGGAGTCATTGCAAACCATTCCTGTTTTTCCATACCTCTTTCAATAGTAAATTATTTTGTTTCTCCCCTGTTGTAGTGTCATGTAAGTTTGTCCATAATTAGATTGTGTACATACATACTATATATATATATATATATATATATATACACACATATATAGGCATGTATGTTAATGCCAATGTGTGTATCCCAGTCTCTGAACTTAGATCTGTGGCCTTGGCCTATTCATTCAGCACTGATACCCAGCCACACATGGAACTTATTTATTCAGCATCAGAATATTGGGACACACAAATACACTAGGAGCTTATATGTTACATGGGAACACACACACACACACACAAAGATCTGTAGCCAAAACAATAACAACAAAAAGTTGATGATGGAAAAAAGCACACAGCACAAATATGAGGACTTGTTGCCCAAGCACACCATGTTATTCTCCCATAGAAAAAATTGCAGAGTCTTGTACATAATATACTAGAAAGTGGTGACACGTCCTCAGGGGTCTACTGCATTGGTTCTCAAAGTGGGGTCCGGGGACCCACAGGGGTCTGCAGCGCATTGTCAGCGGGTCCCTGACAAAGTTTGCTACAAAATATGAAATGGCGAAAAATGCTACAGTATCAGTATTTGCCCAATTGATCTGCTGATAAGTTACATCAATACGTCAAAACTAGGGCTGTCAATCGATAAAAAAAAAAATCTAATTAATTACATACTCTGTGAAAGTATTTTAAATATTTAAATTCAAATGAATCATTGAATAATCAGCATTAGTGACATTAAAGTTCAAAAACTATTTTATTATTATTTTCACTGTTAAAATAATTGCCATAATAATCTGTGATATGACCTAATATGCTGAGGAAATAAATTCAAAAGTGCTTCGGGAAGAAGTTTTTTTTTTCACATACAAGGCATTTCAGGCCACAGATATAACTTAGGGGACACAATGAAAATAAATTAACACTCCCCTCAATGTCAACACTTATTTCTTTGCATTGATGTGCGACTATAGAGAACACCATCAGGCCGTTTTTTAAAAGTAAATGTTCCAATCAATGATCCAGGCAGCATGTTTTCTTCTGTCTCCTTCATTTTACCGTCAAATTTTTACTGACTAGAACGGCTCGGGGTCAAAGGTCATACGGAATCGATTAATCTGCAGTAATTTTTTGAATCAGTTATTTTTTCTCAAATTAATTAATCAAAATGAATCAGTTATTTTGACAGCCCTAGTCAAAACACTTTACTATTAATTAACCACCAACAAAATGAAAGTTATGTGAAGCAAATACTATGTGCTCAACATAATAGGCCTACATTTGGCAAAGAAACAACAATCCTTTAAAAAAATCCTACATACTGTCAAAGTTTGCTAACATGACTATTGTGGTATTAGCACTCTATGTTTTTAAAATAGCATCTAACAGAAAAAATGGCTATACAGCTACATGATTAACTTAAGTTTTATGTGTTGCGATTATGAGGGGTCCTTGGAGAATGTTCCACTCCATGAAGGGTCCCTGGCCCACAAAAGTTTGAGAACCCCTGCTCTACTGTATTTGAGTGGCCAATGACAAAATGCATAATTTAAATGGAAAAGCTGGGGTGTAACTGGGAGCTGTAGCTGGGATGTTTAAATCATGTTCACAAGGATCACAATAACATCAGTCTACTCCTACAGCATTCAATATTTTGTAGTTGTACCTTATCATTACACACATTTTGCATTAAAGTCGGGATATTTTGCCTGTCTCTAATTAACAGAAGTGTGGTTATAGTCTTTTTTGTAACCAGCCTGTATGAGAATGAAGAGTAAATATAGCTGCAAGCAGCAATGTGGGGGCCAAGCAGTGCGCTATAGCAGGAATGGCGTTGCCATGGCATGAGCAAGCACTCACAGCAAGAAGCCAAATTACACCAATGTCCTTGTGCATTCTCACAATCAGCTACAATGTCCCTCTACCAAGTTTGGACTTCATACACCAAAGTGTTGCTGAGATGTGAGCTCACTTTCTTTATTACAGCACCCCTAGAGGCCAAATGAGACCACTTTCCTTGCATGTCCTCACAATCAGCTAATATGTCCATGTATCAAGTTTGGACTTCATACAATGAAGCGTTGCTGAGATATGAGCTCACTTCCTGTATTGCAGCGCCCCCTATAGAGGCCAAATGATTCCAATTCCCTAGTGCGTCATCATAATCAGGTAACAGGTCCTTATACCAAGTTTGGACTTTGTACACCAAAGCGTTGCTGAGATACAAGGTCACTTCCTGTATTACAGCGCCCCCTATAGAGGCCACATGATGCCAATTTACTAGTGCGTCCCCACAATCAGATACCAAGTCCCTGTACCAAGTTTGGACTTCATACATTAAAGCATAGCCGAGATGTTAGCCCACTTCCTGTTTGGTGGCTTCATCGCCATATTTGATTGGCTGTCATGGGCAAACAAAAATTAAATGAAAAGATCTGACAAGTATCGTTTGTGCGGCTCGGTCTGAAGATGATCTCCGACAAGTTCTGTGAAAATCGGATGAAATTTGTAACCGCTGAAACTTTTCGTAGAGTTTGGACTGAATCCAATATGGCCAATATGGCGGAAAGTGATAGGATAGGGGTCGATGAACTCTGTATGGTCCAAGGATTCAGACACTACCTCAATTGTTAAAATCAGACAAAACGCATGTCCAGCATTGAACTGGTGGTGGCGCTAGAGTGTTCAATGTATATGCATATGAATTGCTGTGAGTGATTGGGACAGTGTCCTGAATGGTATCGAGTTTTGTTATGTTAACTCAAAGTGCCACAGAGATGTTAGTCCACTTCCTGTTTGGCGCTTCATCGCCATATTTGATTGGCTGTCACAGGCAAACAAAAATGAAATTGAAAAATCTGACAAGTATCGTTTGTGCGGCTCGAGCAGAAGATCATCTCCGCCAAGTTCTGTGAAAATCGGATGAAATTTGTGAACGCTGAAACTTTTCGTAGAGTTTGGACTAAATCCAATATGGCGGAGGTCCAATATGGCGGAAAGTGACGTAATAGAAGTCATTGAACTTAGGTCGGTCCAGGGATTCCAACAGTGCCTGATTTGTAAAAATCGGATGCACCGTTCAATCTTCACATGCGTTAATGCAATCCAGTTTTGACCCATTGGTGGCGCTAGAGTGTTGGGCATAGAGTTCTGTAAATTGGTGAGAGTGATCATGGGACAGTGCTGAATCAGTGTACCAAATTTCATAACTTTAGACCCAGCGATTCAATTTTCGGCCAGATTTTGACCTGTTGGTGGCAGGCGCGCGGGAACCTATTTTTGACCAGGGGTGCTGAATAACAAAAATAATGGATGTCCGACGATTCTCCCCCCCCCCCCCCGGACATGTTTCGGATTTTGACTGCTAAATAGCCTACGTCATTTTAGTGCGGTGTGCGGGTGATAGCGAGACGTTTTAGAAAAGTCCTGGGCAGCCATAAATTCCAATGTTCCGCGACAGCACTCCGAGTCCACTGCGCCACCCTAACCCCACAGAACTTGACATCATTAGCCTATTTCAGTATAGCTAAGGAAAATTACTTTTCTGATCGTCAAAACCACACCAGAGATGTTAGGTAAGGGATAATGCCCGACGAGGTGTCCATTATCAGAAATAAATGAACGACGCGGAGGCGTGAACTGTCCGACGCGAAGCGGAGGACGGTTGCTTCTGCGAAGTCCATTTATTTCTGATAATGGACGCATCGAAGGGCATTATCCCGTTATACCATGGTCACTTACGAAATAAATAAATATGAAATCAATTATTAATACTAAATGAGTTTTAGAGTTAAAATCCTTCGTTTTTTCAGCTGTTTTTGCAATGAATGTTGATAAGTCACAGCTGAGCGGACTAACTCTAGGTGTTGTCAAGCAACGTCATAATAATTTTATAGGTGTAGTAGGCTATATCACTTTTTAAATGACACCCTTTTCAACCTAGACCATGGTATAAGCTTTAAATATAGGCTAATAATCAGGCTGCAATGATCTCGCAAATAATTTCTGAATAGCCTACACAGTAAAATTCCAAGAGTTAAAATGACAGAGTAGACTGTTATTGACTCTAATAGAGTTACATTTACTACAGTTGGAGTAAAATGTACTCTAGCATATTAGTTAAAAAACAGAGTTAAAATCACAAGAGTTAATCATCCACCCCATTTTCTCATTTGGACGCCATTTTAGAAATTTCTTGGGAGATGTTTGCCTAATTATTATTTGGATATTATTCATAAAAAATAGTGTTTTTCTTCTAGTTAATTCCAAAGTCATTCGGTAGCTTTAAGATTTTTTTCTGGACTAGGCTACTAAAAAATTACTTGCAAGTTTGTAGGCTAGCATGTGCTACAGTAAAATAGGCAAATACTGCTAAGCTATCACCCATAAACCAGGCTATAAACGGAGTCTCTGTTATCAAGCCTATAGCTGTTCACAAAGAATAGTCAAAGCGAACAAACATTATAATAATAATTATTATTATTATTGTATGTTTGTTACATGCAATTGTGTAAGGGCTCAGACAAATTACTAACTGGCGAAACGTGCCCTCTGGCATCTCACGTCAGAGACGAACGTTAGTAGCTTATCACCCACTTCCTTCCATTTGAGACTGCAGCGACGCGACGGAGCCTGATTAGAAGAATCTCTCTGTTGCAGTTGAAGGTGAGTAGATGTTCATCTAAAATACACTTACTAGAGATTTATTTCACATGTGACATGTTCCGTAGTATGCCGCGAAAATGATAAACGATAAGTGGTGACGCGAAAGAGGAGTGTAACTGAACGTAAATGTATGGTCAAGATATCGTTCTGAAATGTGTTGACCTTCAGGGGCTAACGTTAACGTTAAGTTAACTGCTAACGAAGGTTGAAAGTTAACATGAACGTTAACGTTACCTCTGTGTAACATGAGGTACATGTCAATTCGTGCTCCTGTATTGTACAATGCTATACGTTTTTTTATCATGTTAATATTTACTCAACCAAATATGATACCAGTATAATCGTCTTTAATGGTTAACATTGACTTGGTTAGCCTATCAGCCAACGTAGCTCTCATTGGCAGCCTAGCATAATGCAAATCAGATATCAAATAAAGGCTATGGTTAGCTTAATGAGGTAACAGTTACTGTTGTTAGCTACTTAACATTAACAGTCATTAATAGGGCAAATTAGCTTAAAGGTCATGCTCTACTAAAAAGCTTGTTTCACGTAAAGCAGGCATCCATAAGCATGAATTTGGCCTTAACAAGTTGGTTATTTCAAAACTAGCTGCATTAATTTACTATCAAGGACATGTGTTGATTGCTGAATGTGCATCATTGATAGCATAGAAGACACGTGTTCAGTGCAAAGTGCCAACAGGTGCACGTGCCACATTAACTAGTTTAGTCAGTGTCACTGAGATAGTTGTTACCTGGTTTGTTTTAAGAAAGTGTTTTAAAAGTAGTGTTGATTTTGTCTGAATGTTTGATTTTATGTTTTTTCAGGATGTTGGTGAAAGTTAAATACCAGGCAGACCAGATACATTAAAATGGTGGAAACTGATGCCACTCTAGAGGATTTCTTTAACCAAGGTACTGATTTATTCAATTGTTGCATTTTTTAAGTCTATTGTCAGGTTTTTTTTGTAATGTTCTGTTAATTTTTATTTTAGTGTTCATGAAATTTGATATTGAAGCCAAACACCAAGCTGGGCTAAAATGTATGATGAGTTTGGTACAGAAGATTGACAACTATGTGTCTGAAGATGTGGTGAAGGATCCAAATTGTGGTGTATTAAAGCTGAAGCCTGCAGAAGATGATGGTGAGTTGTATTATGGAATGTAGTTAAAACTTGGTACAAGTTTTGTGAATATATCAACAGCGGTTGCAACACATTGTTTTGATGGAATGCCACTCTGTGGGGTTTGTGGATGTTGATTATGTCCGTCTTTGAGCCTATTTAGTGTTTAAAAATCTCAGTCATCAAAGACTACATGACATACAGCCGTCACAGGTACTGGACATGACTATATTACTGATTTATTCTGTCCTCTGCTTTGTAGTAGATGCATTATGTGATTCAGATGACACCACTGCCTTGTCTCCAAATAAGCCCAAGGGAGATGATGGGGTAGAGCAAGTAAGTGGCATTTTTTCCCTAGTTAAATATTGGTAAAATCTTTATGCTGCCCATTAACACAAAGGTAACCTAAACTGAAACCCACACTGAGGTATTTTTTTTTCTTCAAAAAAATTCCACAGACTCAGATCTGTGCAAAATGATCTTTTTATTCTAGATTTCGGTCATAGACCCTCTTCAGGAATCCTGAAAAAGGCCTATGACCAAAAGCTATATAAAAAGATAATTTTGCACAGATGCGAGTGTGTGGATTTGTCATGCTGTGCTTGACTTTTGACTTTAAATCCCAGTATCTCAACCACCAGATGAACAGTATTTTTTGTTTCTTTTAAATGATTGAACTTGAAATGAAACCATTTCATAAGTATTTCTGCATACAAATTGTAATGAATCTGTTTAAGATCAAATACATTGTTTACAGTGCACTGAATTTCACATTGATCTCCATTTCTCAAGGTCACCGAGAACTGTCGGTACAGGGAAAAAACAAAAAACAAAAAAACAATCGGATTCACTTAGCTCGAGATGCTGCAGCCAGGAAGCTACTGCGCTACACTCTAGGGGCATGTTCCTGAGCCCCAATGTTCATGACCCCAGAGTGTAGCGCTGTAGCTGCACAGTCGCTTTAGCTGCTGGCTGTAGCAACTCGAGCTATGTAAAACCGATTGTTTTCGTTTTACATACTCGGTGATCCAAGAAATGGAGATCTATTTGGAAAATCGCTGGATTTCCCCTTAATGCTGTAACTCACCCTACTTTATACTGTTTTATAGGAACATTTCTATGATCCAGCCAGCGGATCAGGGTACCTGGCCTGACGCATTAAAACAATTCAGAGGAAAGCCTCAGGAACCACAAAGTCTAGCACACAATGAACATAATGGAGGACCAGCTTCTGAAGATGTGCCCGAGCCAGTCCTGAATGAAGAACAGCTGAGAGAGGCGGTATCTCTAATGAAGCATTCTTCTGATGAAGAAGTTGTGCGGCTGAAGGTGAACGTTTGATTATCGTCAGAAAAAATGGTCCATGACCCTCAATCACCTCATATGCTTGCAACATTCTCTCGATTTGTGGATGTAATGGATCAGATTGAGCAAGACTGTTACTGTTTGGTGAGATTTCAGCGAAGCTTCTTGAGAGGTGGTCAACTATGTTCAAAGAGAAGACTATTAAACAGAGTAAAGGTCTTTCTTCCTCCAGCATCGAACTGCAAAAAAGGATCCAGGTAGCAGAATCACCACATGGGCTGTGTCCCGGTAGAACACTCAGGTTAAAGTATGGTGAGACTGGGTGTTTCAGGGACATTTTCTGGCTTTTAGAAAACATTTGGAAAGGTTACATGAGTATAGCGTTAATAATGTTCATGTTTTGGAAAATAACTGTAGTGAACACACAAGTAATGATTTGGCGGTAGATTTTGATACAGTGGTTCCTGTTATGCATTCTGCTGTACATGAGATACAGGTTGAGGAAACTATTCAGTTTTTTGAGTGATAAGCAAAGTGTTGAGGAAATGAATCATACTTTAAGTCATCTTAAATCTCTTCTAGGCCCCATCCATTGGATCATGCCTTAGGTATGAGCTACACCAGGCGCGTAACTGAAGCGATCTGTTCGCGACGCGTAAAATTCATTTTAAATGAATGGTCTATTTTTTTCAAACGTACGCGCCGCTATCACATCTGGTGTAGCTACCTCCATTGATTATAGTGGCAGCTAATTGTTGCAGCAGACGCTATGCGAACGTAAAGCTTCAGTTACGCGCCTGGTGTAGCTTCACTGTTAGAATGTGTGGACTTAAACATGTCGGTGATGCTAGAATGTTTCAGTACAGACTGTAGAGTGAGTAAAATTGGTATGTAAGCTAATGTATCACTAACAACAACTTGATATTATGTTCTAGTGGCTTTGTTCCATTTGATGCCAAATGTGTTGTACTGTACATGCATTTACAAAAGGAAAAAAAAAAAAAAACTTTTTATATTGTATATTGATACATTAACATAATATTTTGTAATAAATATTTTTTCAATAATTTGTCTATGTCCTTCAGATTTTGTAGAACTTGATAAAGGGTAAATAAAGACAAGCAAAATGGTGACTCTAGCAAGAGTAGCTGGGAATAAACTCTGAATAGAGATAAACTAAGATTACCCCATTAAGAGTTAAGATGACTCTGGAAAGAGTTGTTGGCTTATAGAGTAGATTTTTCTTTACTCCCTGTGGAGTTTATCTTGGTGATTTTCCAACTCTCTATAGAGTAAATTTAACTCTGAAAAATGTGCTCTAGGAGAAGAGTCAAATTTACTCTCTGTGGGGTGGGACCAATGGGTCTCTATGACAGAATCAGAATCGACTCTATTGGAGTCGAAAACAACTCTGTCAATTTTACTGTGTAAAGTGTCGTCTCCACAGCAAGTAGGCTATGTGTCCTAATTTCTATCTTAGCGACTAGGATAGTGAAATGATTTCACTAGCTATACATTTATTCGTTTTTTTTCAGCTTATCCATGCTTTTTTGAATGTGTAAATCGCATAGAATATGTAGGTCTATATCAACCGTAGGCCTAGGCTACACACTTGATCGCTATCACATAGCTGAAACCAAGCTATACGGTTCTTACAGTAGCCTAACTGACTCACGTTCACGTTGATCTCTATAACTGTTAATTTTTAGTAGCCTATATTCGAACCTATCCATAACCCTTTTTTGCTATTTGACTCATCATTTCACATACAAAAATATAAATAATGTCAGATTGCGAATTAGTAATTATTTAAAAAAAAAATTTTTTTTTAATCTATCTCCTGCCAGCAGGGGGTGCTGCAGCACCCTCAGCACCCCCCTTCCCGCACCCTTGGTTGGTGGCTCTAGACGGCTGGGTTTAGAGGTCCGTAAATAAGTGTGAGTGGTCAGTGGAGTGTCCCGAAACTTTCTGCCAAAAAATCTGAACTTTTTAGCCAGGCGTTCTATGGGCTGCCATAGACTCCAATGGCAGAAGTGTAATAATAATAGGAAAAGCTAGTAACTCAATGGGTGCCTTCGCAGTTTCGCTGCTTGGCCCCCAATTATAGAGTGCAAGGGTCCTACTGTATTATCTGCACGTGTCACTTGCTGAGAACAAGCCCCACACACCATGTGAACCCTTCAAGAAAGCCAGGCAGACATACCATGGGTAAATGTCACAATAATTATTTATTTATGAGCATACACAATTATAATATAAATATAAAATATGTATCATCATTATATCATTATATCTGTGTTGAGACAACCATAGAAGCAGTTTTATTTTAATTTCTGCCAAAACTGGTAATGTATCTGTAACAAACGCTCTTTATGCATTTTGACTGCATTTTGCAAACATAAGCAACACGGCTCTGCTTATTGCAGCTAACGTTAACTTAGCGTAAACATTTGTTGACAGTAACGTTAACTAAAAGTATGTATGGAGGAGGAGGACAACTAATACACCGTTTTCGGATTGTTGTCTGATGGCTTTGACATAAGATGTTGCTTTTACACGCATATTATAAAGTATACCTACATAATGTTATTAAAACAAATAGTTAAATTATACCTGGATGCGTTTATCGAGATATTCGTCGTCATGTCACAACCGAGTAGTTGCAGTTGCAGTCACTGCCATTTTTACATTTGGCGCTGGATTTTACCATACGGTACTGTAGAGGAGTAGCTTATAATAATCACAGCAGTGGATTCATATCACCTCGTATTATTCTTGCAGTGTCGTGGCGATTTATATATCTAAGTATATGTTAATAATGTTGGTTGTTTTAATTATTCTGATTATTCAACACTGTCAAGACCATTTGCTTGCTCACATTGAGTATAGACCCTTCGTGTTTTGTCAAAATGGTACATTCCAGGAAACATTCTCTTTCCAGTGGAGTGGCTCTGAAGAGAGAGTGCGTGCGTTTCACCCTATTTTATACAGTTTATTGTCATGTAAGATATGTTTTTGTGAACCCGTCAGATTTCATTATAAAGACAATGTTTCGATAGTGCTCGCTATTCTGAGTAATTGTGCAGCTTGCCATTGCTGGTAGTTTTGCAATGACCAATGAAGACAAAACTTACATCCGAGGACTGGCTTTGAAGAACACAGCTGACTTTTCTGGACTAGCTACAGATGAAGCAGCTGCTTTGAAACTTTAATTTTCTGTCACATGGATGCAGGCTGCATGATGCGACAGCCTGCATCCATTTCATTGATTACAATTCTCTTCTTATTGAGTAGCCTAGACTATGATATTACCTTAACGTTTATTTTTTTTTTAATTGCAGTGTAGATAGATAGATAGATAGATAGAGATAGATAGATATATAAGATATATGTTTCTTTATTGGTTTTAGTCATCTTCCAGACACCTCCAGTACTGATGTGCTTTTATGTGTTTACACAGGTTAATTAGACCTCAAAACATTGATTTGGCTGAAAAAGCAAGCCTACACTGACAGAGAAGGCCCCACAATTCATCAAACATGCAACAGGTAGGCTATCACACAAAAACACTCAAACACAACTCTTTAATTGTCTGTATCCTCTGCTGCCTTGTGGTAACACCAACCCTGAATGTGAAGATATGTTGCTTATAAAAACATCCTTCATAAAAGGCTGAAATTGTTACATACTTTTAACCTGCATTGTATCTTGTCTGTGAAATGAATTAATGTACATTTGTAGTTGAACAATTGAACAGAATTTGCATTTCTCTCTTCTCCCATGGGTTTGTTGGGACAGGAGGAAAAAGTAAGCATCACTCCTGTCTTCAACTCTGTCTGCTCCTCTTCAGACCCTCTGTCCCTGACTCAGTTAAGGAGGGTATCAGTGGCACTAACGGACAGCTCCAGGACACAAGGACAGCAAGAAATGGAGGAAGAGGACAGAAGAGCAGGAGGACAGCCTGAGACACGTAAGAGATCAGATCACTCTCTCTCACACCACACACACACAGAAAAGCATATCAAGCCAACACCAGGCGCCAATGCAGGATTGTCAGGAGGCCAGATTGCGAATTACCCCACCATAATTGGGGGGTACTACTTAGAATCTTTGCTCGGACGCAGCATCGTTTCACAAACTATGGATGGGAAGACTGCTGGGCAAATTATATGCAGTTCTTCTGTCACTCGTCTGATAATTTGCTGCGCAATTTATGAAGGAACTACGGACTGACATAAAAAAGAAAACAAATGTAAATCAGGAAGAAATACATTTTAAGTTGATCTGTTTGCATCTTTCCAGCGTGTGTTGCTGGCCTAGCCTATAGGGAAGAAAATATCTAAGTTATAATACCTGTAATATCTGTCAGCAGCTTGCTTGCCAGCGTTTCGTAGTAGGCCTACTTCGCAAAAGTTGTGAAATATAACCGCATATTTTTTGAATGTCGGCGACTGGCTAGCCTAGGCCTACATAAATAAAACGTGCGTTCATAATACGTGCGTGCTTGAGATGAAACCAGCAATTTTCAGCAGGATCATGTGAGGAGGACTTGTCTCTGAATTAATTTAAAACGTCAATGGTTTTACAATGTTTCAGTCAAGCTTTGGTTGGTTTAGATACAACTGGTATGCAAAATGTAAAGTAGTGGATTAACTTTAATTTGCTGTGCTGCATATGGGACAATAGATGCACATAGTAAATTATATAAAGTAGGCCTATTAAAATATTTAAATAGCTTAGTCTAACTTTGAAAAAAATATTAAAGGGAATCCAGTCCAGTGCACATGTCTTTGGCAAGTAGCCTAGGCTACTACAGACACAGGTGAAGAACAGTCAGCCTCAGACAGTAAGCACAACCAAATATGTACAGCCAGCTTTAAAAGCAAGCAGCCCAGACCATAAAATTGGGCATAATTTATAGCTGTGAAGGTAATTCACACACAATTATTTTTCTTTCGCCAAAATATATTTGGTAACTTCCTTAGACATCCAAAATGGTGTGGGGGTTAAAATTAGTAGAAAAGAAAACTATTGCATAACACAGTTTTAAGTTGTCGTATGTATCTTTTTGCTGTGGTATAGTCTTAATTTTTCTATTTAGATGTCTTGAAAAGGTCTTAAAAGTCTTTTAATTTGCTCTTGGAAAATGTGCAGATACCCTGTAAGAACATCATGTATACCTGCCAAAACCCCTCCACCAGCAGCCCGTCAAATGACCTTAGCGGCATTGTTTTCAAAACGATGAAAACGTTTGCACTTTATTGCACTTTGAATTCTGTTCAGTTCTATTTCATATTTGTTGTAATTTTGTTTCTGCTTTGTTTGAATAAAAAATAGTCTTATTTCAACTCAATTGTGGTTAATCACTATGAAAATATAAAATGTTCTGGATGGATACCATCTGTGAAGTTAACCAAGAATGGTATATAATCTGCAGGGATTGTAGTGAAAACATTAAAGGGTAAAAGTGTGGTTTCATGGGGTCCTTTAAAGGAGATTTCAAAATATCGAGATATGTATCGTATATCGTGAAATTGAGAAAATGTATCGGGATATACATTTTTTCCCATATAGCACAGCCCTATGTGCAACACACATACAAGGTCTAAACATGCAACAAACTGATAATCCGTAGGCTACAGAATATCTCATTGTTATTATATATCCAAAAGAGAACTGTCAACTCCCAAAAGTTAGAAGTTAAGTGCACTGAAACACCATTCTAATTACTAGTAAAGTACTTTACAAGAAGCCTATTGCCTATTTCATGAAATATTGATTTGGGTTTTTTTTAGATTTCATAAGACCTGGAGCAGTGTTTCCCAGAGAATTGAATTCCATTTGTGGTGGTTGGTTTGCAGAATTAACTTGAATGCAACAGTTTTTAACAAATTAGCACAGCGTGGTTATGATGCTAACCAGATTTAAGCACAATTTAGTACAACCTGGAAAATCATTGTGTGGTGGTCAGTGTTGATATTGTGGTGGGCCGCCACAATTAAGTCAATGTATGGGAAACACTGTGGAGGTAAGACCCAACCCTCTCATATACTGTGTAAACAGACACCAATTTTCCATTATAGTCTATGGTAGTCAGTGTCAAATCAACACAATTACTTGGAGATATGTAAAATCTGAGCAATATTTAATGTGATTAAGGAGCATACTATGAAAAACCATACTACCACAGAAGGACTACAGAGCGGTAACCTACAAGAATCCGATAACTAGAACAAGCTGGGTATCATCAACACTACAGTAATCTACAAATGAGTCACATATACACACATGCACAAACACAGATACACTTTTCCTTTTCATCATAGTGTCTCTGTGAATAAAATCAAATCCTAGTTTCATTGAGATAGTATCAGGGTTCTCAGATGAAACTACATTTATCAAACTAAAAATATGAAATAATAGAATGTAAAAACAATACTAACCAATTAAAAACAAATTCACAAATTAAAAACAAATTCATAAAACATAACACAAACATAACACAAATTCATGTGCATAACATAAAAACATCTTTTTGTTGTTTATTTGTCAATGACATCCACGCAGACACACTGTCAAGCTTGATACAGTTAAAACATCGTGCTGAGAAACTGAAAAAGTTAGTGGTCCCTAGTGTGATGGTCTGCTGGCCTTGTCTGCGTCTGTCTTGCCCTGTGCTTTGTGTGTTTTCTTGTAGGCGTGGCTGCAGACCATCTGTGACATTGCTGACACCTGGGCCCGGTGTCTTCACGCCCTTTAAAACGGCTTCCACCCTGTTACCCGTTGGAGCTTCTTTTCTTTTGCCTGATGGCTTTCTTGCATGCACCACACTTTCATCCATTGTCCACGCAGCCACACACTTACGTTACACTACTGACTCTACTGACTTCCACACTCTACGTTTTAGTTACCGTTATAATAAATTACTTGTTATTTTGGCTTCAAACGCTGCTTCCTTCATTTTTGCCATGGCCTTTGAGCCGGGTCATGACAAAATGGGGGCACGCCGAACTTAGTGACCCGTTCGTTTTGCAAAATTTTTGTGAAGTGTTCGTAACTTTCCGTTTTTTTCCGGTCTGCAAGTGCTGCAGGTCGAATTTGTGAATGGCGTGTCGTCATTCGTTACGTCACTTGATAGTGGGGATCAGGTTCTGCTCAAGTGTTTGTCTTTTGCGCTGTTTGTTTAACTGTAAGCGACGTAAGTGTGTCCCTTGTTAGGTGAAGCGGCGTTGTCCCTTTTGGACTTCGTCGGGGGGGGGTTGTTTAGTGTTGTGGTGAAAGCGGTCAGAGCGGTTGTCTCGGGAGTGTATCCATGGTGTGAGAGGAGTCGCCAGGTTCTGGTTGCTTTTCTTCCCATTGGGCTTTTGCACTTAATTACCCACCGCCAGTAACTGCATGAAGAGTTAGGCCGCAGCTTAAATAGGTAGGTTGTGGGCCTTCGTTAGTTAGCGGGACAAACATTGCTGTTGCTTGGCCTTCAGCTTGGGGGGCCTGGTGCAAGGAGTCACACACTTAGCCTACTGTATGTTTGTTTAGCGTTGCGCACATTAGGATAATGCCGACGGTAGAAGTTGAAGATTTCATCGCTTCTCCATCGTTATTGTTACAAATTGACCATGAAAAGTATAAGGTTAATGCAGAGATTGAAAAAGACCTGGCAGTTGAAAAACAGGACAGAACAGAACAGACGCGCTTAGACTTAGAGCACAAGCTTCAGGTTATCAGGGAGAGTAAAGTTACACCAGCGCCTCGGTTAAGATCTGGCTCGCAGTCTAGCGTCGATCAGTCTGATCCATTTCATTTTGATGTTCAGGGAAATTGGCCATTAGTGCCTAAGTTTTCCGAGAGCGATCCTGACACGTTTTTTCTTTTGTTTGAACGTTTAGCTGATGCGCGGAGTTGGCCCAGTTTCGCTCGTGCATTACTGCTGCAGTGTGTAATAAGTGGTAAGGCACAAGAGGCCATCTCAGCATTGTCGCCAGATGATAGTCAGGACTATGACAAGGTAAAATCCGCCGTGCTGAAGGCATATGAGCGTGTTCCTGAACACTATCGGCAGAGATTTAGATCATGGAAGAGAGGTCTAAAACAGAGCCATTTAGAATTTGCGCGGGATTTAACCATTTATTTTAACCGCTGGTGTGCTTCTGTGCTGCTGATTTTGACGGTCTCTGTGATCTAATTGTGCTCGAGCAGTTTAAAAACTCTCCCCCATCATGTTGCTAAGTATGTCTGTGAACAGAAGGCGCGTACTGCAGCTGAAGCAGCCGCTCTAGCTGATGATTATGTGTTAATCCATCAGAATGTCCCTCTTGAACGCCGTTTTCAATTTAGTAGTGGAGGTGCACCTGCTGAAAGTTTTGTCCATTCAAACAGACTTCCTCTGTCTGGTAGTGGGCCTGGTGGTTCGGGTGAGTCTGATAAGATTTGTAATTTCTGTCATAAACGTGGCCACTGGAAGGCTGATTGCTACATGCTCAAGTCTAGTAAATATCCTCTTCCAGGTTCGCGTCCTAAGGGTGCTGGCTTAGCTGCACCTGGTTGCTTTAATATGCCTGCTGTTGTTGATAGCAAGTCACAGCTAACAAACTCATGTGTCGCTGCACTTGATTCCTATTTGCCATTCATTAGAACAGGGTTGGTGTCTATGGTTGGCAGTGATGTCAAGGGGCCGGTTAAAATCTTGAGAGATACAGGGGCATTTGACTCTTTTATTAAAGCTGGGGTGTTGCCTCTGTCTGAAAGTTCTGAATTGGGCAGTTCAGTGCCAGTTCAGGGAATGAGCTTAAATGTTTTGCGGGTGCCACTTCATAAAGTAATGCTTGATTGTGACGTGTTTCAGGGTGAGGCTGCGCTGGCTGTGCGCCCAGCACTCCCAATTGAAGGGATCTCTGTGATTCTCGGCAATGGCCTGGTTGGTGCTCAGCTATGGCCTGATGTTACTCCGCCCCTGGTGGTGGATCCTGTGCCTCAGTTGAAGTCTGAGCTAGACGAGTGTGCACAAAACTTTCCTGAGACTTTTGCAGCTTGTGCGGTAACACGGGCTATGGCGCGGGCAGAGTCTGAGGTTGAGCGGGTTCCTCAGTCTGGTAAGAGCAAGTTGGTGGAGAAATTTTCTTTGCCTCTGTCTGATTTCCCTGTCTCTGTGTCCCGTAGTGAGTTGGTTGCTGAGCAGCAGGCTGACCCTTCACTGGCTGGGATGTATGAGTTGGTCCGGCCTGAAAGTGAAATGAGGGACAGTGCTTGCGGAAATTTTTCTTTAAGGTTCACTCTTGGTAAGAAAATGGGCTTGGCATGCAGATTTGTTTGTTGGGGACTCTGTTTTTCAACTTGTTTTACCAGCTAAGCTGCGTCAGTCTGTGTTAAAACTACTTGTTGACTGTTATGTGTCAGAGCACTCGATATCCGGCAGCGTATCCGCTGCGAACTATTTCAACTAGATCAGTAGTTCGTACACTATCACAATTCATTTCAATTTTTGGTATTCCCAAAATTATTCAATCAGATCAAGGTTCAAATTTCTCGTCCCATGTATTTGCTCAGGTTTTAAAACAACTCCGTGTTCAACACAACTGAGCTTCAGGGTACCATGCCCAAAGTCAAGGGGCATTGGAGCGTTTCCACCAAACGCTTAAGTCTCTCCTTCGGGCATACTGTACAGAATTGGGTAGAGACTTGGAAGAGGGTCTACCCTGGCTAATGCTGGCAGCTAGGGAGGTGACTCAAGAGAGCTTAGGGTTTAGCCCAAATGACCTTGTGTTTGCTTATCCAGTGCGGGGTCCATTGGCAGCCCTGGCAGATGCCTGGAGGGAGGAAACCCCTCCAAAGAATTTGGTTGATTTTGTTAATGGGTTTAGGCGTCGTCTTTATTTGGCAGGTACCTTGGCAAAAGAAAAATTGGGTATGGCGCAACAAAAAATGAAGTCGTGGTATGATCGACATACTGAGCGTAGGGTGTTTGTTCCAGGGGATCAGGTGTTGGCTTTGTTTCCCACCCTTCAGTCTCCATTTCAGGCCAAGTTTTCGGGGCCGTACTCTGTGGTGAAACAGGTGACTGAACAAAATTACCTAATCGCTACACCGGGGCGTAGGAAGAGCACACAGGAGAGGTCTGCACTCCCGCGGGTCCCGACGCAAAAGAGTGCGGCGCGGGACAACTTTTGAAATCTCTTTGCGGGAGCGGGCGGGATGAGAGAGGTGCGTTCGCGGGTGCGGGACAAACCGATGATTCACTGCACTCCCGCAAATTAAATATGTGCGCAAAATTAAATATGGAAATTATTAAAGTAGTGTTCATAACTATAGTTTAGCTGGATGTTCTGTTAGGCAGCATTAAAAAACGGGGTTTAAGCATAACTGACGGATAGCAGGCCTATAGCCTATATTGTCGTTTACGTGGTTAATTTGTTCCTGCTGCTCATTGTCAAAACTAGAAATCGAAAGCATGACTGAGGAAGAGGGCACCAGACTAGGCCTAGCCTACTTCAGTTGTTAGCCTACATTCAGAACCAAGAAACTGACATCTGGCGTCTTTCTCAGGTGTGTGTGCTCCTTTCGTGAGACAGAAAGAAAAACTGAATAGGCTATCCCTGCTGCATGCGGGCTTTAGCGGGCGGGAGCGGGACATCATGTTACAGATGCGGGCGGGAGCGGGACTAAAAATGACACATCAATGCGGGAGCGGGACAGAATATTGCGGGAGCGGGCGGGCGCGGGACTGAAAAATCAGTCCCGCGCAGACCTCTAGCACACAGCTCTGCCATGTTAATTTATTAAAACCTTATTACACCCGTTTATCACCTCGTGATTCTTAAATAGGTGATGTCCCGCAAGCAGCTTGTGTAGCTGGGCCTGCTAATTTGTTTACCACTCGCCCTGAGGAGTGGGAGGATGAATTGGGTGTGCCTGATCAGGCGCTCCTCCTTGGTCGGTTAAAAAACTCTGAGGCCCTCTCTAATCTTGGTGGGTTGCTAGCACATTTGCCCACGTCCCGTTCTGCTGAGTTAATAGATCTGATACAGAGCTTCCCTTGTTTGTTTTCTGATACGCCTGGTCGCACACATCTGATTGAACATGACACTGAAGTCGGAGATGCTAAGCCGATAAAGCAAAGGTTCTATCGGGTAAATGCAGATAAACTGAAGTGTCTAGATGGGGAAATTGCATACATGCTTGAGAATGGTATAGCTGAACCTAGTTCCTCTAGTTGGGCGTCTCCTTGTTTGCTGGTTCCAAAACCGGATGGCACGCTACGCTTCTGTACTGATTTTCGCAGAGTAAATGCAGTCACCAAGCCCGATCTGTTCCCTCTTCCAAGAATGGAAGATTGTATAGATCAGGTGGGCTCTGCGAAATTTGTCAGTAAGCTGGATTTACTAAAAGGTTACTGGCAAGTAGGGTTGGATATCGTTTGGGTTTTATCCGATACCGGTGCTAAAACGATACTTTTAAAACGGTGCCGGTGCCAAAACGGTGCCTGAACCGGTACTTTGTTTTTAAAATATTTTAAATTAAAATGGCCTAAAGCATGAATTGCTTTTTTTTATTGATGAGACAAATTTGAACATGAAATTGAACTGTTATATTCAATTTACTATCAATATCTCATTGCCCCTATGAATAATACATTTAAATGTTAAAACAGCTTGCCATGCATGCACACACAATGGTAAGCTCTGCTTTCAAGTTTACCCAGTGTAGGCGGTTTGCCATAAGGTATGTTAAAACCACTTGCCATAAAACTGGCAGGTCATGGACAACGGCATTTGCAAGCAAGCTAATCTAACAGGGACTCTACTTTCCAGTTAATTCAGTGTGTTGCCAAATGCTTCAAGAAATTGTATGTCTTAACCCATAACACGCAGTAGTTTTGAACATGTTAGGCTACATGTCGGTGTTGAAGTGTTAAGATTCCCAGCAGAAGGCATTTTAACAGCAACTATGGCTATGCGCTAACACCAGTCAGCTGAGTTTAATTAGCGATAACGTACGGAGATGGTTTCGTAGCCTCTTTGACAGCTCAGTGACATCAGGTATGTAACCTACATATTTGTTTTTGCCAGCTAACTTTTAACATGATCTTCATATTCATTGTGATGCTATATGGACCTCATGCACATGAAAGATTAATATCATGCCATTATGTTGTTTAACACACCGTGAAATAAAGTTTTCACCTTACAACTTTGCTGATAACATTTCAAATAAATGTCAGTTAGCGCATTAGCAAGGATATTGTGTAACGTATAGGCTAGGCTAGCCTACTGTTGATGTTGTTTCATAGCCTTTTGCTTGTGTGTAGTTAGGCCCACTGCTAGATTTTGACAGGAGCTCGCGATATCACTTTAAAGTAAGCTACTTGGGCTCACGCAAGCTGTCAAACACTGTCCACTCATGTGGTGCACCCCTCTGGTTTATACATCCAGTGTTTATCATCTAACTGTATCTGGATGTCTTGCTATCAGAGCAAGATGTTAGAAATGGCACATGACATGCAGTGATGCCTCGTATAAAAAAAAAAAAAAAAAATGCTATTTAAGCACCGAAATGAGGCACCGAAATCTACGTTGTTATTCGATGCAGTTACTACCGTTTGTGTCGGCACCGGTGCCATATTAGAACCGTGTTTCGGTGCCCAACCCTACTGGCAAGTGCCTTTGTCAGACCGTGCTCGGGAGATTGCTGCCTTTATAACACCTAAGGGGTTGTATTCTTACTCAGTTATGCTATTTGGTCTTCGGAATGCACCAGCAACATTCCAGCGTCTTATGAATCGTGTTGTCGGTGACATGGAAGGCTGCACGATGTATTTAGACGATGTGGTGCTGTGTTCAGATACTTGGGACGTTCATATTCAGCGGATGCGGGAACTTTTCATTCGTTTGGCGGAGGCGAGGCTCACAGTCAACCTCGCAAAGTGTGAGTTTGCGAGGGTGACTGTGACCTATCTTGGCCGTGTGGTGGGGCAGGGGCAGGTTCGCCCTGTTAATGCTAAGGTTCGAGCTGTTGAGCAGTTTCCTGCACCAACCACTTAAAAAGAGTTGATGCGGTTCCTTGGCCTGGTGGGCTACTATAGGAGTTTTTGTAGAAACTTTTCTACGGTTGTGGCTCCTCTTACTGATCTCCTGAGGGAGAAGGAAAAGTTTGTCTGGTCTCCTGCTTGTCATGTTGCTTTCCAATAGGTGAAGAGGCTCCTTTGTGATGCACCAGTCTTGGCAGCACCACGTTTTGATTGTTCATTTAAACTCTTTGTTGATGCTAGTCTGGAGGGTGCTGGGGCTGTTTTGGCCCAAGAGGATGATCGTGGCATAGACAAGCCTGTTAGTTTCTTCTCTAGAAAGTTCAATTCGTATCAACGTAACTATTCTGTTGTGGAGAAGGAGACTTTGGCGTTGGTTCTAGCTTTGAGACATTTTGATGTGTATGTTGGTGGAAGTACGCCTGTAATGGTTTTCACAGACCATAATCCACTCACATTTCTTAATTCTTTACACTGTCCCAACATGAGGTTAATTAGATGGTCTCTTTTTCTGCAATCTTATTGTCTAGAGATCCGCCACATCAAAGGGACCGACAACGTGGTGGCAGACGCGTTGTCTAGGGCTCCCCAGGTGTAGCGGTCTTGTCTGTTCTCACTATTCCATCCCTTCTTCCCCTTCCTGTACTCTTAAATATGCTTCCTAGGTGCACCGGTTGGCGAGTTGGGGAGAGGTTGAATGTGTTGAGCTGTGGGACGGACGTCAAACACCTTCAGGTTGCAGCTTATAAATTAAGGGGATTGGATGGGTAGCTGATCTACTGTGGTACTCCTAGTGTTAAGGGGAATTTCTATTTATATAATGTTTAGTTTTGATGAGATGATTAATGTTTTGATAGCCTTGTATTGTGGGCAGGACTCCAGTAAGGAGCCTGCCTTTTGTGGGAGGGGGTGCTGGCCTTGTCTGCGTCTGTCTTGCCCTGTGCTTTGTGTATCTTGTAGGCGTGGCTGCAGACCATCTGTGACATTGCTGACACCTGGGCCCGGTGTCTCCACGCCCTTTAAAACGGCTTCCACCCTGTTACCCGTTGGAGCTTCTTTTCTTTTGCCTGATGGCTTTCTTGCATGCACCACGCTTTCATCCATTGTCCACGCAGCCACACACTTACGTTACACTACTGACTCTACTGACTTCCACACTCTACGTTTTAGTCTGTGTACTTGCGTTACCGTTATAATAAATTACTTGTTATTTTGGCTTCAAACGCTGCTTCCTTCATTTTTGCCATGGCCTTTGAGCCGGGTCATGACACTAGTCAGTCCCAGAACCCAGTAGAGTCATATTAACCAGCTTATTAATAGTAACACACACACACACAGACACACTCACTCACTCTCACACACAATGCCGGCGCTCCGCACACGCACATCATGCACTGCGCGTAGGGCACCAAGTGCCTGGGGGGGGGAACCAAAAAATCTGGGTCGTGAAAAATCACCACAATAGGCTACTAGTATAACTAACAAATGAAATATGTCTAAAGCATGTTAATATGCAAAAGCATTACAAAAGTAATATAGGCCTAGACCAAATTAGTCGAGAAAAAGGTGAATCTCCTGTGCGGCCCTCTCTCCAGTCTCCCTCTGGTGCCCCCCTCCCCCACCTCCCAGTGGTCTGTTCGATTATGCCTCAATCCCAAATTTGGCAGACACCTTAGACATGGCCTGGAAAAGGCACTAACGGTGGGTTTCCACACAGCGAAAGACCTCACGATTTTCGTCCAGCGAAATTTCGCCTCGGGGACGTGACGGCCAAACCGCTAACCTTTTGACTGCAGTGTTTAGCCATGGGTGGCAAGCGAGCTAATTAGGCTAGTTCAAATGTTTAAGTCCTTAATGAAGATATCCAGGGGTCTTTAAGTTGATGTTGCCTATAAGCCTATAAACAACAATTCATGTTCATAGAAACAACAAGGTCAATAAGACATAATATATTTCATACCTATGTTGCAGCATGTAGCCTAGCTGTCTAGCTAGGTTTACAATGCAATCCAATGTCCGAAAATACTAGCATTTCGCCTGTCAGCTAGCTAAAAAGGTTGAGTGTTTAAACTAACATATATAGTGGTCTATTTAGTGGTGTATGTGCTCTGACTAAGTTTGTGTGGCATATAAACCACAATTTGTGTTGATACAATTGCCAATGTTTGTTTAGAAACATTTTAATCACATACAAATTTTCGTGTTACAGCTCAGGTAGTCTCCGACATCTTGGTCAGACTTTTTTGTAACTCCCGCCTCCAAACACAAAGACGCGGACCTGATTAGTTCTCGAATGGTCCTCATTTAAATAAAGTGAAACTTTCGCCAACTTTGTTTCGCCTGCCTCGGCGATTCGCTCTCATTTCGTCTCCATTCAACCTCAATGAGAGTGACGCGAAATTTCGGTGTGTGGAAACACACCGTAAGAGTCGGGGGTGGAAAAAGGAAAAAGAAGAGACAGCGGGATGATGCTCGCGCATCACTTGCAGTTAAGACAATGTTTTAAGTAAAAAATGTAAATAGTTTTGTAGCCCTTGCGTGTATGGATGTCTATGCTTATGCCAGGTAATAGGCCTACTACTACCGTCAATAAACTTTGTAATGTAAGCTCCTACTAGCCATGCTCATGTTCAAGTGTTACGTTGCAAATGATTGATGCTGGCTAGCTAGTTATTTTATGTTGTGGATATGGATATGGATTATGGGTTATTGAATGCTATTCAACACTCTGCTGTTTTCTGTTAACGTTAGCAATCGGTGCATAAGACTAGCAATCCTTCCTCAGGTTGCTAGCTAGCAATGCTATTTCTGATTATGCTTAAACTGGGCTTGCTATTTCTTTTAGCCATCAGCGATATAGTCAGGTAACGTTAGCCTATTAGCCTAGTTTGCTTTGCTTTTCAGGACGCTTTTTTGGCGTTTGCTATCAATTATGATCAAACGATCTAATTGTGTAGTGAAAAAGTAACGCGACAAGTGACACTTTCACAACGTAATGAAATGATGAGTGGGAAACGGCTCTTGGTAAGGTGAACTTTGGAAAAACCCTGCAACGTGATATGATTTTGCCAAATTAGACAGCTTTAGATAAGTTTAGCTATTGTTCTTATATGGTCATTTTCAAGAGGTTCATAGGCCAGGGGCGACATCTGTTGGTGAAACTGCAATTAGAAAAAAAACTAACTAAGAAATTCTGAATGGTTGTTATTCCTTTGGTGGTGGTGGTTGGGTGGTGGGGGGGCACCACCAAGCATTTGTACTTAGGACACCCAAATGGCTAGTGTCGGCCCTGCTCACACACACACACATTTACACCAACACACAGGGTTCTCTAATACATTCGGCCCAAAACTCAAAAGATATCTCTGCCGACATTAATTAAGGTCAGCTTCATGCCAGAGATTGGTTCCAATTATTGATTGTGTTGAATATGAGGACCAGGACACTGTAGCCCTGTGTATTCCCATCTTGTGTTATGTGTCTGTGTGTGTCTGTTATTAATAGATGGATGAAGTGTGTGTTTTTTTCATACAGGAACTCTGTACAGAACATTTCTGATATAAAACAGGACAATTGTTAATATTTATGTAAGAATTATTGGTGATATGTGTTTTTTTTTTGGATACAACAGGAAATGGATCATCTCCTTCAGCCTCAGGATTATCAACATCCGCCTCCATCTCATGGACAGAGAAGACCAAGAAGTACTTCTGTTCTCTGTGTGGTAAAAGCTTCCACTTACGGTCTCAGTTTATGCTGCATCACTGTGCTCCCATAGCAAAGAAGCAGCACTCCTGCTCCCAGTGTGGCAAGGGTTTCTTTGATGTGCGAAAACTCAAGTCACACCAGCACATTCACAGAGGAGAGAAGCAACACCACTGCACTCAGTGTGGCAAGAATTTCACTAGCGCAACATCTCTGAAGAGACACCAGCACATTCATACGGGAGAAAAGCCACACATCTGCGGTCTGTGTGGCAAGGGTTTTACGAGACGGTATCTTCTCAAACGACACCAGCACATTCACTCTGAGGAAAGGCCATACCATTGCAGTCACTGTGGCAAGAGTTTCACTCGAGGGGATCATCTAAAAGAGCATCAGCGTATTCATACAGGATTGAGGTCTTACCGCTGGGCTCCATTTGGTAAGTTTCACCTAAGAGAATGATCTTAGGAGTTATGTCAGTGCACTCATAGAAAAAGGTAGCACCTCATTCAAGATTGTACACATTTTACTAGGGCATACGATGTCATGGTGAAAAGTTGTAACACTGCATTGCAGTGTAGTCAGAGTTCGAATTAAGAGTATCATCTCAAACAACACTATGACATGTCTGCCTCGTGTATGTTCTTATACCCATTTTGTTTGCCCTGTTTATATGAAACAGGAAAAGGACCATCTCCTTTTTTGGCGGTTCCAGCATCCACCTCTATCTCACACAGAGAGAAATACAAAAGATACTCCTGTTTTCTGTGTGGCAAAGGCTTCCACTTATGGTCTCGGATCCAGCTGCATCGCTATGCTCACATAGTAAAGAAACAATACCCCTGCTTCAAATGTGGCGAGAATTTCCTTGTTGTGGCCGAACTCAGATCACACCAGCGCGTCCACATGGGTGGGAGACCACACCGCTGCACTCAATGTGGCAAGGGTTTTCCTATCAAAAGCACGCTCAACAGACACCAGCGAACTCACACAGGAGAAAGGCGTCACCTATGTGCTCAGTGTGGTAAGACATTCACCAGAAAGCAACGTCTCGAAACACATCAGCAAAGGCATACAGGAGAAAGGCCATATGACTGCATTACATGTGGTATGAGTTTCTTCAAAAAGGATACTCTCAAACAACATCAACGCACTCACACAGGGGAGAAACCATACCATTGTACTCAGTGTGGCAAGAGTTTTGCTGATGGGAGTAGTCTCAAACAACACCAGCGCGTGCACACAGGAGAGAGGCCATACCACTGCATCATATGTGGCAAGAGTTTCACTAGAAGTAATCATCTCAAGCAACACTACCATGTTCACACAGGAAAGAAGCCATACCTTTGCACCGTGTGTGGCAAAAGTTATGCTAAAGGAAGTAGTCTCAAACGTCACCAACACATGCACACGAGAGAGAGGCAGTACCATTGCTCTCAGTGTGAAGCGAGTTTCACTGCGATGTCTAAACTCAATGAACACCAGTGCATTCATACAGGAGGGAAGCCATATAACTGCACTCTGTGTGGAAAAGGTTTCACCCGTCAAAGCGATGTTAATAGACACCAGCGTGTTCACACAGGAGAAAGGCCATATATTTGCGCACAGTGTGCCAAGAGCTTCACCAGAAAGGATCATCTCAAGAAGCATCGATGCCATCATGCAGGGGAAAGGCCATAGCACTGCGCTTTTAATTAGTTTAGTTTTAATTGAGGGCATCATCTTCAACAACACTGGCGCAGTCACTCACTGCTCCAAGTCTAATCCAGTGCAAATTTGACCACTCTGGTCGTGATCCCTTGTAGATCTGGCAACAGTTTGGCCATGATTCAATACCATTCTGGTCCAGACCCAAAGAGAATGGTGTACTGTGAGGGTCACTTTAAACCATTCATGTTTTGCTGGGGAGTCATTGCAAACAATTCTTGTTTTTCCATACCTCTTTCAATAGTAAATTATTTTGTTTCTCTCCTGTTGTAGTGTCATGTAAGTTTGTCTATAATTAGATTGTGTACATACATACTATATATATATATATATATATATATATATAGGCATGTATGTTAATGCCAATGTGGGGTCTATTTGAGTGTTACTGGGGCTTACTAAAAAGCGGTGGAAATGCATCATTTAAATGGAAAAGCTGGGGTGTAACACTGACATGTTTAAATCATATCCATTATGATCACAAGGATCACAATAACACCAGCCTACTCCCTACAGCATTCAATATTTTGTAGTTGTACCTTATCATTACACACATTTTGCATTAAGGCCGGGATATTTTGCCTGTCTCTAATTAACAGAAGTGTGGTTATAGTCTTTTGTAACCAGCCTGTATGAGAATGAAGAGTAATTATAGAGTACAAGGGTCCTATTATCTGCACGTGTCACTTGCTGAGAACAAGCCCCACACACCATGTGAACCCTTCAAGAAAGCCAGGCAGACACACCATGGTTAAATGTCACAATATTGATTTATTTCTGAGCATACACCATTATAATATAAATATAAAATATGTATTTTATTTTTAAAATTGGTGAGACATCATTATATCTGTGTTGAGACAACCATAGAAACAGTTTTATTTTAATTTCTACCAAAATTGGTAATGTATCTGTAACAAACGCTCATTATGGTGCCATTCTATAAGGTACAGAGAGAGAGAGAGACAGACAGACAGACAGATAGAGAGAGAACAATATACCTCATCTGAACAAATTACAATGCAGCAGCAAATGGACCACTCTTTAGAAATAGCAGGAACATAAAGTCAAAACATATCTAGAATCACTGTACAAACAAGAAAACCCATTCACAGTGAAGAAAACAAAGAAAAACAAATAAATAAAAATAAATAAATAAAAATGAATGTAATGATGTTTTATTAAATAATAATTCTCTTCATTTATTTGTTGTTTTTTTTGGTCTTTTAGGAATTTTAGTTGGTTCTCTTTTGTTTACATTTTGTTTTTAGTTTGCTTGTTTTTCGTTTATTTTCTTCGTTTGGTTCGACATGCTCTGGAGTTGCGGAAGTCAGAAAGAGAAGTACTGAGCGAACCACTCCTGCCGCTGGGCATCTGGGGAGGCTAGGGGTGACTCTTCTGTCTCAGGAGGGCTGAGAAGAAAAGGGAGGAGAGAAAGAGAGAGAAAAGAAAGAAAGAAAGAGGGAGTGGAGAGAAATCCAAAGGGGGCACAGAAAGATAAGAAGATGAAAAGGGAACAGATGAGCAAAAAAGAAGGATGAAGGCAAGAGGGGGAAGAGAAAGAGATTAAGGGTGGAAAGGACAGAGAGAGAGAGAGAGAGAGAGAATCACAGGAACAGCAGTTAAACACGACAGCATAAAGGTGACCCATACTCATGCTAACAGATATTTTGCTCATTCCTGATTGTACTCCTGAGTGAGAGCCAAGATTTGAGTCAGTGCATTTGTGTGAGTGTACGTAGTGCACGTGACTACAGGAGATTTTCCTGAATTCCCTCAGGCGTACACGTCTTCATTTTGTCTCTGAAATACTAGCAGCAGCACACCCTGCTCTTTTTTCATCTGCGTCTCTAGAGGTCTGGCTTCCAGCTGTGAGTCTCATTTTGTGCCTTTTCATTTGTGAGAAGTCCTTGCAAATACATTTCTTGTGCACCTACAAGTACATGAGGGAATATGTGTGTGTCAACTCTGCTGTGTCTGTATGTTGCATTGCTAGTGCCTAACACAAAATGACTTCACTGAACTGCTGAGTTAATGCTTTTATTAGGTATAAAATATGAAGTCTTCAGAGGCCCTGTGTGAAGCCGTGTCATTGATTTCTCATCTCTCTCTCTCTCTCTCTCTCTCAATCTGTCTGGTCTACTGGTGGACTGAGATGGTCAGACGCCGCTCGACCTCTCAATGCTCGTTCGTGAACGTCCACCAGCCGCTCACAGTCATGGGCAGACGCCTGCCCAAGAAGGGCCTCAGTTCATCCAGTCTGAAGAACAGAGAAGAGTGGGAGAGGGTGAGGCTGGTCAGAGCTTATAAACTGAAATAAATCATGTGTCAGTAGAGCTGACCCAAAGGTGGGAAGGGGTGAACAGTTGACTACATACTAAGGGCTTTTGAGGTGTTTGAGAAGTTAAAAAAATGTGTAAAACCTCAACTGTGGATCACTTGGGTTAATTTTGCTCCCCTGCCTGCCAATAGACCATTTGTCCCCAAAGGGTTTTATTCAATCTTGAGCAAGGCTCTGTAATGAAGGATTAAAACAATGAAAAAAACTGTGCCTGAGTTTATGAGAAGATTCCAAAGTTGTTCTATCTAGTTCTAAATCCTAAATAGCCTAACCCACACCTGGATTCAGACACGGTGCCTGAGAAGTTGAATTCCTTACCCACAGCACGTCTGGCATCTCTGCTGCTTATTATTTGGGCAAACCCTTTTCAGGGGTAACCGTGCAAATGGCTGATTAAGGATTTGATATCCTCAAATAAAATTCCTGGGTTTTAATTTAGTTTAGGATAAAATTGCACATAGCAGTGTGGACTATGTGCTGCAGGCTTACAATGTAATTTTGTTTGCGCATACGCGTGTGTGCCACTAGTCTGTCTGCGATGTAGGCCTACGATGAGAATGTTATCAGCTGAAGTGTCGGAGGTGCTGTCGTCTATAAGCAGTGAAAACAAAAGACAGGCAAAATTACCATCCAGGCTCTGCTACAAAGAAAAAGAAAAGCTTCTGAATGCATTAGGAGCCATTTTCATTCTGACAGCCGCCGTCGGCTGAAGTGCCTGTCACGGGCTGAGGAATGCTCGCCCATTTTTAATGTATTGAAATGCACGGGGCGCCTATCGTTTCATAAATCACGGCCACGCTCAGGAGTCTTGACGTGCTCCGGTGTTCGGTTGTTCGAGACGCCATGGCGCTTGCACTTGTGTCTTTTAGAATTCTCTGCCATCGTCGGTTTTCCTGACGGTTCCTCTTGAAGTACAACTTTCACTGCTAGCCTCAAAGTTTTTTTCTTTCCTTATTTTTTATCTCTCTCTCTCTCAGATGATTTCCATAGCAGTCAAACCCCGCTCGCCTCAGAAATGCTTTCATTTCCACCAAACTCAATTTGGTACTCAATTGAGCTTGCATCTCTCCGTGTGTGTGTTTTTTTTTTTCCATCATCAGGAGCCGCTACCTGAGCTGGACCGAATGGCTTGAACTTCATAAGCGTGCTTATAGCAGAGTAATTGAACTGCGAGCGCTCTGTGGCTTACCAATAAAGGAGCAGACGGGGAGTGCTCCTGCATTACTATGGATGCTGGCTTGTGAACCGAAATGCACAGACTTGGGAGAGGGTTGCACTGTGTTGCTATGGCTGACGCTGCCTCGTGTGTTGTGTGGTGATAATGCATGTGTGATTTCGCAGTCAACACACGGGTCTCTGTCAACTGTCATGCTCTCTGAAACACAAACATCTCTTCCTCAGCCTTGGGTGTGATGTGTGTGAGTGTGTGTGTGGACCTTAGTTTTTCTGCCTGTTTCGTCTATGCTTGAATCACTATGTGTTTCCTGTATGTGCATCTATACACATATACATCTATGAAGATGTACTGTTTATGTGTTGATGTGTGGATGTGTTTATGTGTGTGCATACTGTGTGCTTCTTCATGCACTGATTATATTCACATGCTGATGTCCGTGCATTGTGATTGTGTACATCTTGTGTCTGTGACCATGGGTTTGGCTGTCTCTGTGTGTGTGTGTGTGTCTCTGCTCAGCCGAGTAGAAAACCAGGTCACCTTGGCAAGGGTTGAGACAGACAGGCGGGGTGTGTGTATGTATGTAGTGTGTGTGTGTGTGTGTGTGTGTGGGGGGGGTTAGGATGGAGGGTGACCAAGGCGGCGCGCCTGCAACTGATCCACATTCATGACAGCATGCAGCAAGGACAAGAGCAGCAGCCGGCGTACAAATGCACCCACACACACACACACACCCACACACACACACATGCACACATACAGTACACGTGCACACACGTCACATGCGTCAGCAGCAGTAGCACCCAGGGAAGATCACAGGCGTTGTCCGAGACAAATATACACAGCAGAGCAGCTCGGCAGATCTGGCTTCAAGCGGTTTTAGTTATGTAGTGGTATTACATTCAGCTATGTCTGTCAGTGCAGACCCAGAGGTACTATAGCTATTAAACTACTATTAAATTAAATTAAATTACTTGGCCTGAGTTTCAGTCTGTCCTTGGGTCATTTCTTTGGTGTTGTTTCACCCCTTAAAATCCGTCATCCCTTGAAAATACGACTTGATAAGCCAGATCTGTGCTCTCAAAAAACAATAAAGCAAAACAAAACAAAAAACACATTCAGCAAACACAATCCACAACATGTCTTGTAAAGCGAAACGTCAGGAGTTTTATTGATGGATAAAAAGCAAAATGCTGCCTCAAGCAAGCAAACAGTACAAACATCCATATGTACAGGCACCAAAGCACACCACACAAAAATGATATATCAGCAACATACATCATTTCAACTTTTACAAGCTCCACAAAACAACAAGTACAACAAGTGCATTTCAATATACAGTACAAAGGATAAAACACTGTATCCCCAAAATGAGAGCAGGTTAGCCATATACATTCAGTAGAGTTTATGGGAATGAGAGGGTTAACAGCAGCCATTCCAATGCCCGAGCCCAGCAGCCTGAATGAGTTGTATAACTTCCAGCACAGACACAGATGAGCACAATGAACCAGGACAACACACACGAGAGAAACACACACGAGACAGCAGACCAGCGGACAGCTGGTGGCCATTCAACATGCTCCCTTTTTGCATTCCAAGGCCATTTCCAAAAAAAAAAAAAAACATTATAGATTTATATAAATATATTTCATTTAAAAAGGCTTCAGTTATGGGGACGAGTCATACACCAGCTAGCATAAGTGTTTGTCCTCTACATAAGCCCTTTGAAAGGAGTTCAGCAGAGACATCCCTTCTGTTCAAGCTTTTAGAAAGAAACTGAACTGGCAGGGGGTTGGGGTAGACAGGGGCAGCAGTGTGTGTGTGTGTGTATGTGTGTGTGTGTGTGTGTGTGTGTGTGTGTGTGTGTGAGAGAGATGGGGGCGCTTGAATATGCTGCCAACGTGTGGCCAGAGACTGGCAGGGAGCACCCACTCCATCAATCTCCGATCGTCGCCCTCTCGGGACGCCAGCGCAGGGTGCCAAGAGGGTTCGAGGAGGAGGAGGAGAGAGAGAGGAAGAGAGAATGTCCCATTCCTCCTCAGATGGAATGTTAATGGCAGGGGAGAGCTGTCCCCGGCCAGGCCGTCTGTCTGACAGAAGAGGCCCACGGTCATCTGTCATTTGCGCTAATTGCTGTTTTGGCGGAGATCGTTTTGTCATTTTCTTCTTATAAGACAAAAAAAGAGAGAGAAAACGAAAAAAAAAAAAAAAAACTATTCCCTGTCCCTTATTTATCCAAGGTGAGTCTGGGATATGGTTGTCTCGTTTCTGTACCACTTGAGCAATCGGCCTGAGTTTTGTTTTATCAGTGTTTTATGGCTGAAAAGAAGGGATGCCAATGCTGCTTCCAGAAAATTGTATGAACGTTCAAAAAGAAAACAAAAATTATATATATATATTAGTAGAGAAAAACAAAAATAACAGAAATGCTGTTTTTGCATCCATATCTTTAAGCCAGGCCCCCACAGGAGAGTTAGTCGTGCGTGTAAACGTATCCATGTGAGATCCTCTATGTGTGTATATTTGTGTGTGTGTGTGTGTATATGGGAGGTGTTGATGACTGAGCATCTGGCATGAAGTGGAGTGGGGTAGGTGGGATGGGTTGGGTGGGTGGGGTCGAGGCGGAGCTCACCTCGTGAATTTCTTGGGCTCGTTTGGGGGGGTTGGCGGGTGCAGGAGCTTGCTCGAGTTCAGGTCGAGCTGGTGGACAGGGGAGTTGGGGATGGGCTCCAGGCGGGTAGGCCCTCCGCCTCTTTCCCCCCCTCCACCTCCTCCACCGCCCCCACCCCCTCCACCCCCACCACCGGGCCCCGTCCCTGTAGCCTCCAGCGCCCGCAGGTTCGGGGAGCTGCTGAATCGGCTTGCCGATTTCTCATTCTTTCTCTTTTGCTACGAGAGGAAGGGACAGCAGGAAGGAAGGAGGACACAGGAGGAAAAAAAAAAAAAAAGGAAAAAAAAGGAGTTGGGAGAGGGGAGTTGGGAGAGGGGTGTTGTTGAGAGCGACTCCACGTGGCAAGACGTAAACAGCATATAGCTCTCTCTGTTTCTATGTTAGCAGCATCACTGATCTCTCTATCGCTCTCTCTTATGAGGATGAGTTGATGTTATTAGGTCAAGAAAAAGGTCAAGCTCGCACCAAACATGTCAGTGGGCAGCCACGACTGTTCACAGCAACTCACCAAAATGATAACATGAGTCAAAAAGGAGATGTGTTAATAAGAGTAGGCTACTGAAAAAAAAACAAATGTTCATACAATGGCTTGGAAAGCAAAGAACTGGATGTCTACACAGGCACATTGAAGACTCAAACACACACACAAACAAACACACACACACGTAAACTCACATACATGTACAGGAACCACACCACACATATATGTAACACTGAACCAAATATTGGAAGTTATAGAACTTGGATGATGTCAACAGTTAATACATTGACCATGCAGAGTGATCAGTGTGACTTAAGACAGGGGATTGCCGTGGCAACACTGGGATGGGACACTGAGTGGTCTTGGCTTTTTTTTTGGACATTGCAATCCCATGGACATGGCGACACCTCGTCTCAATCCTGTGTTTGAGGGCTGACGCAACGAGCCGTAGACATGACCCACCAGATGTCAAAGCGTAAAAAAAAAAAAATAATCAGTTTCAACTCGTAGCTGCATAGCACCGCTCACATTTACTGGCTGCTATGTCACGAGATGAGACGGTGACAGTCTCCAGGGGTGTGAATATTTCTCATCAGACAGATGCCTTATAGGCCATCCTGGGCTATCAGTAGCATCATGTCATCTGATGCGTGATGTCTACTGCACGGTTGTGTCAGCCGAGTAAGGTGGGTGGTGTTCAGGTTCAAGTGTTAACGTGAAAGGCAACTTGTGATGAGGGTGGAGTTCATAACTCCGAAAAGCCAGTCGAGTTAGTATGGCCTGGATTGGCATGCTCCAGATGGGATGGGGCTGAGTGTTCTGAACCATTCTTCTGGCTCTCACTAAAAATATACTGCATCTTTCTGGGTCTTAGTATCTGTCTCTATCTCTGTTCACTATGAGTCCATTAGGCGTGTGGTAACCTATCAAGGAGAGAACTTAGACCTGCTGAGTGTGCACAGAACTGGCCTTCCGTCCCCAGGCAGAAGGGGCTAAGAGGCAGGCCATTATCTTACCTTGATGAGGGGGTTTATTACGCCTACGTTGGGGTTCGCGTTGAACACTTTGTTGAAGTTGGTCTCCCGGTTCACTAACTCCAGCTGATAGAACTTTTTGTCATCCTGTCGACAGTGGGTGTGGGGTGTGGGGGGAGAGGAAGGAGACAGCGATTACACTCTCTTAGGCAATTCATCAACTTGGCACGCATACATGAAGAAAAAAAAAAGAGAAGACAACAGATAAAACTTGCTCATATTTCTTGGCCAATCATCTTTCAATGCTTGTTGTTGAGGGCACATTGGCTCTCTCCGGCACGATATTATAAATGATAGCGTCCAGACTGAGGAGGCCTAATAGATTTAACTGCACGGTCGGCTGATCCATGCGGAGCGGAGGGCGACCGCTGGGAGGGCCGGGTGAAGGAGAGCCCACGCTGTGGCGAGACCGTTGCTGCTCCCTCTGATGCCCAGCTCCAGCTCACTGCACCAGACTGTGTGTGTGTGTGTGTGTTTGTGTGTGTGTGTGTGTGTGTGGGGGGGGGACAATTTCCCTCTCTCACACGAATAGTGTAACTTATGGAAAACTAATACGCTATAATATTTTCCCTTTACTCACACTTGGTGTAGTAGTAGTATAGTACTATGCTATACTATTTTTATATACTAAACTATAATACACCACTAAACTGTAATATACTGCACTATGCTATACCATATTATACGATACAATAGTATGGTATAATATAGTATAGTATAGTATAGTATAGTATAGTATAGTATAGTATAGTATAGCATAGTGCAGTATATTACAGTTTAGTGGTGCATTATAGTTTAGTATATGTAAATAGTATATTATAGCAATAGTAGTACAGTAGTGATAATATCCATGGTACTAGCACGATTGCTACTATTGCCAGACTAAACTATATTATCATATTCTATAAACAGAAAGTATTCAGACCACCTCACATATTTTACATTTTGTGGCTGTCCACTGTCCCCATCCAACCTGGCTAAGTTTGAGAGGAACTATAGAGAAAATGGCAGAAAATTCCTTAACCCTGGTGTGTAAAGATTGTTGAGTCAAACCCAAGAAGACTCAAGGCTCTAATCGCTGCCAAAGGTCTGAGTAAAGTGTCTGAATAATTATGTCAATGTGATATTTGTATTCCTTGTCGATGAAGTTCATATTAAAGTTAATTTACTTTGTCCTATAGGGTATTGAGTATAGATTGTACAGAGAGAAAATGAATTCCAACGACTGCAAGGCTGCAACAAACCAAAATGTGAAGGAAGTCAATGGGTCTAAATGCTTCTTGAATGTGCTGTACACTGTACGTATGCCAATAGTAATACTAGTAGTTCAGTAGCCATCCATGACCTAAGCAGAGCAGAGCAGAGCACTCACCACCAGCTTCTTGACCAGCGACTCCCGCTCCGTCACCATGTCCTTCAGCTCCGCAATCATCTGCAGATCCTCTGGACGGCTCTCGCGGTTCCGGAACTTATCCTCGGTGCCCTCCAACCTGAGAGAGAGAGAGAGAGGGAGAGAGCACAGAGAGCGGAGCGTCCGTTAACGCCGGCACGTCCTGCTGCAGTGAGGCGCTCCTGCTGGTCTATTAGAAACGGCAGCTCCAATGGAAAACAACAAAAAACACCTGCTAATCCAGACAATTTAGATCTGTTGACACCAAGCTAAAAGGGAGCTACAGGCTAGCTGGTCGTTTCTTGGTGTTTTATGCCCGCAACGTTGTCTTCAAGGCAGCGCTGCCTGGAAGGCACTATGGTTAGGCATTGGTTAAGGTTAGGGTAAGGGTTAGGTTTAGGATAAGGTGCCTTTAAGTCGACGGTGGCAGCGCTGCCTGGAAGACAACATTGGGTGCATAAAACACCATCGAGCTAACTGGTCTAACCCACTTCCAGTCAATTATGCTAAGCTAGGCTAACGGTGTCAGACAGAGAAGAGAAGGGTATATATCCTCTTATCTGACTCTGGGGTAGACGATAAATAAATACATTTCCAAAAACGTTGGCATGTTTCTTTAATTAAAAACGCATAGAATGAGGAGTTTGCCTATGCTGGGAGGGCCTCTGTTAGATCCACCTTTGCAAATGAGGCACATTATGTCACATAATCAAAGTGAAACATGCTGTTTTTCCCCCTAAGCCTGAGAGTGAACCCATTTAACGCTGCCGAGTGTCTTCACTTTGATGACTTTCTGCCATTTCACTCCAATCAACGTTGGCACATCAACACACACACCGCTCACTCACCTCCCACAAAAAAGGCATGATAAACGGCTCCGGGGGCCTTTTTAATTACACACGTGTATCGTCGTTAATAGTTTTTTCTTTTAACATCGCCAGGAAATGAATGAGGATCCAAAGAAATCAATAGCTATTACAACTTTTTGCCAGTAAGAGGTACAGAGCTGTGATTGATGCGTGGCTTAATGTAAAAAGGAAAATGTTCTTTCTGTAGTTGTTGAAGCATGAATCCATCAGCAAGGCCTGAGAGTTGTGTACAATCAAAGAGGGAAGAAGACTTAGAAGCAATTTTTAAAAGAAAAAAACTTCTTAGCCCTGAAAACTTCTTTCATCCATCCAATGCACGCATCTTTCTGTCTGTACCTACGATGTGTTTTACAAACACTTGATGTTTTTTTCTTTGATGTTAATTCTGAGTTTGTTGGGTGTTTGTGAAGAGTAAAACCGTTTCTGTATTGCATTCAATTTTTTCGAGCTACCTTTTTCATTTACTTGTTGTTGGATTGCCTGATTAAATGTGGAGGTCCAATCCTCTTAACTGTTACTACGTAAAAAAAACACCATCAGTCTGAATCTCAATCCGTCCTCTGACCCTGAAGTGTGCCACAGGAGAGAGATGGAGGCTGAAACGGCCTGCAGCATTAGCATTTGACTGTGATAAATAGGCTATAATTTCACTGTGCTCACGGCCTACCTCAAAGAACAAATAAGACTAATCACCTAGAAAGCACCAAAGGCAAAGCCACATAAACACTAGACTAAAAAAAAAAAAAACAGCCCTTTCAGGTTTCCTTTTTTTTCTTCTTACGGACACGGGAGCTTGATGTTGGGAGGGGGGGGGGGGGTGTGTGTGCAGTAAGTGGGCATGGTGTGATGATTAATTGGCGAGGGAGAGAGTGTGCATGCTGTCATGAAAATAGATTTGTGTGATGCTTAATTAGCGAGACACAAATTGGTGTGCTCGTGGGAGGGGGCCTTGTGTGCCAGCCAGGCAGCTAAACAGCGGATGAGACACAACCGCGGGGGTCACAGGTCAAAGGTTCCCTCCGCCCAATTCAAGCCCGGCCCTTGAGTGTTGCTACGATCAGCTCACTGTAATGTGCAACACTTAGATGAGGACCCAAATGTATGACAGCGCAAAGTCCTCACGGCGGCCCAGACCAATGGAGCGACAGCGATGTCTCGCTTTTTTTTTGGCCGCGCAACATGAGGTTATTTATATTAATAGCCTCATTAAAAGTGAGGGCTGCCATTAGCGAGGACAAAAAAAAAAAACTAAAGCTAACACGCTGATTAAAAAATACGATAACACCATTTAAAAAGTCCTCTGAACCTCCAACAGTGATTTGTTATTTCTGGTCGAGGACAGCATAGTTTCACGCGGATGGAAATTTTGACTGTAGCGCGTTTGGAGGGCATGAATTAGAGCTCTCGCCATTGATTGCGATACGTGCAGAGAGGCAGGGAGAGAGAGAGAGATGGGTGTGCGATGATTTCAGCGGCAGGCAGCATGGCACATGGAACTATTTTTATCAGCCGGCTGTTCTCTGCAGAAACGGGAGGGTTTTTTCCCCTTTTTTCCCCCTGCTGTTGTTGTGTAGATGGTGCTCTCAATTCAGGCAAAACTAAATTAGGTCACACTGACAGTGCAATCTACAGTCCCTCAGCTCTTCCACTGAGGTGCGTACATCTGTTATCCCCCCCTCATCCCCCTCCACATCGCTGCCTTCTCACACACACACACACACACACACACACACACACGCGTACATTCACAGTGAGCAGATGGAAACATGGGGAAACTGAATTGTACACATTTTTTTAATGCTTCTACACGCTCAATATAGATCTGTGTGTTCACGTTGAATGTAAACAGCAGGTAAATCGACTGCCAGGGAAGACGTGACAGTTAAATTGTGTGCGTTTACACATGCGCCCCGCCACGTGCCCAACTATCCAGAAGCCATGTTAACACGCCTCCAGTGCACCTGCTGCTCTACGTTAGTGTTCTGTGTGTGTGTGTGTGTGTGTCGTTTGTGTATGAGAGTGGGGAGTGTGAACATGTGACTTACAGTACTGATGAGCAGAAGATTGAGGACACCTACGTCACCTCCGTTCCAAGTTCATAAAGACGCCAACACACACACACACACACACACACATACACACACCCTCTTCCCTCTCTCTATTATCCTTCTCTACCGTCCCCACCTCTTTTCACTATCCTTCCATCTTTCACTATCCTTCTATCTCTTTTCACTATCCTTCCATCTTTCACTATCCTTCCATCTTTCACTATCCTTCCATCTCTTTTCACTATCCTTCCATCTTTCACTATCCTTCTATCTCTTTTCACTATCCTTCCATCTTTCACTATCCTTCCATCTT
>NW_027468859.1:19922955-19940455 GCF_046254945.1 Alosa pseudoharengus | reverse complement strand
ACAGCTCCTGTTCAGGAGTCTGTGAAACAGCCACTAACAACTAAGGACTAGCAAAAACAACAGAATTTAATCTACACGAGTTGTCGGTCCATTAAAAAGGTACTGATTTCCCCTAAATATTCCCTACACTTAGTCCCAAACTATACGTATGTATTATACATAGACACAATCAAGAACAATGGCAAAGGCAATCTGTCAACATGGGGATAATATAAGGAGCAAAACTACATAGATTTATTGGCAGTGTATGAACTACTTTTGGGAGGGCATTTTGTGTGCATGAACTAGGAACATTTATCAACAGGTGCACCTAGCCTTCTGGACGCTATTGTAGTCCTATGATAGCCTATACTTACTTCAGTGTCCTTCCACGCACACGCACACGCTCACACACATGCATCCTTTCTCCATTATGTAGTAAACAATTGAGACAAACAGAAGGTCACCATTTGTGTGTGTGTATATATGTGTGTTTGTGTGTGTGTGTGTGTGTGTGTGTGTGTGTGTGTGTGTGTGTGTGTGTGTGTGTGTGTGTGTATCAGTGTTGCGCGGTCTGCCCGAAATTAAGCGGTCGCCCGCGGATGACCGCGGTCACCCGCGGTTATGAGTCATAAACAAAATATTTTAATGATATTCGGGTCATTTGCGGGCGGGTCAGTTAAAATTAATTAAATATATATTTTCTACAAATAGGCCTACTTAAAATATCACGAGAAAGCTAGCATCAATACAGTAAAGCATCAATACAGTAAAGTCAACAGTAAAGAAGCAAGACGCGAGTTAAAATAATAAAGACACCCCTTCAGGAAAAGCGATATAGGCTATGGTTATGGTCTAGGCCTACTTCTTGCGAAGCCATTTAAAAGTATGACAGCCAAAACGGGCAGCCTGCAGGAATAAATGTTATGGCACAGACTACACAGCCATATCTACCGGTATGTATAGGTTCGCGCATGCATAAAAGTTACCTTAGTTCGTTGTGTTTGTGACTTTAAACAGTGGATGTGCTTTAGTAAAGCTTTGTGTTTCATTCAGCATTATAAACCAGTTCTTACGCTAATGTTTTGACCAGCAATGTATCTCTCTTGCCTACCTCGCCTCACCATTTCTGTTTTCGAAAGAAAGATGTATGTCCATGGCCTTCAAATCTTATCCTAGTGTTCTTATCCTTTGTGCGTTGCGTGCGTGCTTGCGCTCTTATTCTCATTCTTTCTCCTGCGCAAACATTATGTCCTGCATGCTTACTGCGTGTAGTTCTACTGCATCAAGTTTCGTAAATAAATTAGTTTGTTTTTACAGAAATGGCCTACTGTCACACTGCATGCAGCCTATAACCAAAAGCACACATTTTGTAAATAAGCGGGTCGAATCGCGGGTCGGGTATAATTTTGTCCTAATTAATATTCGCGGTCCGAGTTGCGGTCGGGTTGATTAAAATATCGGGCGACCGCGGGCCGCTTGTGATCAAACCCGCGCAACACTGGTGTGTATGTGTGTGTGTGAGTGAGTGTGTGTGTGTGTGTGTCATTTGTTAGCGTGTATCCTCCGATAATGTACTTGATATAAACAGACACGGAAGGCCACACTTGTATTTCTAAAGCCATAAAACCCCAGAGCTGAATGTCTGTGGCCTCAACATGGTGCCCTGGCCACCCATCCCATCCCAGCCTAAGCACTCGCACCTCCGCCACACTCCCACACGGCAAACAGGGACCAGTGGTCTCAGCCCAGAGCTCCCGGAGAGGAGAGACTCCAACAAGGCTGTCCTGGCCTCACTGACAGGGGTGGCACCGTGTCTGTCTGTCTGTCTGTCTGTCTGTCCTCAGGGACTGCTGTGGGATTGGAGTGTCAGAGGGACTAAATGAGTTAGACTGGAAAAAGACTACACAGAGAGAGAGAGAGAGAGAGAGAGTGAGTGGGGGAGTAGAGTGGGGTTGGAGTTCTGTCTAAAGTCTGTTTGACGGCTGCTTAAGTTCCTCTAAAAAGACAGACAAGTCCCTCTTCTTCGTTGTGGGAGTCATAGTAAGTAGAATGACCAGTGTGACTGGTGCTTGTGCGGGAGTGTGTCTGCCTGTCCGTTTATTTGAATTAGTGAATGTGTGAGTGTGTTATGAATGTCTGCAAAGGTGTGTGTGTGTGTGTGAGTTTCAAAGGGATGAAACAGAACATACCAGAGGCTTAGCTGGAGAAGCAGAGCATGAGAGAAAGAGAGAGAGAGGGAGAGAGAGATGGTGGAAACTGATAGACAGAGCAACAGAGAAAGAGAGCAAAAGAGCAAATGATGGAGAGAGAGAGAGAGAGAGAGAGAGAGAGAGAGAAAGCTGCTGAAAGACTGGATGAGAGCCGACGAGATCAAAGCCAGGCCTCTGCGCGGCAGCTGCACTAATGAGTGGACAGGGAGCTCCAGAGTGAGGCAGCACATCCTGCCTCTGAAGCCCAGGGTGATGGCCTCCCCAGCGGCCTCGCCTCGCACCACCATCCCCTCCTCTCCCCTCGCCTCCCCTCCCCTCCCCTGGGCACTGCACACAAGCTGGCATGTCCCTACTGGGCCCAAATATGCAGAATAAACGCTTTCCCCCTTGACTGGTTATCTGCGCCATGGCTGATCAATAGGCGCTGGTGTTCAGCAGCTTTGCCAAAGCGTCAGCGCCTTTGTTCCAGGGTGTTTACTGAGAAGCTCTGGCAACCTCAGAGTGCAGACTCCCACTTATAGATTTAATTGTTGTTTTGTTTTGGGTTTCTGTCTGGGTTTTTAGTTTTGTGATTGTTCTGCATTTTTTCTTAACTGTGGTGTTTGTTTGTTTGTGTGTGTGTGTGTGTGTGTGTGTGTGTGTGTGTGTGTGTGTGTGTGTGTGTGTGTGTGTGTGTGTGAAGGTTTTGCTTGCTTGCATAGAGCATGACGTCAACTATTTGGGGAGCTCAGACTGGGATCCTTCGCAGTAGTGTACAGTATGCATTAAATACAGTGATGACCGCAAGCTGTGATGACAGCAAGAATTTACTGACCTGTTAGTTTGTCAATTTATGCAAAGCAACAGAAACCTGTGGTAAACAAGACATAGCTTCTTGACAACAGAACTTTCATTAAATTTTTCTTTTGAGTTCACGTTTCACACAGCTAATGTTGTAGTAAAAGTCTTCTTTCTTTGTTAAGTTAATGTTTTTGTAAATATGTCTGCCTAATGATGACCAAGGTGCAGTCTTGTGGTGGAAGCTGGAAGATCAAAAGCCAAGCAAGACATCCAGGGAAAGTTGCAACGCACTTCTGGAAGGAGCCATACATAGAAGATAAGCCCCGAAATTAAGAATTCTAATTTCTGGGTCTAAGCCCTGAATGTTTAAGTGGGTTAGTCAGTTTCACTTAGTTTCACTGAGAAGTGCTGAAGCCTCTAGAGTGAATGTGCTACACTCTACTTTATCTGGCCTGGTGTTTCAGTGGAAGTCTGCTTCACAAGTTAGAGCACATTAGCACTTCTGTTGACAGTGGCTTGAAATGAACTCTAATGCGAGTGGACTGTTCCAGCCAGCAGGAGAATAGAAATGAAACCAAACCAAGCACTGAGAACCAGCTAGATGTGAACCAGCTAGATGTAAACTTCCAAAACTACAATCATTCCAAATGCCTTTATATTGAAGGGTAAGCTGAGCTAGCATGCAGTAGCCTGAAAAGTTGTGGGTTCAATTCCCGGCTTCCACCGATGTGCCCTTGAGCACAGACATTTAACACCAAGTTGCTCCAGGGACAATGTAGTCCCTTGTAATAGAATTGACATATGTAGGTCACGTTGGATTAAAAGCAGGGCTGCCCAATTTGGGGCCCACGGCCCCGTCAGAATTTTATTCTGTCTCAACGTTCTATTGACTCAAAGACTGGTTGCAGTTTATAATTTGGCCACAGCATAGTTTAACATTGTTTTAGATGGGGCGATAGGGGGACGCTATTGAGCTTCTGTCAGCGCAGATCCATAGTGACAAGGGGTGAGGAGAAGCTATCGCTAATCTGAATTGTCCAATTGCCATTGCTCAATCAAATCTATTCATAATTTTTTGTTTATTACTTATGTGTATTAATATGGTCTGAATATTTATTTTATTATTCCTTAATATGTGTTCAACTAATAGAACTGAATTGCTCCATATGCTTTTCTTCAAAGATTGTGATTGCTTCAGATACACAGTATATTTCTACTACTTAAAACAGCCACTGTTAATCATTTAACAGTGTTAATAATAGTACTGTAAACACAGTGCAAAGACAAGCACAGTAACGAGTAGTGTTTTTACTTCTTAAAAATTAGTCTACCTTTCATAGAATGTACATTTTGCACATATATGCAATACATCAATGTAATAGTCCACAACTTGAACATTTAGATTTGGCCCGCGGCCCTCCATCCCAATTCATTTCTGGCCCTTGACGGGGAAGAAATTGGGCACCCCTGATTAAAAGTATCTTCTAAATAAATAAATGTAAATGTAACAGCAATTAGCCATCTCAGTCATCTTTTGTGTTGCATGTGACGTGGCGTGATGTGATGAGACCCCCCCCTGTTTAACGTGTGCACACGCCCCATTAAAGGAGAGGGCCTTTTTAGCGGTCCACATGTGTAAACACACGCCGTGAGTCAGCGTTGTGAGTAACAGGGTGCCATTAGCAGACTTCAGTCTAAGCCCTGTCTGCCTAGTAGCATTAGAATTAACCAGCATCAGCCTCTAGGGGGGTTTTGAGTGTGTGTGTGTGTGTGTGTGTGTGTGTGTGTGTGTGTGTGTGTGTGTGTGTGTGTGTGTGTGTGTGTTTATGCCTGTTTGAGTGTCACTGTGTGTGTTGGAGTGTCACTATGAGTATGTGTGTGTGTGTGTGTGTGTGTGTGTGTGTGTGTGTGTGCATGCCTGTTTGAGGTTCGCTGTGAGTGTGTGTGTGTTGGAGTGTCACTGTGAATATGTGTGTGTGTGCGTGTGTGTGTGTGTGTGCGTGTGTGTGTGTGTGTGTGTGTGTGTGTGTGTGTGCGCATGCCTGTTTGGGTGTCGCTGTGAGTGTGTGTGTGTTGGAGTGTCGCTGTGAGTGTGTGTGTGTGTATGTGTGTGTGTGTGCACGTCTGTGTATGTGTGTGTGTGTGTGAGTGTGTGTGTGTGTGTGTGTGTGTTTGTGTGTGCTTTAGCAGTGGGGAAATACAGGAATAGTTACAGAGTGAAAATAAACAGACACGTTAGGTAGAAGAGCACAGCCAGGGGTCTTGCTCCCCCGCTGTCTTCCTGTTCTTCATTTTTGTCAATCAACTCTTCTGCGAATAAGATGACTGTCTGTCTCTCTGCCTAGCTGCCTCTCCATCTGTCTTTACAGGAAACCTTTCAATCGGTCTGTTTTTTCAGCATCTCGCATCCCCCCCTCCATCCTCTCCAGCCCTTTTCCTCTCAGAGGCGGTGGTCAGGACACAGAGAGCCTACTGTGGATGAACCCACTGAGTCGTTGAGCTTCGAAAGGTCGCTGAGGTCCACCCTCGGGGGGTCAGGAGAGGCCACCACATGCTAAGTGGGGGGCAGAAGTGGTCCCCCCCCCCCCCAACCACCCACACATGTACCCACCGACCCAACTGCAATCCCCCAGCCCCCCAAACCAACTACCAACAAACCTCCATGGAGCTGTGCGGCTCCTTCTCCTTCATTCCACAGTTCAATAAACCAGCCAAGGCCACCGCCTTCTCAGAGGAGGGCAATTAACCAGCCAAGGCCACCACCTTCTCAGAGGATGGCAATTAACACTAAGTAAAAGGGGACAGCGAGACCGAGAGAGAGAAAGAGGGAGAGAAAGAAAGAGAGAGAGACAGAGATAGTGAGGGATGTGGGGGAGAAAGAGACAGCGAGAGAGAGGAGAGAGAAAATGAGAGAAAAATGAGGGGGAGAGAAAGAGACAGAGAGAAAGGGAGATGGAAAGGGAGAGAGAGACAGAGACAAAGAGTGGGGAAAGAGAGAGTAGTAGGTTCTCATTTACATGCACAGATGGAATATTCTAGTGTTTTCCCAGCACCGACGGCGCCGACCACCTTGCTTTGTACCATGCCTCAAACACAACCATGGCCCCTGACCTATTAGTATTTGAAAATGTCTGACAGTGAGAGAGAGAGAGAGAGAGAGAGAGTGATGGCAGTGCGCTTACTTATCAAAGGGTGCTTTGACCAAAGTGTTCAAATGGTGCGTAGTATTAGCGTTATAAAAGATCAGAGCTTTCACCTGCTGGGGAACAAGGGAGAGAAAGTAAATCCTGCCTCTAAACAACAGGTGATCATTATCATAACTGTGAGGGGGTTATGCACAGAACATGCACAAGAGCACAGAGTGGACCTCCAGCAGACAGCAGGGGCTCAGATGGAAAGAAGGTTCTAGAAATACTTCATAATCGTCAGGCTCACTATGACAGGCTTCAGAACTTTATAGAGCTTTTGGGATGTGGGGGAGGAATGTGCAATAGCCAACTGATTTATATTACACTTGCTGTTTACCACTGCGGTAAATCAAGCTATTCATTTTGAAAAAAGCCAACTTGTTGGTTAGTGTATGGGACCGTTTGAGTTAGCTTTCTCTTTTTACATCCTCTCTAAACCTTGGCACTTCCATTTTAGCTCTGAACTTAACTCTTAGGTTCTTTATATATGGCCAACACATTTTCAGTGTTTCCATCAGTACAATTCATTGCAGTAATACATTCCTCAGTTTGTGGGCTCTCTGTATGAAGAACAATGCTGGTGTTTTTATCACCCTGATCTGAGCTCTATTAAACAAGATTGGTGCACATGCATTGTTATACTGTAAGCACTTCTATGGTTTTGTTTAGACTGTAAATAACCTGGCCCCTTTTGCTGTTGGGCCCTCTGAGGCCACTACTGCATTTGGGTTTCCATTGTGCAACCTCGGTGCTCTATTATAAACTCCCAATGGGGATTCGTTTTTGTGTGTGTGTGCGTGTGTGTGTGTGTGTGTGTGTGTGTGCTGTTGGAAATTGCTCTATCCACTATGCCTCGAAAAAGCTACCAAACAAACACAAGTCTCCCTAACATATAGTCACATATGGCTTTAAATCCTGTTTCCCTCAGTTCAAATGTCAATGCTGTATGTGTGGTAGAGTGTGTGTGTGTGTGTGTGTGTGTGTGTGTGTGTGTGTGTGTGTGTGGGTGTGTGTGTGTGTGTGTGTGTGTGGGTGAGTACGTCTATGCACAGCATTAGCGTGGCATATTAAGGTCAAAAGGGCCCTGCAGATACAACTGCAATAACCAGGAAACATGGTGATGATACAAGAGCTTTGCTTCCCTGCATGATGCCTGTTTAGAAATGCGTATGACAGGAGCTTCCCCTCTTTCCACATGAGCCACAGCTTCAGAGGCACACCAGGAACATTGAACTCTCTCTCTCTCTCTCCCTCCCCCCTCTCTCTCTGTCCCCCTCTCTCTCTCTTTCTCTCTCTTTCCCTCTCTCCCCCCCTCTCTCTCTCCCTGTGTCTTTGTCTTTTCACACAATGTAGGAATTCAGATTCTGAAACACTGCTTACGGAGATCTTTTCTGTATTGCTGCAAAATATTTTGTCTATGTGACAAAAGAAAAGAAGGGGAAAAAAGATGAACAAAAAAAGCTCTGAAGTTAGGGGAGACAACCTGGTGCTGCTTTGATGTGCCGCTTACAGTCTTTGCCATTTAAAAAAACAAAAAAGCGCTCTCACTAAAAAACAGATGAAAGAGAGAGCACGAGGGAGAAGATGAAGAGAGAGAGAGAGAGAGAGAACAACAACAATGGAAATGAAGAGCCAGTGTGTGCATCTATCCTGGTTGTTTGCTAGCGGCAAACGCTAACTCGTGCCCTCTGACTCTGCTGTTGCACGGCTAACGGGAGTCATCCACTCCTGCGGGGACACATCTGGATGTGGAAGGTGGGCGATGAGCAGGGGATCAGAGGTCGTGAGCATTAATTAGTGTGATTTATATGTGAGAGCTGGCCAACAACTACCCCCCCCCCCGCCCCCCGAACACTGCAGAGTTCCCTGTTATCACTTCCTAATATCAGAACACAGTATGACCACCACGACATCACCCTCTGCCCAGACATCTGGAGCAAAACTACAGCAGTGAGATGTTAGTTAAGTCTACTTTGGGTAATAATGTATGTGTCTAACTCGCACATGATTCTGTGACTATATCAGGAATGTATAATAAGATGCACATCGTGACTGCGCTATCACTAAAATAAATCACTGTATCGCTAAAATACTGATGATGTTGCAATGGGAAAGATAGAGAGTCCTGGACTCTGCAAGTCAGTCAGCAAGTCGACACGTTTCAAACTGAACATCGGTATGAATGTGTCAACTAATCAGAAACTTCAAGAGACCAGCATCCTCGCATGCCAATTATTTTGCATGCAGTCTGCACACCAAAGGCAGGACTCTAACAGCGCCCAAGAGTGGCATAAGTTAGCACAAATGAATAACATTGCAGAATAACATTGCTTACAGCGGCTTTTAAAGTAGGAGTGTGTAGCAGAAGGCCAGTGTGCTGGTAGCTGACATTTATAAGGAAAACCTTCCTCCTGCATTTACTAAAGTCTTTGACTTTCATTTGTCAGCTACTCATTGACAGCGAAGGCCAAACACTGGCAAATAAAATGGCAGCACGCGCATACACACACACACACACACACACACACACACACACACACACACACACACACACACTTTCAAAGCTTTGAATGGACTTTTGTCTCTCCAGGCACAGTTATTGTCTGGGAGACATACAGTGAATCGAGTATATTAATTCAAAAAAACTCCCCAAAATCACAAACTTGCCTTCCAGCAAAAACACCCTACTGAACTCATCTCCGCAATGACTCTGCAAAAACACAACTATGTCCCCAATGCCACAAAGATCTGAACAGTCTGAGAAAGACAAATGGGCCTTATGTAAGAAACAATATACAAACAGATTTTGTCATGTTTTTCACTTATAGAAAGTTTGGTTTATTTCATGCTTCAATGAATCATAAATAATTAGATTATCAGCAGGTAGCGATCATATCATATCATCACTCATAAAAGGAGTGAAACACTTATAAAGTGGCAGAGAAAACTATACACCTTTAAAAATAAAAATAAAAATCTGTGAATTTGCACACCATAGACATTTTATTTTAAACTCAGTGACTGATTAATTGAGCGTGTAGGCTGAGAGAACTGCAAAGGTAGGCCTACATACTTATACATACAGATACTCCGACGTGCAGACGCATGCACCACTAACAGGCCTGCCCTGGCAGGGAATGTAGTTTAGAGCTTACACGTGCACAGCAAAACATGGGAAACTTGCACACGGTACAACGCTTGTCTTATAGTGTTTAGGCGGTGTGTCATATGTTACAGTAATATCAAACAATCAGCCACACGCTTCCAATCTATGAGTAAATGGGATTTATAATGCAGCTCACCAGGGTAAGAGCAACTTGGGATTGTTAAGAGCTTTTGTTGAGTTCTCTTGATAGAAAATTACTGTAAGAGAGGACTTAAGATAAATTTAAATTATTGCTGCATGAGGCCAAATGTGTGAGACAGATAGATATAGAAAGAAAGTGTGTGTGTGTGTGTGAGAGAGAAACACAGTATATTTGTGTATGCTTTATGCGACACTATTTCATTTTAAATGGACATGCCTATCTAGATAGATAGATAGATAGATAGATAGATAGATATAGATAGATGTAAAATTGTTAAAATGCACAACTTTGCAGCACCTCATTTCAGACCCAGTGTCGTGGGATTTTATTTCCCCCACTTTGTCTGCAGCAAATCTTAAATAAATCTTGCTGCCGGGTGTCATGTGCTCTCTTGGTGAACCTACAGTATGTGTGGAGTGTGCTGGTGTGTGTGTGTGTGTGTGTGGGGGGGGGGGGCAGTGAGGGATGGCAGGGAGAGGTAGAGTGTGACAGCATGATAAGATGGTGTGGGTATGTGTATATGTGTTTCTGTGTGTATATGTGTGTGTGTGTGTGTGTGTGTGTGTGTGTGTGTGTGTGTGTGTGTGTGTGTGGTGTGTGTGTGCCCATGTGTTTCTGTGTGTGTGTGTGTGATGTGGAGAGAATGAGACAGCACACTGGAAAGAACTGAAGAAAGAGAGAAAGAGAGAGAGAGAGAGAGAGAGAGAGAGAGAGAAAGTGTGTGTGTGTATGTGTGTGGTGTGTGTGCGTGTGTGTAGGCTCATCTTCCAGCCCCTACAGGATACAGCATTCATAGGACTGTACAAGTCTCAATTCACCCGGGGGTGGTTGTGTGGAGGCGAGGACAGAGACAGAACACTAAAACACAGTACACCGATCAGCACAATTACTGCCCACTGCTGCGGCCCGACGCATCGCCGAGACACCCGGGTATAGCCAGTCCCCTGGACACCCTCCTGCTTTCATTTCCATAAACTTCAGCGGGGATCTAAGTTTGTCAAACTTGCAATTTTCACTCTCACCCACTGAAACTTGGACTTGTGCAGTATCAGCATGGGGAGTGCTCATACATCATGCTAAATAGCCACACACCCGCAGAGATCTCTGCATCTCTGCAATCCCGTCCCGCTAATGCTAAACTGGAATTAAAAGCTATGAGCTTATCGGGCGGCTGCTCCTGATACTGTGGGTCAGATGCACCTACATGCTGTTATCTGTAATGTCTGAATTACATCTAGTAATGTTGATAGTCTCAATATACATTGTGTGTGTATGGTGTTCACTGAATGTGGCTACAGTGCTCTGTAGGCTACTGTTGCTATGGCATGCGTTGACTTGGGTATGGGAATGGGTATGGGAATGGGTGTAATTAAACCATTCAATTTTGCATTGCTGGTACCCTGTTTATTAAACTGTAAAAATGTCTGTAAAGATGTTTTCCATACATCAGAATTCCTGGCTAGAATATAATCTGGGTTTGGAGTAGAGAATCCAGAGAGGATCCTGGAGGATCTCCACGGCTTAAATATGTGCATTATGTATTTGAAGTCTGATCTGTCTGATCTGTAGGGCATCTGGATGAGTCCTACCTACCTGTGTGTTACTTGTCTGATCAGCAGAGTATGTGGATGGGTCCTACCTGTGTGTTATGTGTCTGATCTGTAGTGCATTTGGATTGGTCATACCTGTGTGTTACTTGTCTGATCTGTAGAGTATGTGGATTGGTCATACCTGTATGTTACTTGTCTGATCTGTAGAGTATGTGGATGGGACATACCTGTGTGTTATGTGTCTGATCTGTAGAGTATGTGGAGGGGTCCTACCTGTATCCTGCTCTGCTCCATGGCTTTCTCCAGCTCCTGTTTGGCGGCGGCCATCTCCTGCTGGTGAGTCTGACGCATGTGCTCGATGGCCGAGGCGTGGAGGTGGTTCAGCTCTGAACGCAGAGAGGCTGAAGTAGAGAGGAGAGGGGTGGGGCGGGGGAGACGGAGAGAGAACTAGATTTGAAAAGTTATTATCATACCAAAATATATTATTCACACAAAAGTGACTGTGTGTGCTTGTGAAAGGGTGAGTGTGTGTGTGTGTGTGTGTTCATGCAACAAAGTGATAGAAGAGAGACAAAGAAAGAAAGAAAAAAAGAAGGAAAGAGAGAGAGAGAGAGAGAGTCAAGTTGTATGCAAAGTAAAGTGTGTACATACTTTTGCGTGTGTGTGTGTGTGTGTATGTGTATGTGTGTGTCCACAAGTGAGTGCAAAGCAGTTCTGCAGTTCTCAGAATGCAAGGACGGAGAGACTAAAGAGCTTCCTCTATTTAAATCCTGATGAGCGGCGCCCGGCGCTTTCAAAATGAAATCTCATTAATCACAGATACCTTCACTTCCTCTCTACGCACCGCACCAAACCAAATGTATTAGCAGCAGAGTCTCTGCAGTGACCTTGGCTCTTCATTGGGACTAGAGCCCAGGAGAAACCCCCACTGGAGACACTTAGTGAGCTGGGTCCTCATACTAAACAGTATGGGCTTAATGGCCTGTGCCCTTTGTTTTGACTTAAGTGTGGAGACATCCTGTGATGAAGTCGAGTCATCTCGAGCATAGACTAAGGGATCAGGAAATATGGTGCAGTCAGCCGGTCGGAAACGATGTGGACGTCGTCTAGGAGAAGTCTCATCTATTTCAGTGCTATGCCAAAGGAATATAGCACTAATGTGGTTTGAGAAATTGCACTTGCTATTGAAACAAACCAGGAGACAGGCAAGGAAGCGTGCAAATTGTGTCCAAGGGTCATTTAAGGTGAAACAATAACTTTAAAGCATCAATTTTTCATAACTGTGACAATATACCATTTGTGTCAAGAATTGCAATTTGTTCCTGAATCAGTTTCATCTCACACCACCAGCACTGAACCCCTCGTGTCTCGGTGTGTGTTGTGTCGGCAGTTGGTCTCTGTCGGTGCACTCTTAAAACAAATGTGTTAAAAAACAACACAAATTGTGTTGTCCCTATATAGACATAGAGATGTGTTAAAAACAACACAAGTTGTGCTATTTTCAACACATTCGTTTTAAGAGTGTGGTTGGTGTGTGTCTTGTGTGTTGTATCGGTGGTATCGGTGGTTGGTGTGTGTGTCTATGTGTGTGGTAACGGTGGTTGATGTGTGTGTGAGTGTGGCTGGTGTGTGTCGGTGGTTGGTGTGTGTCTTGGTGTGTGGTATCAGTGGGAGTGTGGTTTGTGTGTGAGTGTGTGTGAGTGCGGTATCAGTGGTTGGTGTGTGTGTGTGTGTGTGTGTGTGTGTGTGTGTGTGTGTGTGTGTGTGTGTGTGTGTGCGCGCATCTCACCCAGCATGGCCTTGCCCTCGTCCTCCAGCTCGAAGCGGAGTGTCTGCAGCTCCTGTTCGGACTGTTGCTTGAGCGTCTCGATGTTGTGCCTATGGGCCTCCCGCAGAGACTGCAGCTCCATGTGGTGCTGGTGCCTCAGACGCTCGGCCAGCTCCTACACAGACAGACAGAGAAAGAGGGAGAGAGAGAGGGAGGGAGAGAGAGACGGGGGGGAAAGAGGGAGGGAGAGAGAGAATTAGTATTTAGATGATCAAACTGATATATCCCTACAATGCCTTTAAGAGTTCATATCTTGTGTCTGACAGATAAGGTAATATAATTTCCTCATCTGTGTATACTCCCACGTACAACCACACACACACGCACACACACACACACACCAAAGCAGTCACAGCCATAGGCAAGTGTCTATGAAACTTTTTCGGAGCTTTCAGTGGCGTTGCGTGAGTTGATGCTGATGACAGTAATTACATTGCGATCAATAGGCACTTTAGGCACATCAGCAGCCCCTTTCGCACAGATTTCTGGAACGCTGCCCTCCACATTCAGGACAAAAAAAAAACGAGAAATAAAATGAAAAATGAATAGCATCCAGCGCAGCGCCGAGGGCACCCAGCGACTCGGCTTTAATTAGATCAGAGGTAAAGATGATATGGTACGGATGCAGAGCAGAGAGAGAGAGACATGCCGTAACCAGATGGAACAGGAGACACCTGCTCCCGGGCCAAGAACTACTTTTGCACCCTGTAATCTCCGCCTCTGTGTGTGTGTGTGTGTGTGTGTGTGTGTGTGTGTGTGTGTGTGTGTGTGTGTGTGTGTGTGCTTTGGTGAGCTGCCACAAATTAGGCCTCTGAACGCAAAGGTAAATATATTCAGTGCCGTGCCAGGTTGGCCGGGATGGAGGTTGGTGGGCTGAAGGGGGGAACCGGAGGGAGAAGATGTAGCTGGTTTTAATACGCAGTTTAATACGACAGTCACAGAACACACACACACACCACACACACACACACACACACACAGCAACAGACTGAGGTGACATGACTGGGGCTTAATGCAGGTAGATTAGCATGGGGGGACATGGAAGAGTGACATAGCTAGGCGTGAAGCAGGCAGTTTAGAGCCTAATCTATGGATGGTGGTACTGAGCGGTTGCACTGGATTAACAGGAGAATAGGAAAAGGAATATTAACGTCACACAGAGACACACATCGATACACACACACACATACACGTGCAGACATACAAACTGTGTGTTTATCTGTGTGTGTGTGTGTGTGTGTATGCGTGTGAAAGTGATAGAGATTATGTGTGTGTTTCAATGCATTCCAAGTCAATGGCAAAGGCAGTCTGCTCGTCATGCATACTGTATGAAACACTCATACATGAATGCAAAAGGAGCACGAAAGGAGACCATTTGGCTTTGAACATAAACAATAAGCACAAACACACACACACACACACACGCACGCACGCGCGCGCACACACACACACACACACGCACGCACGCGCGCACACACACACACACACACACACACACACTGAACGGCCAAACAATGACATAACACAAACATGCAAAGTACCACAAGAACCTCTATGGAGACACAAGTGTTCCATTTGCACCTCAGCGTCACAATTGCTGACACAAACAGATTACAGTATCTCTCTCTCTCTCTCTCTCTCTCTCTCTCTCTCTCTTATTCTTTCATTTTTTTCCTTTTTTCTCCCTTTCCTCTCTGTTTCTCAGGGGGCAATAGACAGTATATGGCTACAGTAAATAACCTCCCTCGTGGTTTAACATGGAGCTGCAAAACCCCCACATAATGAATCCCATTACCACCACACACTCAGTCAACACTCATTAATTGGCACAGAGATGTTCAAGATAGATAGATAGATAGATACTTAATTGATCCCCAGGGGAAATTCAAAATGGAGCTCCTAACATTGAACATCTGCAAATCCACACCCCTGAGAGAGGGGACAGAGGAGTAAAACAGACGGCTGTACAGTAAAAGTTGAGAAAGAGCGTGTAGCGTGGGAATATAGCGTGGGAGAGGGAATATGAAGAATGGTAGAATGATGATTAGAGAAGGATATGGTGGGGGGGGGTGGAGAACAAGTGAGGAAGAGGATGGAGAACAAGCGAGAGAGAGAGAGGAAGCAAGAGAGATAGAATGAGAGAGAAAGAGAGTGAGATAAAGATGGAGATCGAGAGCGAGAGAGAAAGAGGTAGATGGAGCAGATATATGAATTTAAATTTGAGAGAGAGAAAGAGAGAGAGAGAGAGATGGGGCGGATAAGTGGAGAGTCCCGTGGCCCTCACACAGTAGCACCCAGCAGAGCACACAGATGATGGCCCTCGGAGATAACATAACGTGAGGGCACATCACACTGGCCGATCTGCCGCAGCGCCACGCTCTGAATCGGAACATCGGGGAAAGAAATAGCAAGTGCAATTTCTCAAATAAATAAAGGACAAAAGCTTCAGAAAATCACTACTCTAGGAAAAAAAGGCCTGGTTGTTACAGTAGCATTGATTGAATGTGGTGAGACTTTTCCTTGCTGATGGCAAGGTGGAACATGAGAATGATCTGTGTCTGCAGGAGGGAGGAAGAGAGGGAGGGGAAGAGAGAGGAAGAGAGAGAAAGAGGAAGAGAGGGAGTGGAAGAGAGACAGGAAGAGAGCGAGAGGAAGAGAAAGAGAGAGAGAAAGAGAAAGAGAGGGAGAGAGGATACAGTGTGTAATGGATGCTATTCATTCTTTTTTAATGGATGAATAGCTTGCATCATAATCATTTAAAGTACTTAACTCTACCGCAAATACAAACACACTACAGGAAATTAGCCCACTGGGTACCTCACAATTGTGCTGAGACAGTGAGTTTGGAAAAGTTTGCTAAACTGTTATCTTTACGGGTACTTTAATCATACAGCCAGTCCACGTTTAATGTGAGCATTGGCTGGTAATGAACACTGCCTAAGTGGATGTCGTTCTTCAAAGTCAATGAGTTTTGGCATTCCATGGCTGCAACAATTGACTCAGATGTGGCCAACAAAGACTATCTGATCTCAACACAACAAAAAAAAAACATTGATTCCTCTCCCTCCTGGCTCAGTGGGTTAGTGCATGCTCATTGGCCTCTCTCTTTCTCTCTCTCTCTCAATATAGTTTCCCCTCATTCTCTCTTTCTGTTCCTATCATTATTTCCCTCTCTTTTTACCCCTCTTTTTCCTACTCACTCATTCTGTAATTCCCCCTCTCCCTCTCTCTCCTCATCCCTCTGTCTCTATCACTCCTCATGATTCGGCTGCACAGCATGAGTCACTGCGCTGGGTCTTTTCTTTGCTTGCCAGGGCGCCGAGATGGAGAGAGAGAGAGAGCGAGAGAAAGAAAGAGGGGAAAATGCTTTTTGCACCTTTTGTGTCAGCTGGCAGGAGACCTTCACAGCCCTCCCACATCTGTTCAGCTAAATAGCCTTGCCGCCAATTTTACCTCAGTACCTTTTCTCTTTCGAATAACATCCTCTCCACAGAAGTCCTGGCAGTGGATGACTTAAATGGAGTGTCCATGTTTGTGTGTGTATGTGTGTGTGTGTAGGGTGTGTGTGCGTGTATGTGTTTGTGTGTGTGTGTATGTGTGTGTGTGTGCCTGTGTGTTTGTGCATTTTTGTGTGTGTGTGTGTGTGTGTGTATGTGTGTGTGAGTGTATGTGTGTGTATGTGTGTGTGTGCCTGTGTGTTTGTGCATTTTGTTTGTGTGTTTGTGGATTTTGTGTGTGTGTGTGTGTGTGTGTGTTGACATGTGTCCGAGTACTTGTGAGTATTTGGCCATTCTCACATCCCTCTCTCCTTTCCTTTCCAGACTAGACCGCTCGGTGCTGAGAGAAGACACATTCACGCTCATGTTTGCTCCGACCTTCAAACTGGTAGGTGAATATTGAGTAGATGTCAGTGTTTGGATCTAACTAGTGAAGAGGGATCTCCATTGACACCGATTTCACAATAGGAATGTGCACACACACATACAGTACTCTCCCTCTTTACTAGCACTACTGGTAAAGATGCGTAAAAATAGTTATATAAAATAGAATTTTCATATTCAAATATTCAACTTCAGAGTGCTTTTGAACTTTCAAGCAGTAATCCATGATTTCCTGTTTCATTAAAGTATAAAAATGAAAGTCACATAATATATTTTCGTCTTGATTTCACAATAAACTGTTTTAATGTTTAATGTTTTAAGTGTTTAAGTGTTTATATATCTTCTTTATATATATTTTTACCTGTCTTACCTACCAGTGTCTGGTAAATAAATACGGAGCGCACTGTAAATGCCAATAGACGTGCATACAAACACACACACACACACACACACACACACACACACACACACGTTTGCACACAAAGCTGCACACCACACTGGGCTTACCGCAGCGAGTGTTTATTTATTAATCAGGAGACAGAAGCACTTCCACTGCACCCACTCCCGTCAAAATAACCACTGTGCCTCATGCCTCACTCTCACACATCAAACAGCACAGCCGAGGCTATCAGCAGCTCTCCCCCAAAATGCACCATTGCCTGCCTTTTAACAGGCCAGAGGTTAGGTCAGCATGACATGGCCGGTAGACAGACTCTGCTGTCATTGCCCCCTCTGTGGCACTGCTGCATAACGCATTTATGTCGGTTCACACT
>NW_027468859.1:19880455-19917955 GCF_046254945.1 Alosa pseudoharengus | reverse complement strand
CTGACGGTGTCGACTTATCACACCTGAGACCAGACGGGAATGCAATATCAGCGCCACCACCGCCGCCTGCTCCCCCAAGATCCGGCTGACTGTCTGTTGCCGAGCTGCAAATTACAATTGTACCAAGCGCTAGAGATGTCTCCGACCCCCCACCCCACACACACACACACTCACACACCGCCTCCCAGTTTCTTTGACAGGCATCCTTTCTCTAAGCGCCACAGGCTCCGGAGGTGGTGAGTCAAGCGTCGCTGTTAGCGACTGGGATGCACGGTAGCTTAACGGCCTTTATTTGGTAATTGCAGGTTTTTTTTTTAAAAAAAGTCACAAAGCAGGAGGCTGCACTTATGCCATCAATCAATGCACCTGCAGACGACATTAGACAGAGGTGACTCATGACTTATGACTCACTCGGAGCCCAGAAGTTTCACATCAGCTCTTTACTGAGGAGGTTCAGCAAGATGCTGGAGTGAAAACCACCAGAACCTTTACAAGGGGTACTAAGAATAGTGATGAAAACAGTGACACGCTAAGTGGAGAATGAGGAAGAGAGAGAGAGAGAGAGAGAGAAAGAGAGAGGGGGGTCTCTTTGTTCTCTTAAAAGAGGCAAAGATGAACAGAGGATGGTGAATTTTAAGAACGGCAATAAAACCTTCAGAAAGAAGGGAGAGAGGGAGAAAGAGAGGGAGGGGGGAAGGGAAGGAGGGAGAAATATTCTGCCATTCAACTGGGCATTGTTATTACTATAATGGATGAAAAATTAAAGGAATGAGTCAGAGAGCGAGAAAGAAGAAAGAGGAGAGCGAGAGAGTCAGGGCACTTTTATACCTGGCTCGCTAAATCGGAACGTGGAGCGTTTCCCCCAAAGATCGGTTCGATTGGGTATATGTGAAAGCAGCAATCACACTCTTATTCAGAACAAATCAAAAGGACCGAGACCGCCTGGAGGAGGTGGTCTAGGCTCATTTCCAATCGAATTCCAGAGCAGTTTGTTTGCAGTGAGAAAGTAAATGGGCAGGTACTATTATATTATATTATACTATAGTATTAGGGCCACACATGATATTATAGTATAAGGGCCACATATTTCGAGAATAAATATCAGGTTGACATTAATCTCACGTGTCAACATAAAACTAAATTTCGAGAATAAAGTTGACACATCATGTAGCTGCCACTGAATCCGGACAGTCAGTCTCAGACTCAGTTGACCAACGGCTCAGCAAAATGCCTTGTGTAGCCTAGATTTGGTGAAATTGTACTTCAGAATCAGGTTTAGTAACAACTATACAAACTAGTTTTGAATGTCGAGAATAAACACATAATGTTGAGATTACAGTAAAGTCGACATGCTATTTCAACTTCATTCTCGAAATTTTGAGTATAATGTTGAGTTTCTTGATCTTGCCACGGCAAAAAAAAAAATTGTTTTCTAGTGTGGTCCTAATACTCCGTAGTAGGCTGGTGTAGCGGGACAACTACATGTACTTACATTTTTGTACACATTACATAGCCTAGGCTACAATTTTATTCGACTTTTAACAGAGTAGAGATCTAGCTAGCCTATGTTTTGTCATTTCAAGCGAATTGTCTAATTTTAAGCTAACTTTACCGGTGTTACATGCGAGAAAGGGAGAGAGTGGGAGAGTAGCCTAGAGACTTCGGACACACACACACACACACACACACACACACACACACACACACACACACACACACACACACACACACATGGAGCTCTTATAATAAGTTAAATTTGTTAAGTGTTAGGCGACTTTTGGACAGTGTCCTCAGATGTCAAATGTGACCAATCAGGGAACAATTTAATCTGACATGGGTTTGTTATATCATATGTTTCCGATCTAAATGCTGCCATGTGAACACAAACGAACCCAGGGACAATGGAGAAAAACTGTATCGATTGAGCCTGTGATTCGAAACAAAATAGGTATGAAAGCGCCCTCAGACTGATACTGCTCTGGCAACACTACTACCTCCACTTAGAAATCTGCAACCCAAAACGCCAGCTCTTTTAGGCTGCGGACCATGTGGACTCACTGTGTGTGTTTGCAAGGTGTCAGCAACGAATTGCCATTCAACATGCATTTCACCTATGAAATTTTAATGCGCACAGAGCTAGTGGAGCTCCAGTGAGAACTCTGTGCATGACTGTGTGTGTGTGTGTGTGTGTGTGTGTGTGTGTGTGTGTGTGGTCTTCTAAAATCAATGAGGCCGCACTTGACCAGAGCTTGTCTGCATCACTAGACTCACTAGGCTGTAAGCGAAGCAGGATAACGCATGACTCTGAAACAGATCTGGCCGCGCGTTGGCGTTCCATCTCGGCAGAACAGCAGTCAGAGCCTCATTAGCCGCAGTACTGCTGGCCCGAAGCGAAGGCCCACCCTTAGGGTACCACTACAGTGCCGCTCGATAGCGTCCGTGGAGTAGTGCCGTCTTGCTAACCCCCCTGCTGATGAGTCTGAGGCTGGCTGAGCTCACAGCATCCACAGCAGGCAGCAGACCGGCCTTGGTGGTGATCAATGCAGACGGACTCAAGACAGCAAGGACGCCCAGCAAAATCCCTCACTGCCAGACCGCCACTCCAGTTAGCTAGTCATTACTGGGCCTGTCTGGGGCTCCAGAGGGATGTTTGGCTGCCTTTTGTGTGTGTGTGTGTGTGTGTGTGTGTGCAGGGGCGGAGTGGCAATCGGGACGATCGGGAGTTTTCCCGGTCGGCCAGCCGAGGAGTGTGCGCTGTGCGGGCCGGCCCATAGAGCTTTTGTAGCGGCCGTGAGGCGTACGCGGCCACCGACGTGATAAATGCATGAAGAATTTTCCGCGAAAATCTCCAAGATCTACACTTTAAGGTTAAGGGAAGTCCAACCAATATTTATACCATTCGCTCACTGTCTACTGTATATGTCATTCATGGTTACCCTGCACACTCATCTCTCCCATGCTGATTTTTGAGTAGGCTAGCCTTAATTTTTAATCTTAATTCATTTTTGTCTTATTCAGGCGTTACAGAACTTTCATGGTCACAAATAAAAAAAATGACAATTTGATTTGTTTGTTTGTTCTTAAATTAACGTAGGCCTAGGATAGAATGGAGCAAAGCCTCCTGGGAATGGGGAATGTGTTTCTGGTTTATCCAATGAACCGATTGCAGGTCAAGTCTATTTACAGAAATGTAGGGGGATAAATGAGCGGCCCCTCGTCTAATGGCATGACCCTACAAGCGATCAAGTTCGAGGAAAACTACAGGATTTTTGACTGTCGACGGATTTGCGTGGTTGCTTGCTGTTTTACACATGGATGGAAGGCAGAGAGAAAGGTTAGGGACTGTACGATATTTACCGGGGGGAGGGGGAGGGCCGGTCGTCAGGGAGGGGAGGGCCTAAGAGAATTTTTTAAGCCTTAGGGGAAGGCCCAGGAGAAATTTTTTGGCCTGGGGGGAGGGCCGAGGAAAATAATTTTTTCCTGATCCATGATATTTTTTTTCCCTGATCAATAATACGTTTTCGATATTTTAAAAGGTTTGTAGGCCAAAACATGATTTACGTCTCTTTGACAGAGTGGGCGAGTCCAAAAAGTCGCAACCCTACCTGAATATCCCACAACCCCCCTCGTAAGCTTGCCCGTCACCCTCGTTTATGAGTCATAAACAAAATATTTTAATTATATTCGGATCATTTGCGGGCGGGTCAATTAAAATTAATTAAATATATATTTTTAATATTTCATATATTTTACAAATAGGCCTACTTAAAATATCACGAGCAGGCTAGCATCAATACAGTAAAGCATCAATACAGTAAAGTCAACAGTAAAGAAGCTGAAGACGCGAGTTAAAATAATAGACACCCATTCAGGAAAAGCGATATAGGCTATGGGAAATATTGGAAAAAGTTCTTAAAGAAGATGACAGTAGTACAATTTATGGTCTATGTAGGCCTACTTCTTGCGAAGCCATTAAAAAGTATGACAGCCGAAACAGGCAGCCTGCAGGAATAAATGTTATGGCACAGACTACACAGTCATATCTACCGGTATGTATAGGTTCGCGCATGCATAAAAGTTACCTTAGTTCGTTGTGTTTGTGACTAAACAGTGGATGTGCTTTAGTAAAGCTTTGTGCTTCATTCAGCAAACCAGTTCTTACGCTAACGTTTTGACCAGCAATGTATCTCTCTTGCCTACCTTGCCTCACCATTTCTGTTTTCGAAAGAAAGATGTATGTCCATGGCCAAATCTTATCCTAGTGTTCTAATCCTTGGTGGTTGCGTGCGTGCTTGCACTCTTATTCTCATTCTCTCTCCTGCGCAAACATTATGTCCTGCATGCCTACTGCGTGTAGTTCTACTGCATAAAGTTTCGCAAATAAATTAGTTTGTTTTACAGAAATGGACTACTGTCACACTGCATGCAGGCTATAACCAAAAGCACACATTTTGTAAATAAGTGGATCGGATCCCGGGTCGGGTATAATTTTGTTCTAATTAATATTCGCGGTCAGAGTTGTGAACAGGTTGATTAAAATATCGGGCGACCACGGGCCGCTTGTGACCAAACCCGTGCAACACTGGTGTGTAGCCTACCCATGTGTGTGTATGTGTGCTTATGACATTTGCTGGCCGTTTTAACCTTGTAAACGTCATTTTTCGACCAGTTTTATTTGATTCACGTAGGGGGGAGGCCCCTGGAAAAAAAAATTTGACCGGGGGGAGGGCCAGGCAGAACATTTTTAACCCGATCGTCTGGCGACCGGCCCTCCGGTGGGCCAGTGCCGTCAGAATTTTCCCGGTGGATTTTAGTGCCCCACTCCGCCCCTGTGTGTGTGTGTGTGTGTGCGTGTGTGTGTGTGCGTGTTTGTGTGCGTGTTTGTGTGTGTGTGTGTGTGCGCGCAAGAAGCCTCAGCTGTGGCACCTGTAAACATGGAGCCGATTTCAACAAAAGTGATGAAAAGATCCTTTCGCACCGCGCCACATTCCCTAGCGAGTCTGCAAATATGACACTGCATATCACACCGGAGGATGCACCGGTGGATCTTACACACAGACACATACACACACACACACACACACACAAAAACACTACACTAGAGGGAATAAAGAGCATATTTCATTAAAAGGAGAGAAATCAGGTGAAATGCAATCTCTCTCACTGCAGACAGCTACATCCAAGCAGAGAGGACATCAAAGAATAAGGGAAAAACAGAGCAGAGACAGAGAGAGAGAAAGAGAGAGAGAAAGAGAGAGAAGGAGGAAAAGACAGGCAGGGAAAGAAAGTGAAGGAGAAACGGAAAGACAAAATGATAGAGAGATAGACAAATCAAATGGGAAGTCAAATTAAACAACCTAGAGCTAGAGTTTAGATTCTCTGCCCGAGCCCAAACTTTACCTGCGGCCGGGTCGGGCCGATATTTCCAGCCACTATCCTCGGGCCGAGCCGGGTACTTGATAAAGCATTTGTGTTAGCCTACTTGGGTGGGGAGCTAAAGCTATGCCATAATCAGAAATAATATATATATATATATATATATAATATATATATATATATATATATATATATAGCAAAGTAGGCCTAAGTAACAAATGTTTACAAAGTTATACAAAGTTATACAAAGTTAAAATGTCATTTGTAATGTCATCTGCGCAACACGTATCATGCGCAGCTTCTCCTCCACTCTCACGCATCACATTGGGCCTGCTGTGCTGTATTGTGCAGCTTAAGTGCAACCAGGAGCTTAAAGATGTAAAGAAAAAAAATAAAAACAGGAGAAATAACTTTGAGCAAGTTTGGAGGAAAGTCGGAGGTATGCATTTGTCAGGTAGGCTATAGGCTTTGTCGCGTGCATTAAGTGCACACCATGCTCGCCTATGACAGCAAAATAACGGGGACTTTGGGATGAACAGACACATGAAGCAGGCCTGCCATGGCAGAAATAATGATAGTCAGCCTTCAATGTCCTCTTTTGTCACTTCTCCAAGCATAGCCCTGAGAGTAAGGCAAGCCCCCACAGAGAAATGTGTTGAGTTTTGCTGCAGGGACATAATTTTACGTTGTAAGTGTTTTACGTTTCTTCATTGGGATTCATTTGCGATCCATTCCATTCTGAATAAAGAAACTACATAGTTTGCATGCTTCGTCCGTTGCATTATTCATTAAGATAATTCTAAACAGATTTCTGTAGCTTAAATAACTCTGAATTGTAGTTGAGAACATCAGTTATAATGGCCCATGTATTTAAAAAATGTCGGGTTTAAATCGGGCTCGGGCTCATAATTACAGTTAATGTTTCGGGCCAGGTTGGGCTTGGGCACAGGCTTGATTTTTTGGGCCCGATCTAAGCTCTACCAAGAGCAGTGCATGCATGTTACCAGGGAACTAGTTAAGTTGTTAAGGTGTGCAGATCTCATTCTGCAAATCACACACACACACACACACACAAACACAAAGCCCACTTAAGCTTTTAACGGATGTGAGAAAGACTCTACTTGGACAGGTTACTATTCAGCCTTCAAACAAGGCACCCCAAATGTTCACAGAACCACAAACACCTGTTTCTAGTATAAACCTAGCATGCTCAAACCGAGAAGAAAGACACATGCTCGCCACACAAGTTTGAATGCGTATGTCAGAGGTTACAGTAGGTAGTTTCATGAGGCAGTGTGTGTTTGAGTGTGTGCTTCTGGTTGTCACTTACATTACAGATTGATTTATACAAGGCTTCACCAAGCAAGTGGCGCTATGTTGAAATAAACAAAACACCAAAGACACCACAGACAAGACATTAAAAAATGATGAAAACACAAAAGTAATGACAAATCCACAGTGGAAACATGGGAAACAATTACACATTTATGGAGATGTTTCCTCAAAAAAAAAAAATTGCCTAGGAAAAACAGCTATCTGGTCAACACACTGCCCACCATATACTGTACTGCCCATTTTAACTATAAAGATAAATATCCAGTCCCCACAAATTTTTTTGGCTTCCTTTTCAGTCAATCGAGATTCCACATGAAGTTCTCGGCCCCCAGTATCCAGTTATAGCCAACAGGATGACTATTTGCTAACCACCCCTCCATCTGAGCTGGGAGCTCTTTAAAGGCTAGAGGGTTACAAATGGCCCAGTTTAGGGTTTATGTCTGATGTCCAACTTGCCTGTAGCCTTAATCAAGTTCAGTGGCAAGTTTAGCTGACGGCTAGCTGATGTGACAAAACGCCACCAGACATTTGGACTCCGAAAACCTCATCAACGGCCCATCTGATCATGTGCAGTCCGTCTGACCCTCCGAGTGATAATGACTTCTGACCCGCGTAGTGGCGGACAGCCATCTCTTGGTCTTGGCTTAATGACGGATCGACTCATGACAGGCAAGTCTTTGTTGATGCCCCGTGGGGTCAGTGTATCAGATTGAACCGTCACACTGGAGAAGACATGATTTCCCCCACAACAAGGGATGACCAGCACTGGCCGAGAAGTGGTGTCATATAAGCGTCTGCTAATCGAGATGAAATTAACAGATACCCCCCCCCCCCCCCCGCCCTGAAAACTTCTGGGGGTGAGGCTCTCCAAATTGGGCTCTCAAACTAAATCCTGGCTCTAGTGGAAGTCCCCTAACCCCTCTGTGAATGGTAATGTAATTACCAGCGGTTAAAGAGAGCTTTTTTTAAAAATCCCATCTATTTGACTGGCCTATTCAAACTTTTACACAAAGCTGTTGAGATGGTAGGGGGGGGGTTCTCTAAATAGCAGTACTTGGGAAAGATTGAAGAGATTTCTAAATGACAGACCTTAAATTAAGACCAAATTAGGCTGCTTCATTATCCAGCCGATTCATTATCTTAAACTAATGTACCCTTGCTTGAGAGGAATTAAATGAAAAACTGTTTAGGATTTAGGATAAGAACAAGGACATCTGTTATACTATTATACTACATACATATATACTATACAGCAATATGGTCATACCCATGTACTATGCGTGTGTGTGTGTGCTTGTATGTGTGTGTGTGTGTGTGTGTGTGTGTGTGCATGTGCGTGTATGTGTGTGTGCGCGCGAGAGAAAGAGAGAGAGAGAGAAAGAAAGAGAGAGAATGAGTTTGACTGCATGTTTGTGTGTGTGTGTGTGTGTGTGTGTGTGTGTGTGTGTGTGTGTGTGTGTGTGTCTCACCTGCTCCAGCAGGTCCTCCACCTTCCTCTGCCAGCTCTCCCTGGCCGCCCCCAGCTCCTGGTCTTTGCTCTGGGCCAGCTGGCTGAGAGCGCCACGCTTCTGCTCCTCATGCTCCTCTCGCAGCTCCTCACGGAGCTTCTTACACTCCTGCCTGTAACACACACACGCACGCACGCACGCACGCACACACACACACACACAACACACACACACACAACACACACGCACGCACACACACAGACACACACAACACACACGCACGCGCACACGCACACACACACACACGTTATGGCAAGGTTCTTTCAGCAAATATGAGTCTCTCCTCTTCTCTCTCTCTCTCTGTCTGTTTTCCTCTCTCTCTCCCACTCACATACACACACACACATTTTAGGCCTTTAGTTGAGTTTTTCCACACTGTTGGTCCCTTTCACTCATATGCATAGGCACACACAAGAGGACCCACACACACAAAACACACACACACACACACACACACACACACACACACACTCATGGACTACCCATAACCAAGAGAATGATAATCCACCATACATAAAACCATTAGCATCCTACACACATACAGCCATGAACATCCTACACACACATTTCTATGGAGTATTTCTGACCTCCTCTTATGAGCTCCTTATGCAACAGAACCTTCCAATTTCACACACTTCCTGGGTAAACAGTTTAAACTGCCACAACTCCATAACCTTGCCTCATCTGTAGAACAGTAGGCATGTGACCTTTAATGACTTTAAGGATTTTTTAGCACACTTAATTTGGATGCTCGTTCATCACACTCACACACTCATCTCATGAACACACTCTGACAAAACTCATGTTTTCTCATTGTTGTGGAGTTCAGCAACATGACAGTCTAATGCTCTATATACACCGTAACTGACTACTCTCACGGCAGTTTTCAGACTATTAAGAGACACAACGGCTTATGTTGAGGTCAGTCAAAGTATGAAATAACTCCCACCTATCTATGAGGAGGACTAATGGTCATGCCATCATGATCCTACTACAACACTGAGCATCACTCGTCCAGTCAGAATATCTGCATCTGCTGTAACACCTGTCTTTTAAAGCCAGAGAGAAGTAATATGGCAGCCTACTGAAATCTTTAGAAAACCACACATATTCCCTCAATGGAGGTCATTCAGGTCAGGCATTTTCTTGTTTTAAATATAGTACTTGCTTCATCTCTGCCTGACTTGATATTTAATGATCTGCCACCGTTCCTCTTCTCGGCGTCTTACGCTGGCGCTAAATTAGTGTGTCGAGCGTGAGGTTTGTTCATTTGCTTGACAGATTTTTAAAGAGGGGTTGCCATGAAAGCCAAAGCTCACTGCACTCAGAGAAGAGAAGTTTCCTCTGTAAATATTTCATCGGTGGTGGCTCCTCTGAGAAAAAAAAAAGATGTAAAAAAAAAAAGGCTTCTTGTTGGACAGAGAGGGCGGCTTCTCTCTTTATCTCTCTTTTTTTTCCTTCTTCTTGAGAGAGTCATCAAAGCAGAGAGGAGAGACGAGAGAGAGAGAGAGAGAGAGATAAAGAAGAGAGGAAGACAGTCACTGGAAAAAGACAGAAAAAAACATTACTGACACTATACATATTTAATGAGCTGAAAGCCATTTGCACTTCTCTGTGAAGCGGAGCTAATCATTAAAGGAGAGCAGAGGCAGGGGCAGAGGCGCACAGACCGAGAGAAGAGAGACCGGAGAACGAGTGAGAGAATGAGAGAGAGAGAGAAAGAGAGAGAAAGTGAGCGGGTGCTCGAGAGAGAGAGAGAGAGAGAGAGAGAGAGAGAGAGAGAGAGAGAGAGAGAGAGTTAAGGGAAGAGAGAGAAAGAGAGAGTTATAATCTAAGATGCTCTGTCCTGTGCGTTCTAAATGCTTTGGTAATTTGAATATGTATGAGTTCATGTGTGTGTGTGTGTGTGTGTGTGTGTGTGCATGTGTAAGAGAGAGAAAGAAAGAGAAACAACGAGAGAGAGAGAGAGAAAGAGACAGAGAGAAAAAGAGAAAAAGAGAGACGGAGAGAGGGAGAGAGAGCAAGAGGGAGTACAGGACATTAGCAGTGGTTTGACTCTAGTGTGCCTCTGCTTGCCGAGCACACATCCCTCCAAATCCATGTGGGAGCAGAAAAAGGTCGACCTCCACTTCATTCTGGTAATTACCCAGCAGCCACTGCAGCAGCTGAGGCATGCCACCAGAGATGCATATGATGGAGACAGACAGACAGACAGACAGACAGACAGACAGACAGACGGACGTGTGAAAATGAAAGGAGATGGTTAGGTTCCATTAGAGAGCGAGAGAGACAAAGGGAGGAGGGGGAAAACAAGTGTAAATCCAATGGGTGACGGAGATGACGGCACTAACGAGGCTGACGAGGGGAAACCGAGACAGAGCGGAGCGCAGAGAGAGAGGATTCTGAACAGAGATCAAAGGAGAGGAAAAGGAGCGTGAAAGAGCTGAGATGTGTCAATAAGTAACACACATCAGGATATGAAAGACTCCAACTTCCGCTACTGCTGCTATCTGAATCACTCAGACACACACACATTCTCTCTCACACACACACACACACACAGACACACACACCCACAGACACACGCACACAAAGCCCACTTAAGCTTTTAACAGAGGTGAGAAAGACTCCTTAATTGCTATTAGAGTGGAGATGGAGATGGTGTCTGTACGCGGCCATTTGCAGCCTCTTTAAAAGCCTGTCTAATGGCACCTGGCAGTGCAGGGGGGAGGTGCGTGGGACAGTAAGCAACGATCTGCCTCCGGTGCACTGGGAGACAAACATTAGATGCTGCTCCGCATAACACAACTCTTACTGTGTGTGTGTGTGTGTGTGTGTGTGTGTGTGTGTGTGGACATGATGTTTAGAAGATTCTATATGTTTTCTCCGATACTGGATAATCCAACCGTATCACTTATATATTCAACCGACAATAAGAGGCCTCGTCCGAGGTTATTAAGAAAAAGACAAGATCAATATTGTGTACGTTAGAGAATGCTCCAAAAGTGAAAGCATTTCTTATGGTGGTTTAGCTCTGCTACGAGGAACATTGGAGGTAAAATAACTTGAAAACAATGGCTAATGGGATACTGTGTGAGCAGATCACGTTAGAGCTAAATGAAATTACAGGATTAGGTGGTGGGGTGCAGACTGAGAAGAGAAGGGGAGCCAAGTTATAAAATCAAAGAAAAAATGAATCAGTACTTTAGTGTTTGTTGTTGTGGTTAGTGTTTACTTTGACATAGATATCAAGCTGTATTCTATGTAATGCCAGATAAACTAAATAGGAACATTACATAATATTTCATATTTTCAAAGGAGCTGTACTGCAATGCATCCATACCACATTTGGGTGTAAGTGCCTACAAGGACCCGGGTTTGATTCCGACACACATACAGTATTATACTCATTTCCTGACCATATCTACTATTCTCGCAGAAGCCCCCAAAACAAACCTATAGCTATAGCATGTCACAATTGACCTGACATTGCTTAAATAAGGACTGACGGAGTCCTTCCCACACATCACAGAAGCCTGCACTCATCAGAGCTTCTGCCCGTGGGCAGTCACCCCTGCCATACTCCTCCCTGAGTGCCTGTTTCTGTGGCGAGGGTGTGTTTCTGTGAGTGTTTCAGTGGCGGGGGGGTGTTTCTGTGAGTGTTTCTGTGGCGGGGGTGTGTTTCTGTGAGTGTTTCTGTGGCAAGGGTGTGTTTCTGTGACTGTTTCAGTGGCGAGTGCCTGTCTCTGTGGTGAGGGTGTGTTTCTGTGACTGTTTCAGTGGCGAGGGCCTGTTTCTGTGGCGGGGGTGTGTTTCTGTGAGTGTCTCTGTGGCGAGGGTGTGTTTCTGTGAGTGTTTCAGTGGCGAGGGCCTGTTTCTGTGGCAAGGGTGTGTTTCTGTTAGTGTTTCTGTGGCGGGGGTGTGTTTCTGTGAGTGTCTCTGTGGCGAGGGTGTGTTTCTGTGTGTTTCTGTGGCGGGGGTGTGTTTCTGTGAGTGTTTCTGTGGCGAGGGTGTGTTTCTGTGAGTGTTTCTGTGGCAGGGGCCTGTTTCTGATAGTGTTTCAGTGGCGAGGGCCTGTTTCTGTGGCAAGGGTGTGTTTCTGTGAGTGTTTCAGTGGCGAGGGCCTGTTTCTGTGGTGAGGGTGTGTTTCTGTGACTGTTTCAGTGGCGAGGGCCTGTTTCTGTGGCAAGGGTGTGTTTCTGTTAGTGTTTCTGTGGCAAGGGTGAGTACTCTTTGAGTACAGCTGCATGGACCACATGAATGCCAAACAAACATGTTCACATTCCATCTGTGAGTGTGCTGTGCATGCAAGAGTACTTGGGTCTGTCCTTTCTGTCGATATATGGAGATTACCTCTAACGGCTGCGTTTATAGACACCTTTTTTCACAACTAATCTATTTCATTTGTTGTCTGTTTTTTTCCAAACTTTTTTTTTTTTTCATTTTTCAATTACAATAAGGTTGAAATACAATCTAATCAACTAATACTGATTAACTGCATATTTTAATTTAATAGCCAAGTGATATTGAAGTTTTTTTTTTTGTACTACGGCTGGTAATTGACTACTGAGGAGCATCACAAGGACAGCACTCCCTGCAAACAGTTTTTCCATCTAAAAAAATCTTTATCTAAAAACACTTCGAAGGTCAAAACCAGCCTCTCTCTCTCTCTCTCACACACACACACACCTCCCAACTTTAGATTAAACCCTCAGCTCCTGGCCAACACCTATTCCATTCTCACCCTCTCTCTTTTGACCCCCCCATTTCTCATATCATATTCCTTGGGTTTCTCTTTAGTTGACTCCCTCTCTTACTGTCTTACTCTCAATCCACTTCCCCACTTCCATCCTCCTCTCTCTCTCTGTCTCTCTATCACTCCATAATAGCTTCTGAAAGTCAGACTCGTCCTCTTTTTGCTGCTCTCTATGAACATTCATTTGACATTTGTTCAGTAGGCCATGTCATTGAAGAGTTATTATGCCTGACAGAAAAGACTAATCAAGGTCCATCTTTTGCTCTCTCTCTCTCTCTCTCTCTCTCTCTCTCTCTCTCTCTCTCTCTCTCTCTTTCTCTCTCTCTTTATATCTCACGCTCTCTTTCCCTTCATTTTTAATATGCAAATGCACCTCTTCAAAGGTACCTCACCTCACATTCATTTGATGTGTGCTCAGCAAGCGATGAGACAGAAAAGACTGATCAAGGTCCATCCTTCTCTTTCTCCCTCTCTCTCCCTCTCCCTCCTTCACTCAGCATGTAAAATACACCTCTACAAAGGCCCTGTACCTTAGCAACTGAACAAACGTGACAGAGATACCACACTCTCTCTCTCTCTCACTCTCTCGTCTTCTCTCAGAACTAGTGACCATGGTGTGGCCCTGCCCCTCGACTCTGGAGCAGAGACGGGAACTCGCTCCAGGGGTCTCTGCTTGGCTGCCTGTCCAGGCCTTCGCCCTTCGCCTCCTCCCCCTCCACCGCTTCGGGAAACTTCGCCTCTCGCCTCCTCTTTCATTCCCACCCAGCGAAACCCATCACGGCTCCCCCCGGGCACCGCTGGCTGGAACGGATAAGCTTGTTTGTGTTTTTCATTGGCATGGCAAATTGCTTGTTAGCTTAATGAAGGGGTGGTCCAGCTCAATCCAGAGCGTTTCATGTCGAATGGATAAAAAAAAAAAAGTGCAAAAGATTACACGCACGTCGCACGCAGATGGGCTCCAACAACACATACAAGCTAGCTGTGGGCTCCGACGACAAATGAGCTAGCAGTGGGCTCTGACGACACACGAGCTAGCAGTGGGCTCTGACGACAAATGAGCCATCTGTGGGCTTGTGTAGAGCTAGCTATGGGCTTGAGTGGAGCTAGCTGTGGGTTTGTGTAATTGTCATCTGTGTCGAGTCTTGTGGAGATTAAATGAAAAGTAATTATGACCTAAAAAGGGGACAAAGTAGAAAGAGTGTGTGTGAGTGTGTGTGTGTGTGTGCACTTTCATGCATGCAAACACACTAGTGCAAACCCACTAAGGCTCCTGTGGAGTGCTAAAGGCTGATTGTGTCATTTCCCTGCTATGTGGACAGGGAGGCAGCTTGAACTCCAAGTCCTAATGCTTTATTAAGGCACTAATTGACGACGAGGAAGGAGAGACTTGTGGCAATTGACGCCCTTCAGACTGCGCAAAAGCCAGACAGCAGACCCCCCCCTCATTCACACACACTTCCCCATCCCCCCTCCTCTTTGCCCATCTCCTCTCCTTAATGTCTCTCAGACTTCCCCCTGATGCGGCGGCGGCAGCGCTGGCGCTGGCGGCTCTTTAGCATTTCGAGGGCCTCGGCATGCGTGTGCCGGCTCAGGCCGCTCCATCGTCCCGTGCTTGATATTCACGGCTGGTGGCCTGTCTGCTCGTCTCCGTGCCTCGTCTCGCCCCGCCGCCACGCTCCACTCTGCTTCCTGCCGCTCGTTAGCTCGTTAGCGTTAGCAGCCCCGTCTCCCCACCCCCCTCCCCCCAAACATGTGGCATTTGAGGGAGCAGCGGGAGCACGGATGACAATGGAGGAGTAAATGTTCTGGGAAATGAGATCGTCAGGCGGGAAGAGATGAGAGGGAAAAGCATCGGAGCATCTTCTCTCCTCTCTTCTCCTCTCCTCTCTTCTCCCCTACCCTCGTCTCCTCTCTTCTCCTCTTCTGTTCTTTTATCTTCTCTTTTCATCTCACCTCTGAGATGAATGATCACATAGAGCTCTCTGTTGTAAGCCAGCAGAATGTGGTGAAGAATAAGCCTATAGCATCATCCATTGCCTTATCATACCTTACTGATAATCTCTACATTACATGTGCACTATCAACTATAGGGTGAAGCCAAACAATTTGCAAACATTGGGCTAACTATAGACTAGATTTGCCTATCCTTATAAGCTCAACTCACTGTCAATCTCTTGCACATACCGGAGTGTATTTAACATCTACAAACTTTTACCCCAAGCAATACAACATTTACCAGGGCCTTCGATAGATAGATAGATAGTAGGGCTGGGACAACGCGTCGACGTAATCGATGACGTCGACGCAAAAAATACGTCGACGCAAAATATGAGAGTCTATTAGTCAAGCATAACATGTGCTGCTAAATATTTTTCATTTTACACCTTCAGTGTTTTCCATACGTTGACTAATCTGTGGCTGGGCACCACGAAATCAAAACTGGCCACCACACATTGATGTTATGTTATAGTCCTACTATTTAAATTAAAGATAAGATCATTTAATTGAGCTGCACTTTTTACTCACACAGCCTTTCCTCGCCCCGCCCGCTCTCTCTCGTAACGAGCCCGCTGCTCCTCCTCTGCATGTGCATTTAACAAATTATTCACGATTGTTGAAGGATTGTTGTTGCCACATAGAAGCACTGCATAGAACACAGTGGGCTAAATTGCTATTAAATCCGCTTAGCATCGTGACCATGCTGCGCAAATTTGTTCAAAACTGCAGCATTAAAGTTAAGGTAAACTCTGCTAAGGTCTTATCACAACATAGTACATTGAGAAGACTAAACTAAGTTAAGTTACAGTATGCAATCAAGCAGTATTTCAAAGCTAACGTTGGAATACTTTTTGGATGTCAATTTTAGCATGCTTACTTGCAGCTGCTTGTATTCGTTACTCAGGCTCATTTTATTGAGTCTGAATGTTTGCAAAATCCCGATGTAAATGGAAGTGTAAAGTGTTTTCCAAGACTCAAAAGTGCTTGTCCAAAGGAGAAGTACGAACCGTTATTTGAACTAACTACGTTATGAATTGCATCCACACATCAGCAGCCTTTTAACTGTGTTAATGTTAATTGCAAGGATTCCCACACAAACGTCTTAAAATGCACTCAATTAGACATACTGAACTTTATTGAATGCTACCTCTGACTAAGAATGCATTACTTTGCACTTGTATAGTCTTTTATTTTGGAATCTTAAGAGCAATAAACATATATTGCAATGTTAAAGAATTCATATATTTAAATAAACATGTATAAGTTGCTATTAGTGAATTAATTGGGAGATAATCGAATCGAATAATCGCTAGATTAATCGTTTAAAAAATAATCGTTTATCCCAGCCCTAATAGATAGATAGATAGATAGATAGATACTGATCCTCAAGGGGAAATTCAAGAAATACACACACACACTCTAACCCCGTAGAGACACCAGAGTAAGCAAAGTGAATAGATTCTGTCATATAGTTGGTCTAGGGTGGACGACGCCTAATGAGGCTTTGTCTTTGGAGGCCGATGATTTGTCCGGCAGTTCTCTAAAGACGTTAAGTCTTTCTCACTTGAGTGCGCCAGTAGAAGTGCTTCACCTTCACAGCAAATGGCGCAGCAGCTAATACCCACAGCACACATTTACAGCCATAGCAGACAAATAAAATGAAATGCTGTGGAAAATAACCCATTTAAAATCACCGTGTTAAGGCATTCTCAAATCATGTCCATGGAGGGGGGGGGGGCAGAGATAGGAAGAGAGCAAGAAAGATAGAGGGACGATAAAGAGAAATAGAAAGCAGAACTTAGAGAAAGAGATTCAATCCCACGTGAGCCCTACTGTTGCCAAAGCCATTAGCCATATTTTGGCAACTTCATTAGCTGTAGTCAGGCACAATGTCCAATTTAGCTGCACTGCACACAGCAATCACATTACGCTGGAAAGCTGTCTTGTAAACAGGCTGTTAAAAGCAGTCTTACACTGATTATGCATTGATAAATGAACATGATTAATGATTAATGTCCCACTTGCTGCGGCATGCATTTCAAGTCCAACTCAGAAAACGTAGCTTTAAGTCTGCTTTTCCAAGACTGTCCATGTACAAGGTGCATCGCTTTGTCTAAAGCACAGCTACCTGAGCAGTGGAGTACCGGTATGTACAGGTGGAGTATGTAGGGATGGAGTGTGTAGGGGTGAAATGTGTAGGGGTGGAGTGTGTAGGGGTGGAGTATGTAGGGGTGGAGTATGTAGGGGTGAAATGTGTAGGGGTGGAGTGTGTAGGGGTGGAGTATGTACAGATGGAGTGTGTAGGGGTGGAGTATGTACAGATGGAGTGTGTAGGGGTGGAGTATGTACAGGTGGAGTGTGTAGGGGTGGAGTGTGTAGGGGTGGAGTATGTACAGATCGAGTGTGTAGGGGTGGAGTATGTACAGGTGGAGTGTGTAGGGGTGGAGTATGTACAGATGGAGTGTGTAGGGGTGGAGTATGTACAGATGGAGTGTGTAGGGGTGGAGTATGTACAGGTGGAGTGTGTAGGGGTGGAGTATGTACAGATGGAGTGTGTAGGGGTGGAGTGTGTAGGGGGGAGTATGTACAGATGGAGTGTGTAGGGGTGGAGTATGTAGGGGTGGAGTATGTACAGGTGGAGTATGTAGGAGTGGAGTATGTACAGGTGGAGTGTGTAGGGGTAGTGGGGCTGGTATGGTGGTGGTGTGTGTCTAAAGCTCAGCTACCTGAGCAGTGGAGTGTGTAGGGGTGGTGGGGCTGGTATGGTGATGGTGGTGGGGGTTGCTGGGGATGGAGGTGGTCTCGGCACAGGAGTGGACTGACATATTGGCCATTAAGAGCTGTGTGTGCTTACAGTGGAGGTCAGTGCATCAGGGCTTTAATTAACACCTCCCACAAAACGTTGCACCTCACTGACACACACACACACACACACACACACACACACACACACACACACACACACACACACACACACACACAGTATTCTTACGTATTCTCGTACAGAGCTACAGAGAAACACATGAACAATATCATGTATCCCTCCAATATCCTGTTCTCCGTTTCCTTCATTCTCCCTACATATCTATGAATTTCTGTGTCAGTCTTTTTTTTTGTATCTCGCAAGCACACACACAGACACACACACACACACACACACACACATACACACACACACACACACTTAATTCAGGAGCAGGGCCATGGGTGAATGCAGTACTACGATGCTGTGAACACATTTAAATTCACACCACATACTTGAGATGCTACTGTCAGACATAGCTGGGAGAAGAGGTGTTAACAAGTGCAGATACAAGTCTCACACACACACACACACACACACACACACACACACACACACAGAGACGGACCTGAGCGTCTCGGTCCACTTGAGCTCCAGTTCCAGGGCCATTTTATCCATCTTGAGCTTCTCCTCCTCGCGAGTGCTGATGAGCTTGGCCTCGTGCTGCTGTTTCTGAGTCTCCATCTCACCCTGAAAGAGAAAGAGAGAGAGAGGGAGAGAGAGAAGGAGGGAAAGGGGGAGAGGGAGGGAGAGAAAGAGAGAGGGAGAAGGAGAAAGAGAGGGAGGGTGGGAGAGAGAGAGAGAGAAAATGAGGGAGGAGAGGAGGATGGTGAAGGAGGTGGTGAGGGAGGAATGGGGGATAAAAGAGTAAAGATGGAGTGTTGGAGTGACAATGATTGATAGTGCAGTGACAAACGGGAATGAGTGTGGAGCAGGCAGAGAGAGGGATAGAAAAACAGCGAGAGAGAGAGAGAGAGAGAAAGAGAGGGAGGGATAGAAGGAGGGAGAGGGAGAGAGCACCATTAACACTGAGCAGACAATAATGAGGCTCCATCTTGTGAATCCTGAACATAAACCCTCAAGCACCACACACTCCCCTGTCCACTCTGTCTCTCTCGGTCTATTACACACACACACACACACACACACACACACACACACACACACACACACACTGGCCCATCCATCAGCCCCTTCCCCTTCGTAAGGAGGTGTGGAAATAAAACCTCGGCCCACCTTCATCCATCCTAATTCACTGACACGGATCGGCTCCCCTTTTAACCTCGCTACTTCCTCTCCTCTACTCCTCCCCTTCTCTCCTCTCCTCTCCACTCCTCCTCTCCTCTCCACTCCTTATCCCCTCCTCCACTCCTCTCCCCCATCTCTTCTCCATTCTTTCAGGTGCTGATTATGCAGGCTCACTGCCCACGTCGCCACGCACGGGTCAAGGGCGCAGGGGAAGAGCACGGCTGGAGTACAGCCTCTCTAATCAAGTGGCACGGGCCACTCAGTGTGTGTGTGTGTGTGTGTGTGTGTGTGTGTGTGTGTGTGTGTGTGTGAGTGTGTGTGTGTGAGTGTGAGTGTGTGTGTGTGTGTGTGTGTGTGTGTGTGTGTGTGTGTACATGTGTGTGTGTGTGTGTACGTGTGTGTGTGTGTGTGTGTGTGTGTGTGTGTGTGTGTGTGTGTACGTGTGTGTGTGTGTGTGTGTGTGTGTGTGTGTGTGTGTGTGTGTGTGTGTGTGTGTGGGTGTACATGTGTGTGTGTGTGCATACGTGGATGTGTGTTAAGCAGCGTATAATGAAAGCAATACATTATTCAGGACAGCCATTGGAGCGTAGGTTCAGATTATTAATGTGCGGGACCTGTCCCATGTTAGCTGATATAGGTTCCTGGCAGCTCCACAAGTATACTAGAGCTGACATTAACTGTGCATACACCTGTAGCTCAGTGGCCAGGAAACTGGAGTCTGTGTGTGTGTATGCATCTGTGTGTGTGTGTGTGTGTGTGCGCACGTACAGTATGTGTGTATGAGGACATTTGTGTGCACATTTGTGTATGTGCGAGTTTGTGAGTGCATTTGTGCGTACCTGTGTGTACGTGCGTGTGTGTGTATATAAGTTTAAGTATATATACTCTTTTGATCCCGTGAGGGAAATTTGGTCTCTGCATTTATCCCGATCCGTGAATTAGTGAAACACACTCAGCACACAGTGAACACACACTGAGGTGAAGCACACACTAATCCCAACGCAGTGAGCTGCCTGCTACAGCGGCGCTCGAGGAGCAGTGAGGGGTTAGGTGCCTTGCTCAAGGGCACTTCAGCCGTGCCTACTGGTCGGGGGTTCGAACCGGCAACCCTCCGATTACAAGTCTGAAGCGCTAACCAGTATGCCACGGCTGCCCCTAAATATGTATGTGTATGTATGTGTGTGTGGGTGTATTCGTACTGTATGTGTGTATGTGCATGTGTGTGTGTGTGTCTACCTGCAGCGCGGTGAGCAGGTTGCTGGTCTCCCGGAGGCGGGCGCGCGTGGCGTCCAGCTCCTCCAGCAGCTTGTCCTGAGCCTCCTGCAGGCTGCTGATCTGCCCGGCGGCACTGCCCAGGCCCTGCTCACCCTCACGCACCATCTCCTGCAGACGAGACACCTGCACACCCCAACAGAGAGAGAGAGGGAGTAAGTTATTTACTGACCATCAGCGAGCTAGAAAGTTCCAGTTGAAACAAGTATAAGTAAGTATAAGTATAAATACTCTTTTGATCCCGTGAGGGAAATTTGGTCTCTGCATTTATCCCAATCCGTGAATTAGTGAAACACACTCAGCACACATTGAACAGTGAGGTGAAGCACACACTAATCCCGGCGCAGTGAGCTGCCTGCAACAACAGCGGCGCTCGGGGAGCAGTGAGGGGTTAGGTGCCTTGCTCCAGGGCACTTCAGCCGTGCCTACTGGTCGGGGCTCGAACCAGTAACCCTCCGGTTACAAGTCCGAAGCGCTAACCAGTATGCCACGGCTGCCCCATGGGATGGGGGAGAGATAGAGTGAGAGAAAGAGATGGTTTATGAGAAAGATATAAAGATATCTGTCTGTGTGTGTGTGTGTGTGTGTGTGTGTGTGTGTGTGTGTGTGTGTGTGTGTGTGTGTGTGTGTGTGTGTGGAGGAGGGCATGTGTGTATGTGAGGGGCAGAAAAAAAGGGCAGAATCCAGAATCCAGAAAGAATGATGACCTTTGGCAGAAAGGTCAAAAATTACTCAAAATATGGCATGGAGTGAGAAGGAGGAGAGCAAAGAACGGTGAAGAAACTAAATAAAAAAAAAGAACAATGATTGGTCAGAAGAGAGAAAGAGAGAGAAAGAGACAGCGAGAAAGAGAGAGAGAGAGAACAAAACGAGTCAGAAATGAAGGAGTAAAAATTAGAATCAAATGATGGATGATGATATCAGAGCAGGAAGTTGGAATAGAAACACAGTGGCAGAAGATGAGTAATGACGGAGATAGATAGCAGAGAAGAGAAGAGAAGAGAAGAGAAGAGAAGAGAGGGGGATGTCAGAGAGAAGCAGAGAAGAGAAGAGAGGGGGATGTCAGAGAGAAGCAGGGGAGGAATAAAATATAAAAGGAAAATCACCGCAGAAAAGAGAGAGAGAGGAAATGAATTAGAGCAAAGTAGAAAAACAGGAGAAAAATGTCATTCATTCATGTCATCTAGTATAGGCCTTAGGCTTAGGGGATGCTCTCAAGCATTTTTTTATGCTTTACAAATCAGCCAGTGATGTCGAGAGGATCTCACATATTGGAAACCTTGTATAGGCTGGATCTGAGAAAACCCTCGTCTACACAGATCTCAACTGTTACAAGCCAGTCTTACAAAGATCTTACATAAATCTCACAATGATCTTGCAGTGATCCACCCACAGCCTACTCAACTCTCTCTCTCTCTCTCTCTCTCTCTCTCTCTCTCTCTCTCTCTCTCTCTCTCTCTCTCTCTCTCTCTCTCTCTCTCTCTCTCTCTCTCGCACACACTGACTCTCACACACATATTCACACACTAATGAAAAAAACACCTCACTACATCAGACAACCATTACAGTCGGGTCTCATTCAGCCAATTGGTTTCATTTAGTCAAGACCATTGAGCAGCTTCATCACCACCAACGCAGAGTGAAGCCGGCAGCCTGTGGACCAGGCAGTGCAGCTCTGGTGTAATGGACCAAGTGGGTGGAATGGGTCCCAATTCGTCACGGGGGTCCTTGGCTGGTAATGACCAAGCACTGAACATTTGCCGCAGACATTTGGGGCTCTGGTTTGCATACGATCAGGCATAAACATACCCCCACACACGCTTGCGCGCACACACACACACACACACACACACACAGACACACACAGACACACACACAATGCCCAGGGTCTCCTGGCCTTATATTGACCATGTTGACCAACTAGTAATATGCCTTAAAGGGATATTCCACCATTTGGGGAATTACAGTCATTTTCCACATCCCCTTGAGTTAAACAATTGATTTTTAACTTTCTCTATTTCTTTCTCCAGCTATTCTCTGAGTCTGGCGATACCACTTTTAGCTCCAGCTAAATATCCCTTTAATTAGACTGAGGAACACATATGACACACATATCGTATGATTGTGTGGATGTATGTGTCTCAAGGTCTAACATGGGTTTGAATGTGTTTTGTCTCTTTGACCTTGTATGCGTTGGTGTTGTGAGTGTATGTGAGAGAGTGAGTGTGAGCAGTGCTTAAAGTGGGATTTGGCAGGTGGGGGAACCCTACAATCCAGTGTCGGTGCAACGGGAAAAATGACTCCCCGTTAGACAACATATTGAGCAACAGATAGATAGAGTGTTTTGCACATGTGTGTGAGAGAGAAAGAGAACCATGCCAATAAAGCACACTGAATTGAATTGAGATAAAGAGAGAGAGAGAGACAGAGAGAGAGAGAGAAAGAAGTAGCAGCACAGTAGTATTTCTCACCTCACAGTTGGCCATCTCCAGCTTGGTGCTGAGCTCCTGCCTGATGCTGTCCAGCTGCTCCCGCAGGCAGTTCTTCTGCTCCTCCAAAGCCTGTCGCTCCTGCTCAAACTTCTGCTCCATTTCCTGGAAACGCACCAATCAAAGCACAGATTTCACTCTGGGGGGTGGGGGCACATAGCTTTACCTTTCACCCAGTAATATCCACAGCTTCAGTGGAGTCACAACCAATTACACTAGACACCAAGGGACTTTATGGCTGAAACAGCACTGATCAATATCAATGCAATCACCATTCAACTGATACTGCAAAACTGTATTTGAATTGCCTCTGGGCCTCCAACAGGAGCATCTCCATATTGATTGTCTCTGGCTATAAATAAAGCCCATTCAGACGACACGTGAATGCATAATTGGTACGGTTCATCTGAGCGTGGGCGGTTTTCCACTATCTAATTAATGGCCGTGTCGACATGTGTGTCTGCGTGCTCTCGCAAAAAGGAGCGCTAGCCTTTGCTGTATGACAAGATAGGAACCGTCAGACGCAAGTAGAGCAGAGCAAGGCATTGTTGTTGCTGAGCGGAGTGCCTGGATGGCACATGCGACTCCTTCCTGTGTTGTGGAGGACCTGTGTGGTGGTGGTGGTGGTGGTGCTGCTGCTGCAGTGAGTGAAATGTTGGTGTCTTCCCAGTGTGAGGATTAGAGCGCTGCTTTTCAACCGTGCAGCAGAGCGTGGGGGGGGGGGGGGGGGGGGGGCCCGCTTTGACAGTTTTCTGTACGGGAGAGAGACGAGAGGGAGAGAATGTCAACCGAGCCATCTCCCACACAGGAGGTATTTCTGTCACTGGTGGAGAGGCAAGCACGCCCACATTGAATAGACACACACATGGCGAGAAGTGTACACACACACACGCACATGCAAACACACACACATCCCTCTCACAGGAAATGTGGACCTGTCAATGGCACACAAATTAACGATCCTGACCCGTGTCTTTGCACCAGCCCACTCCAAAGCTAAGTCAGAGCAAGCCGCGATGCCTGCGCAATAAAAAAATACTTTATTTATACAGTCTATGGAAAAACACACACAGAACAGCAGAAATTCATGAAATATACAGCGGCAGTGAGCCTTATGTCTAGGCATAAATCAATATGTGTGGCCAACAGGTTCTCTAGTAGCGCATGACTGCTCTGGGAGAGTCAAGAGTTTAAAAATTCACTCTGATGCAATTACAATTAAAAATGCATTCATTACATTTCCTAAAACCTAAAATGAGTGTGAAAGCCAAAGCTGTATCCAAAGGAATTCAATTAATGGGGAAAATAATGAGGAGGAAAATATGTCTCTTTAAGTCTTGACAGCAGTGGAGACATATCTAAGTTTATGGTCTCAACCTGATGTGCATTGGACCTGCATCAGATCATGGACCAGATCGTACTCCATTGTCCATCACTGTCTGGGAGATCAACAAACACACTCTTATACATGCATACACACTCTTGCATACATGCATATAACTTAGTCATCATAGAGAGCATGTGGAATGCAGTCTACAGTCAGGCCGTAATGCATGTGTGTGTGTGTGTGTGTGTGTGTGTGTGTGTGTGTGTGTGTGTGTGTGTGTGTCTGTGTGTGTGTGTGTGTGTGTGTGTGTGTGTGTGTGTGTGTGTGTGTGTGTGCTATATGCACAGGGATGGAGCCATATCCATCTATAAATGAACAGGACTTGTCAAAACGAGGAGCACTAAAGTTTTGGGATGAATCATTCATGGGCTTCGCCTCTTTGCCTTAGCGAGGGTGAGAGGCACGTGCCATGTGTTGCGTTTGGCATGCGCACATCATTTACCACGCCAGTCTTTTTCAAGCACACAGATATGCAAATGCCACCTCATCTAATTTTGATGAAAGCAAGCTCTGTAACCGTGCCGGCAGGCCTACCCCCTCCCCTCCCCCCCACCCCCACCTCTCCCTAACGCTGTGTCTTAATTCCATGAAGAAGATGAACCTGCAATCGTTCCTGTTACGGTTCACTCCATCGCAAACGCATCCCTTGATCTCTTGAGAACCCATTTCCAGGTAATAGGTTTAGAATAAACAAAGGCTCTGCCAGAGACACAGGGGCCAGCAGGGTCTAAAGCAGGACTCCAGTCCCCACTGGAAGAATTTATTCCGGAGAATTTCCAAAGAAGCCATCTACACTGAGACAATGGTTCAACCTAATGACCGTCTTTCTGACTCGGGCTGGCTGCGGTGTCAACAGAAAAAAAAAAAAAACACCGAGGTCCTTGGCAAGGTTTCCAACAACTTCAGCCAGAATAAGTCAGCTAGAATGCTTATACAGAGGGACAGAAAAGCAACACTACTACACTCTGCATGTGTGTGTGTGTGTGTGTGTGTGTGTGTGTGTGTGGAGAAGCGGGGATAGCCTGCAGACTTGTCTGAAAGAGGACGTCAGACGTCAGCGATGGCGTCACACTCTTTTTATGACTCTGAGTCACGGCGTTGTCTATTTTACATGCTCTCTCTAACACACACACACACACACACACACACACACACACACACACACACACACACACACACACACACACACACACACACAGTTTTGGAGTCTTTTTTATTATTTACAGGCCTTGCATTTTTCACTCCACTCCTACTCAGTTGGCACTCCCTCCATGCCCTTGCCTTCCTCCGCCCCCCCCCCCTCTCCCTCCCACTGTCTCCTCTGCTCTCTTCTCCTGACTTCCCAGCGCCTCCATGATCTCTCCTTTTTTTCCATCTTTCCTTTCCCTCCTTTCTTCTCATCTGATGCCTTCCTCTGTTCTCCCCCCATTGTGTCCTCCGCTCTCCTCTCTTCCCAACGCCTCCATGATCCCTCCTTTCCTTCTCTCCATTCTTCATCTGATACGCGTTCGTTCATTCAAGGTAGGCAAACAGACAAAAAACAAGTTTTCAGTTTCTCTTCCGTTTTTTTCCGCTTGCTTGGAGTTCACTGTGAGCGTTTGCAAACAAACACAGAAGGTCTGAGGAGGCAGTTCTCCGTGAACAAACATAGATGCCTGAGGGTTAAATCGAGCAATTTGGAAAGTTTACACAAAAAAAGCTACAATCTAAAAGTTCAAAGAAAGTGCATTCTCCTCAAACGAGCCTCTGTTTGAGTGCACCTCTGTCTCCCATTCCCAGTGTGCAGTCTTCCTCTCCTCTCCACTTTTTTCTCACCTCTCTTCTTTTCCTGTCGTCTACTCTCCTCTCCTCTCTCATCCTCTCATGTCTTCACCTTTCCGAAATTCCTACTTTCCCTCCCTCCCTCTCTTCCACCCTCCACTCCTCACAGGACGTGTCAATCCCCCTTTCCACTTTCGTCTGGTTTCCATCAAACCTTCACTGTCATTTCCTGTGGGCTTCACCCACCCTTTCATCCTCCATCATGCTCCCCTTTCTTCACCTCTCCAGTCATCCTTCACTCCACATCTCTCTTCTCTCCTCTTCCCTCAAAACCATCACACATTTACACAGACATGCTCCACGCACACACACACACATGCACAAACACCCTGTCAAACATGCATATATAACGCCAACCTTTTTTTGATGATGTCATTAACACCTTAGTGCTACTCCTCACAACTTCTCTCTCACAGCTGTGAATCTCACACTCTCATGCAAGACATATATTACTACACACACACACACACACACACACACACACACACACACACACACACACCCGCACACACACACACACATGAATGTACAGATGTACAAACATCGCTTATTTCCCACTCAGCCATGTACAGATATGCATAAAAACCAGGCACCACAAACACAGAGCACATCCACAGTAAACACAGTGTTACTGTCGTTTTTCTGTAGACTGATGACACTACCCCTGGGAATGCCACCCACACCAAAATCAAAAACGCTTCCACACTCTCAACCTCAAGTCAGTGGCTTCAGACAGAAATCCATTATGTCTGTGTGCGTCTGCTCTCTCAAGCTCCCCAGCCAACTATCTTGTCTCCATGTCTCCACTGATATTTGCCGTAATCGCTGAAAAAGATTAAGTAGTGTTTTGATAAGAGTTTAAAAATACAGGGAACTGGAGAGCGATGTGACAACGTTTTTTTTTTTTTTTTTTGGCTGGCTCACACAGCACATAATGAAAGAGAGAGTGTGTGATAGAGAGAGAGAGAGAGAGAAAGACGGAGAGAGAGATGAAGACAGAGAGAGAAAAGAAAGAGAGAGAGAGAGGAGGAGAGAGAGAGAGAGAGAAAGATGGAGAGAGCGAGAGAGAGATGCCAGATTGTGTTTTGGCTGAGTCAATCGAGCGCGTCTTTGTGTTGGTTCATTACATATGTTTTCTGCTGATGATATCAAAACAGACAGTTTGGAGAGGGCCAGGACGGCAGCTGGAGGTGAGTGGCGGGATGTGGAATAGAGTAAGGCTGGACTCTGGACTCTGCAGTGGCACCACTTCAAATCAATAAGGAAGGTGCCTGTCAGCCAGCTAACACATATTACACAGGGTCAAGGGGGAAACGGTGGTAAATAAATGTGTGAAGCGTGAATGTGTGTGAAGCGCGTGTGTGCGAGTGTGCGTGTGTGCGTGTGTGCGTGTGTGTGAAGTACAGTGAGAGTGAGAGACAGAGAGAGAGAGAGAGAGAGAAAGAGAGAGATTGTGTGGCTGTGTGTGTGTGTGCAGGTGTCTGTGTGTGTCTTTCAGTGTCTGTATGTGAGTGTGTGTGTGTGTGTGTGTGTGTGTGTGTGTGTGTGTGTGAGAGAAATAGAGATGTGTGTGATAGAGATAGTTCAGCATTTGCCGGTGAGATGAATGTTCATCGCTGTGGTTAATGAGCCGTGAGTGTGAGTCCGGATAAAACGTGGCTGGAGTCTCTCCACCAGGAGTAAGTACCCTTGGACACACGTACACACACACACGCACACACACCCACACAGTCTCACACACACACACACACAGTTACAGAATGTACGCCCTCTCTTCCCCCCATGCTTTTTGTCCGACTTGTCAACATATGCAGATACAAAGATATGCACAGATAAAAACTCAGGAGAGATATGATTGATGCTATCAAATGTAAACAAGCTCTATGTGTGTCTGTGTGTCTCTGTGTGTGAGTGTGTGTGAGTGTGTGTGTGTGTGTGTGTGTGTTAGCTTATTTCTGTCTAAGGGAAAGGTGGTGCAGACCTACGCAATACTGCCTCAGGAAGGTGTGGGCATTAGACAGATGTCCTCACACACATGCGAACACAGACTGTGTGACAGAGACACGCACACACACACACACGCACACATACACACACACACACACACACACACACACAGATATAAAAGGAAAAGGAGCCTGAACATATTCTCACACACACACACACACACACACACACACACACACACAGACGGCAGGTCCACATGGGACACTTGTGACAGTGAGATGACAGGCAGCATGATGCGCATGGCTGAAGCCTGGAATCTGGTGCTGTTTACGCTGACAGGCTCAGAAGAAGAGGGGAATGACACAGAGAGAGTGTGTGTGTGAAAGAGTGACAGAGAGAATGAGAGAGGGAAGCGAGAGGGAGAGAGAACAGTGTTTCTCCGTTTAATGCTATTTACAAGCAGGTTGTGATTGATTGCCTGCTCTGCGGTTATGACAAATGTGGGGATGAGACGAAACAAGGCCAGTGTTTCTCACTCTCTTTCACACATGCTGTCTGTCCCCCCCCCCCCCCTTCCCATTTTTCTCACTCTCCGAATCACAAACAGACACTTACAATGTAGATCACACTCTCACTTTATCTCACACATGGACAGAGACAGACACACACACACACACACACACACACACACACACACACACACACACACACACACACTCTCTCACTGTCTAGTCATCTTGGTTTCAGTCCTTTAGTCTGACGTGTGGAACCCGGCCTGATTGACATTCCCCGGGCATCTGTGCCTACTCCTTCTCCTCACGGACGCACAGAGCCTACCTTCCGCTTGGCCCCCGCTCCTCCACTCCCCCCCGACTCCCGCTCCTCCCCCCCAGTGACCACCACCACTGCACTCACCGCTGCTGCGTTAAGGGGAAACGTGGGCGGAATCCTAGCCAGCTGTGGCAGGCAGGTGGAGCAGCACAGACTCTACAGCTGGGGCTCTACTCTACAGGCAGGCGGCGAGGGGGGGTACGTGTCATGTGTCAGTTGAAAGGCATCCACCGGAATGCTTAATGCAGGTCTGTAAGATGCGAACGTACGTTCGAGTGCACCACTGAAGGTGTTTTCCTATATACAGTATATATATATATATATATATATATATATATATATATATATATATATATATATATATATATATATATATATGTGCTGACATCTTGGTTTGTGACAAATTTCTTGGCACGTATTGTATACCCTTGTGAAAGTGAAAGTGGTTGACTCTATCATTTAAACTCAGTGAAGTATATCTTTATCTGTTTATACAGTAAGACCTCTATGGCAGACCGAGCTACTAGTGTACACAGGGGGATGTATATTGATTTGAACACACAGTGAAGTGCATGCTGATGCTAGTCCCACTGTGGGCAGAACAGCCTACAGTACAACGCACACTCATTTTTGAGTGTAGTGAGGGGGTAATGCCATAATGGATACACTAATGTTTCTAAAGCATAGTTCTTGGAAGTATACTTTTAGCTGTACAAGATTCAATGTGCACACTCATTATGCATGCTGAAACTGAAGCAATGCAATGAGTTACATACTAATTTTGAGTACGTTGCAGTCATACCCTTACATAAGTGTCAAAACTGAGTGTCAAAGCAGAAGTTTTTGAGGAATTTCTTTTATATGCAGGAGAGGAGTGCAGTATTTTGGACATGATGAAATTGCATTGCACTGCACTTAACTGCAGAAATGCAGCATTTTGGACATGAGAGACTGCATTTTGCTGCATTGTACAGCAGTTATTGTTTTGTAAGGAAGATTGCATATATTAAAAACTAAATATAATATATATAATGCATTTACTCCAAAGCTTTGAGTAGAGTAGTTAGTGTGCATACTCCTATGCTTTGAGTAGAGAAGTTAGTGTGCATACTCCTAAGCTTTGAGTAGAGTAGTTAGTGTGCATACTCATATACTTTGAGTAGAGTAGAGTAGTTAGTGTGCATACTCCTACGCTTTGAGTAAAGAAGTTAGTGTGCATACTCCTAAGCTTTGAGTAGAGAAGTTAGTGTGCATACTCCTATACTTTGAGTGGAGTAAAGTAGTTAGTGTGCATACTCCGATGCCTTGAATAGAGTAGTTATTGTGCATACTCCAATGCTTTGAATAGAATAGTTAGTGTGCATATTCCAATGCTTTGAATAGAGTAGCTAGAGTGCATACTCCTATGCTTTGAGTAGAGTAGACTACTGTGCATACTCCTATGCTTTGAGTAGAGTAGACTAGTTAGTGTGCATACTCCTATGCTTTAAGTAAAGTAGTCAGTGTGCACACTCGCACAATGTTTTGGTAGTTAGTAGTAGTAGTAATAGTTAGTGTGCATATTTCTATGCTTTGAGTAGTTGGTGTACATACTCCGATGCTTTGAGCAGAGTAGAGTAGTTGGTGTACATACTCCGATGCTTTGAGCAGAGTAGAGTAGTAAGTGTGCATACTCCGATGCTTTGAGCAGAGTAGAGTAGTAAGTGTGCATACTCCGATGCTTTGAGCAGAGTAGAGTAGTAAGTGTGTCCACTCACAGCCAGCAGGCGGTTCTTCTCCTTCTCGGCGGTGCTCTGGGTGATCTCCAGCGTAGCGCGGTGCTTCTTGGAGATCTCCTCCAGCGCGCGACTCTGGGACTCCTTGAAGTGCGCCGCGTCCTCCTCGTACTTGGCACGCATATTCATCATCTCCTTCTCATACGACTGCTTCTCCTCACGCAGGGCCTGGGGAAACACACACACACACACACACACACACAAACACACGTCTTTTTGATGTGGCTGTGAGTGTTACACATGTGTGTAAGAGAGGTAGGGTGAGAAAAGGCATATTCATACATAATAGGGAGGTACTCCAATAAAGTAGTAATCAACCACTTTTTCCCCCTTCTAGTCATTAGCAACCTGCTGCAAAAATTATTTAAAAAAATGAGTGCGTCCTTTGAAAGTACAGAAAGCGGAGAGGGTCATTCCCAAGGTACCATGTTACCACTCAGCATCAGGAGTAGTGAAAATGGATGCTGAGCTTTAACTGCAGTCTCACACAGTCCTGTATCTCAAAACTGTTTAAATCATGATTCATCTTGCCGTAGCTAGGCTATTCCCAAAGCTCCCGCAGATGAATTAAAAAATGCCAGCGTGCTTTCGAGCAGCGGGGGAGCTCCCCATTCAGCTCTCGTGAAGCTCGGCGCCCCTGCCTGGTTCATTTTCATCAGATGAAGCGCTTGATTAGCCGCGGCAGCGGCGCTGAGCAAATCTTATCTACAGAGAGCCGCTATGGCTGCAGCCCACCTGATACAGCTAATGAGCCGTTTGAAGACGGAGATCAGGTGAAGCAATTAATGGAGCGAGATATTGAATTGAATTTCCCCTGGGGATCAATAAAGTATCGATCTATTTATCTATCTATATGGAATAAAAAAGCCCCCGTAAAAGTTGACGCTTAGAAAGCTAAGCTTGACCAGAGAGAGGGAACTACGTTGGTCTGCATCTGTGGAACCAGGGTGCATGAACACTGCTCTTCTGTGTGTTGTGTAGTATATTATATAAATGTAAATCGAAAAAGAATGCTGACTAAACTAAACAACAACAAAAACATTCATAGGGCTCAGAGGACTAATTTGAATACTTAATTAGAATTTAAAGGTCAGATGTGAGGAACATTACTTTAGACCTCGGAGACTCTGCTACAAAATGTTTATGTGTTTATACATGCAAGGTGTGTGTGTGTGTGTGTGTGTATGCATGAGAGTGTGCACGTGCACCTGCATGCACATGTACTTTCTCCTGTGTGTCCAAGGTGTGAGCAGCGAGACAGCCTCAGCCTTGTAAAGAGAGCGTGCAACAGAATCACGAATCACAGCTCTGCTCTCCTTCACTACGCTCCATCGTGAGTGCCCCGGCACGACCTTCCGCTGTTTCTAAGCCACGCAAGCTTGAGGCTTGTTTTCACCCGCAATACGCTCTGCAGACAGATCGCAGGCCAGGTCTGTTCCCCCCACTTCATCTACTGTCTCAACAACAAACTGACAGCACGGTAAACCCACAGCCAAAACAAACATGTCAACAAAAACAACAACAACAAGATATTACTCAGTAGCTGACCAGACCAGGACAGAGAGATCAGTGAGAGCCCACTGAACTGAACTGGACCACTACTCTTTCTCCCTCTCTTTCTCTCTCTCTCTCTCTCTCTCTCTCTCTGTGCCTGCAGAGCGTTGTCATGGCAACCTGCTACTCAAGGACAGGCAGGCAGGCAAGAATGCCCTTCCTCTAGTGTGTTAAATGGGGAGAAAGGGAGAAAGTGAGAGAGAGAGATTCAGAGAGATTGTGGAGGAGGGAGAGAAAGAGAAAACCAGAGAGAGTTTGTATGCGTGAGAGGTCAGGGAGAGAGATAGAGAGAGAAGAAAAGAATAAGCAGAATTCTTTTCCATGATTTGAGTGTTCCAGGGAAAAAGGAGGTAGAGAAAAGAGTGAAAGAGCTGAAAGCACAAAACGACTTGCGGTCCAATGGAAGAACTGAGTGAGATTAGGGATGGAACTCTTGATTTGGGGGACAGAGAGCACGGCAGAGAGACAGACAGTCGGGGGTGGGGGGGGGGTGGGGGGGGTGCACGGATCACGGATGGCACTGGACAGATGGGATGCCCGACATTATCCGTCTGCTTTTAAAGGACACCGACTCTGGCCGTGACAGCGGACACCTTTAGGCATACACTTCCCAACAACACAACCTTTTCTACGGAGTGAAAACTACATTACGACTGACATTTGCGTTTAGATTTCATGATTAAGTTAGCGGTGTCTTAGCCGGTCTTCGTAATGAGCTGGAAAACGTGTCTCAGGCTGTTCTCCAGATGATGGCATGGTCAGGTCAATAGACCTCTTCACGGTCCACGTCACAGAAAAGGTGTGCACACTGAAGGGGTCTATAGTTATATAGCAATATACATTTGCAATGATATAACAGCGGACAGTGCGAGTGGCTGTGCTTGTGAATTTTTCAGAGACCTTGTGCTTATGAGTATGTATGAGCCTGCGTGCGAAACAAAGAGTGGACGGGTGTGTTTGTGAATATATACGCGGACCAGAAGGACAAATGGAGAGACTAGAAAAGAGAGCCCTAAAAAGAGAGAACAAAAAAAAAGGGGGGGGGGGGGTAGAAAAGGAAGTGAAGGACCTTAACTCAGCTTTCAAAAATCTTCTTACCGCGGAGGCACTCCCCGGTCCCATCCATAATTGAACAGCGAGTCGGTGAGGTATCCAAAAAGCAGAGCTCCTTGTCAGGGACACGGAGGCCCCCTCTGAAAGCCTCAACATGCCTGAGCAAGGCCGATAACGCTATCTCTGGTAGAGTCGCACAAAAAAACCACACACACTCCACAGACCGGCCCGAGCACTGTGATATCTGTTTTAAGGGGAGCTATAATAAGAGTTGTCGTTTATAGATCGTCTTCAACAAGGTCCCAATGTGGTGCTTGAGAAATCCTTATTTTAAGATGCCAGAAGGTCCCCTTGAATTAAATATAGATGTCAGGGGCCATTGACAGTCAATGCGAGTGGGAGGCTAATAAAGAAGTCTATATTTTTCTATTTTAGGGCTCGGAACTTTGTGAAACTGGCTGAAATACATCACACAGAGAGTTATTGCTACTGTAGATATGTAGGAATAAGTTATTGTAGATATCAGTTAATGTGTGTACATTCACATCTGTCTATATCTATAGTGCATACAAAACTGTCACGGTGGATTTGTTTAGGATGGGTTACTACTTAGCCAGCTCCAATAATTCATTCCACATAACTGCTACTGAATATAAAAATGAGACCTTTCCTATACAACTTTTGAATGTGTACAACACAAAATTAGCGGTGCTTCCCTCGTGGGAAATAACACATGATGTGTTTGCACATTAGTACAGTCCATTCTATGGTATGTGTGAAATATGCATGAACTCTATACCTTCTCCAGTCCAGACTGGTTCCATGGTGTGTGTGTGTGTGTGTGCTGTATGTGTGAACTCTATACCTTCTCCAGTCCAGACTGGTTCTATGGTGTGTGTGCTGTATGTGTGAACTCTATACCTTCTCCAGTCCAGACTGGTTCTATGGTGTGTGTGCTGTATGTGTGAACTCTATACCTTCTCCAGTCCAGACTGGTTCTATGGTGTGTGTGCTGTAAGTGTGAACTCTATACCTTCTCCAGTCCAGACTGGTTCTATGGTGTGTGTGTGCTGTATGTGTGAACTCTATACCTTCTCCAGTCCAGACTGGTTCTATGGTGTGTGTGTGCTGTGTGTGAACTCTATACCTTCTCCAGTCCAGACTGGTTCTATAGTGTGTGTGCTGTATGTGTGAACTCTATACCTTCTCCAGTCCAGACTGGTTCTATGGTGTGTGTGCTGTATGTGTGAACTCTATACCTTCTCCAGTCCAGACTGGTTCTATGGTGTGTGTGTGCTGTATGTGTGAACTCTATACCTTCTCCAGTCCAGACTGGTTCTATAGTGTGTGTGCTGTATGTGTGAACTCTATACCTTCTCCAGTCCAGACTGGTTCTATGGTGTGTGTGCAGTATGTGTGAACTCTATACCTTCTCCAGTCCAGACTGGTTCCATGGTGTGTGTGTGTGTGCTGTATGTGTGAACTCTATACCTTCTCCAGTCCAGACTGGTTCTATGGTCTGTGCTGTATGTGTGAACTCTATACCTTCTCCAGGTTGACGATCTGGTTCTTCTGCCTGTCCTCCAGTGCCTGGCTCTTGTTCTGCAGGGCTTCCCTCTCCTCGTCCAGCCGCTGGACCTTGTCCTTCAGACGGCACTTCTCCGACTCCAGGTCCCTGATCGCTGCCTCGTGGGTCATCTGGGTGGCCTGCAGACTGCCAATCTGACCTGGACATATCCATACACACACACACACACACACACACACACACACACACACACACACACACAGACGCGCACACACACACACACACACACGCACACGCACACGCACACGCACACGCACGCGCACGCACACGCACACGCACACACACACACACACACAAAAAGATATAAAAAGGCAGTGGAATCAGTTGATCATCACAACCCCATTCAGCAGCATGTAATGTACCAGGTTTTGTGTGTGTGTGATGAGCTCATTCAATTTGGCTGCAGATGTGTGCTGTGGCCCTGGAGGACGGAAGAATACCATCAAATCACAGGTTACTGCAGGTCACCTACCTCCCCAATATAGAGCCAATTACCTCATCTCATGTCTACTGCCAGCAGCTGTCAGGACTGTGTGTTTTTCAATCATCCGCATAATGGCTACTAAAATATTGATGTGCAACGCACGGCCAAACGTGATCAAGCCCAGTTTTGGAAAGCAGGAACCGAATCATGTGTGGAGTTAATGAGACATTAATCCAAATGGTGAATCTCTCTCTGTCTGTCTGTCTCTCTCTCTCTCTCTCTCTCTCTCTCCCTCTCTTTCTCTCTCTCCCTCACTCTCTCGCTATCTCTCTCTCTCCCTCTCTCTCTCTCTCGTACAAAATCCCTTGTAGCCAAAGGCATGAGGGCTCCCATATCCACATCAACAACAGAATCAACAAGCACACAAGCATGACATCAGCTTTTCTGTCTGAGTAAATTTGAGCAAACAGAAAAACACACACAGCCTAAGTTCAAACAAACAAACAAACAAACAAACAAAAAAACAATTCAATAATGTGACAGGTAACATGTCTAAGTTGAAAATGGTCTTAAATGGTATTTGCTATTCTAATGAAACTGCAAATGACTGATCCTGTCTTTGTGTCCAATAAAGAAATGTTCACAATGTACACAATATTTCTCTGCATTGTCTGTTTGTATTTCTGTGTGTTATTGTCTTCAATTCAATCGTTCTATGTTGGGTGGGTATGGTTTTCTAAATCTGAGAAAGTCTTTCACTGGAAAGAAAATCTTTTAAAAGAAAACCATGGGCCCTATAACTATATTTATTGTGGGGCATGTGTAAGCTTTGAGCTGACTCGTCAATGTTTGTGGTTACGGTCCGTGGTGTTAAATGAGCAAATTGATTTTGCCTCGTTATTACTGTAAATTAGCTATAGCTAGGCATCATTAAATTAGGGCCCCGTGGCTTACACTGACAGCGTATATAAAGAAGCTTTGCTATACTATATCGTAACTCAAATTTCTGCTTGCATTGAGAAAATCATCAGCCTGGCAGATCTCCCGATATGGAAATCACTTACCACATCACATTAATGGCTAGATAATGGCTTAAACAATGGCAAAGTAAGTTGTTTTCATCAGGCTGTGAACACAAGTAATGCTCCATCTCCAAAGGAACCCTACCGAGATTGTCCATAGCTAAATAAATGTAAACTGTAGGCCAACTGATGCCCCTTCTGCTCTATGGAAGGCAGTTTCAGCACTGAGCAGTTAACTCTGGAGAAATGATGTTGATATGGAATGGAGAGAGAAACACACACAGCGTAAATATGGCTCCCTCCCCTCCTCTATCTGCCTCCGAATAATCGCACAAGGCTGTGGTTATGATGGCCCCTGGCGCCTGGAGATCGATGGGCCCCAAATTCAAAGTTCAGTCGATATGTCAGGGGACGCAGACACGAAGCGAAAGAGAGGGCCGTTATGGAAACATTATGCTGCATTAAGCCCTCCCTCAAAGACAGATGGATGGTCAGGGGTCCGATCGATAGCTGAACGCACGTAGGAGCCAGAGTCTCAAGCAGAATGCAAGCACAGGCTCCAGGGCATGCAGGCACAGACAGATGCTGATGCCCCATGCAGGGGTCAAGGTTTAATTCATCAACACTGTACATTGTACAGCATGGTACCAAAAGCCTAAATCTATACGGACTGATGAGCACTTTCATGAAGACTTACATCAAGAAAATGGAAAAATGACAATGGGCTTATAGGCTCATTGTGTTTTAATGTCTTGGGAGTGTTGCTGTGAGGCAGGCACTGTAAATTGTTGTGGTGCATTTTTATACATAATTCATGTGTTTCCTACACATAGCCTGGTCGTTTATTATATATAATGGCTGTGTATATACAATGGGAATTAGAGAGCTGATGCTGTGAGAAGAGTGACAACCTACCAACTAGAAAACAAAGCTACATTAATTATCACCTCTAAAACTTCATTAACATTTCTACACTGCAGAAAATATAAACAAATGAGATCTAATTATTGTCGGAGGGCGATTGCTATTAATTTGAATGTTTCTGTTTCACAACAAGCTGCCATTTTGTTTTCATTTTTGGGGGTCTGTTTTATATATCATCCAAATGAGGAAATATAGCTGCGAGCAGCGACCGTCCAGGTCCAAATACAGTATAAACCTTAGAACATATTGCAACAGCAAGTCCCAACATATGACCTTTAAAATCAAGGAACCTTGAGTAGACCTTGAGGGACGTTAAATCTAGACTAAGAGAAATGAGATTGAGTGAGATTTATTGCAACTTGGCACTGAGTATTGGTGATATAGGTTTT
>NW_027468859.1:19860455-19875455 GCF_046254945.1 Alosa pseudoharengus | reverse complement strand
TCGGATGGCCATTTTAGAGAGGTATTTAGACTGTTTTGGCAAGATTTTAAGAACACAAAGCCATCTTTTAGCTCGTTGCAACAGTGGTGGGACTTTGGTAAGTCACAAATAAGACAACTGTGTCAGGAGTATACTTTCAGTGTCACAAGGGACATGACTCGTTCAATGGTAAAACTTGAAAAGGAAATAATTGAACTCCAGCATTTAGCTGAACAAACTGGCAACCAGACTTACACAGCAAACGTTAAAGCGAAGCAGAAATCATTGGCTGACCTGCTAGGCATAAAGGCACAGGGAGCTCTGGTCAGGTCCCGCTTTCAGAGTGTGGAATTGATGGACGCTCCTTCTAAATTCTTTTTTAATTTGGAAAAAAAGAATGGACAGAGGAGGTTCATTCACTCACTGCTTTCTGAGGATGGAGTTCTGTTGTCCAATCTGGCTGAAATACGTCAGAGAGCAGTCAGTTTTTACGAAGACCTATATAAGAGTGAGAGCTCGGATATTCAAGTGGATGACCAGTCCTTCTTTGAGAACCTACCCCAGGTGGCCGAAGAGGCGAATGCAGTCCTTGGAAGGGTTTTGACCCTAGAGGAGCTGCAGAGAGCCCTCCAGAGTATGGAGTGTGGAAAGGCACCGGGGTTGGATGGTCTACCGGTGGACTTTTATAAGTCCTTTTGGTCAGAAGTGGGTGAGGATGTGCTGACTGTTCTCAGCGACAGTCTTGCCAGGAGGCGGTTGCCACTGAGCTGCCGGAGGGCAATACTCACTTTGCTCCCCAAAAAAGGGGATTTGAATGACATAAAATCATGGAGACCTGTGTCAATCCTCTGTACTGAATATAAATTGCTCTCTAAAGCGTTGGCTAATAGATTGAGTGAAGTTGTGGAGCAGGTTGTCCATCCTGACCAGACCTACTGTGTGCCAGGTAGGCTGATTCAAAACAACATTTCATTGATCAGGGATATATTTGATGTAGGTAAGCTGTTTAACCTGGAATTCGGCTTAGTATCCATTGACCAAGAAAAAGCTTTTGACCGTGTCGAGCACAATTATTTGTGGAGTGCTCTGGCAGCCTTTGGTTTTTGCCCTGAGTTTATTGATATGATTAGAGTTCTGTATTGTGACATTGAGAGTATTTTAAAGGTTAATGGTGACTTGTGTGCTCCTTTTAAAGTCCACAGGGGGGTCAGACAAGGTTGTGCCTTATCTGGTATGTTGTACACCCTGGCAATTGAACCCCTATTGGTGAAGTTGAGGAAAGAGCTGGTGGGGGTGAGAATTCCAGCGTGTGAAAGTGTTTTTAAACTGTCAGCTTATGCAGACGATGTTGCAGTACTTGTGAATGGTCAAAGAGACATAAACACTATGTTAGAGATTTTTGATGATTTTAATGTTGTTTCCTCAGCAAGAGTAAACTGGTCCAAAAGTTTAGCTATGCTGGTCGGGACATGGTTAAATGAGCCAAGTCTTCCAGCTGGCTTACATTGGGCCAGGAGTGGTTTTAAATATCTTGGTGTTTTTTTAGGGGATGAAATGTTTATTCAAAAGAACTTTGATGGGGCTGTTGAAAAGGTAACCGCCTTGATAAATGGAAATTCCTACAAGGGGCGTGTCCTTATTATCAATAATTTGGTGGCATCCGCCCTTTGGCATCAGTTATCTTGTGTGGACCCTCCAGCACAGTTGCTGTCAAGAATCCAGTCAATCCTAGTGGATTTCTTCTGGGATAAACTTCACTGGGTTCCACAGAGCATCTTATACCTACCTAAAGAGGAAGGTGGACATGGACTTGTGCACCTACAAAGTAGGACAGCTGCCTTTCGGTTGCAGTTCGTCCAGCGTCTTCTCATGGGGCCTCTGGATTCCAGCTGGAAATATGTGGCGTGTGCCATTTTACAGACTTTTGATGGACTGGGGCTGGACAGAACTTTGTTTTGGATGGATCCAAAAAGATTGAATATCAACAAACTCCCTGTGTTTTATCGTAATTTGTTTAAAGTTTGGTCCCTTTTAACAGTGCAACGCACAGGAAGCACAGAGTCTTTGTATTGGCTTTTAAAGGAGCCCCTAATCTATGGTTCTGTTTTAGATATGTCTCTTGAAAAGTCTCTTCCCACAATCACACATAGCCTTCTTAGGTCTGGAGTCATTACTATGGAGGGTTTACTCAAGTTAGCAGGACCAGATCTTGTTAACGCTGAACAAGTTGCCAGTCAACTGGGGATGAGATCTATTCGAATAGTAGCTCAGCTACTTGAGAAATGGCGGGCCTCCCTAACAAAGGAACAATTGCAGTTGTTGGCAGACAACTTCAGAGGGCTGTGCAGTTCAGACTGTAATGATCCTTTTCCCAATCTTTCATTGTCGCCAAATTTGACAGGTTGTACTGGTTCTTACTTGCATTTTGATCAATTGTCTCTTTTGGGTCAGAAGCCAGCTACTGGCAAGTGTTTATATAAACTGTGTGTGAAGTCTTTTAACAAAAAGTCTTTGGACAAGAGGGTGGAAACACCCTGGTCTACTGTTTTACAAATGGGGGATGATGTCCGACCCCAGTGGAGAGCACTATACAAGTCACCCTTAGCCAAAAATGTGGAGATTTACAATGGAGGATTCTGCATGGAGCAATTGCAGTCAATGCCTTTGTTTCAGTGTTGAATCCTGTTGTGGGTCAAGAGTGCCCATTTTGTTTTGTGAGAGAGACTGTGTTTCATGCTTTCATGCAGTGTGTAAGGCTAACACCTTTATTCGTGGTTCTACAGTCACTCTTTAATCATTTTAATGAAACATTTTCAATGGAGACTTTTATTTTGGGTTTTAAATATGTGCGGAAACATCGTTTCAAATGTCAGCTGATAAACTTTCTCTTAGGTCAAGCAAAAATGGCAATCTATGTTAGTCGTAGAAACAAAATTGAGCAAACTTCTAGTGATGACCTAGTAATGGTCTTCTCAATACTTGTGAGGTCTCGCATGTTAATTGATTTTCATTTCTACAAAGCCATGATGAATCTTGAATCTTTTGAAGAAATTTGGTGTTATGATAGTGTGTTGTGTATGGTTGCTGATGGCGAATTGCAGTTTGCACATTTCTTGGAGAAAACTTGACTTGCTCCTTGATTTTATTTATTTATTTATTTTATCTTTAATGTGACTGTACATTGTGACAAAGTGATCATGTAAATACTTTGTGGCAAGAATGTAATAAAGGGTTTTTGAAATTCAAAATTCTCTCTTATTCTCTCTCTCTCTTATTCTCTCTCTTTCTCTCCCTCTCTCTCTCTTATTCACTCTCTCTTATTCTCTCTCTTTCTCTCCCTCTCTCTCTCTTATTCACTCTCTCTTATTCTCTCTTTCTCTCCCTCTCTCTCTCTTATTCACTCTCTCTTATTCTCTCTCTTTCTCTCCCTCTCTCTCTCTTATTCACTCTTTCTCTTTCCCATCACCCAGCCGAATGGCTCTCCCTTCTTCTGAGTCATTCTTTATCTTAACGGCACACACACGCACACAAATACACACACACTACCTTTCTCGGACTGTCTTATCTTTTCGGAATGAATTCTCTTGCCGGCCAACACATTATTGAGAGAGTGGGCTGTGTGTGTCGGGGGAGGAGGTGGAGGTGGTGGAGGAGGAGGATGATGATGATGATTCGCTTGCTTTTTTTCCCTTTCCTGTCTTAATTGGACAGCTTTCACAACGGCAACGTTACAGTGAGGCGTCCGTGCCACTGCCAGCATTAATTATTCATGAAATAATAACCATTTAGCCTTCCCATACATATGAAGACAGTGACTGCTTCCTAAATGGGCTTTCAATGCACAGTTGAATAGGCTGCATTATCTTGCCCCCCGCTATTATGGTAAACACCAAGAATGGGCTTTCGTGGAAAAGGCAGAAGCAAATGAGCATATATCTGTCCCTTCTTTGCTGCACACTGTGTGTGCAACACTGGCTGGTCCATCACAGTTGGACAGGATGACCATAATACCATTCCTCAGAACAGTCCCGGAATACCCAAAGAAGCACCCTTTAATGGCTGAAGCTGAATATACTGTATGATAATCAAAAGCTTCATAACTGCAAAGGCAGAACAGGACAACAGGGGCAAACTCTACTAATTTCCACTCTATTTGGTATGAGAAATATGAGCTAAAACTAAGCATAAACAAACACTTGCTTGATAGCACTAAAGGTCAGGGTTTTTCTTCTGTTTTTCACGCTCAAAATGACTGGCATGCGTGCCCACCGGCAAGGCAACCGGAACGCCGTGGCATTTCGGAAGCTGGCACCGAGAAATCGCTCGAGCAGGTGTCCAGGAGGAGGGAGGAAGTCGGCGGATCCAAGAGCTCCTGCCAGGTAGTGATCACCCCCCCCCCCCCTCCCACCTCCAATCTCACCCTCAACCTCACACACACATACACACGCAGGCACACACACACTGACCCACACACACACACTGTGGAGCTGGCGAAGCAGGTGTGTGGCTAATGATGTGCATGAGGCGGTCGGAGAGAGGACACGGTTTAATCCTCGGCTCTGTTTAGGCGGCTCGTTATTTATATTCTCTGGCGCGATGAGAGATCAGATCCTCGCGCCGTAGCGGACATAATCAAGTGGGCCGCACCTGTGCGTCCCCCTGGAATGGTCAGCGCGAATTAACCGCTGCAGACGGTCAGCAAGTGTTACCTCCAGGGAGCCTTGTGGCCATCTACCACATCTACCCACATGGACCATTCTCTCTCTGTGAAACAATGGCATGTTTACTTCCAGACAACACTTTTGATTGATGTGGAGCTTGCACTAGTTACACTCTGTGTGTCTATTTACTATCTCTACCTGCCAGACATGAGAACCTGGTCAACTGGCACCACATTGCTTCATGCCTCATCTGCCGGACACAGAAAACAAATTTACATATTCCTCTGACTTGGCACTGTTGGCGTCAAGAAACAGCCAAAACAGCCCAAAGAAACACTGTATAATATATTAAAATGTGTTACCTTCATGTGACAGATAACAACGCATTGAAAAAGGACGAGAATCGTTTTTGAAACCAGTAACCTCGGCTGGTGCTTTCACTTAACCCGCGAGGAGGGACTGAAGCCCGGCAGGATTCCCGCAGCGCTGGGTATTATTTTTATCTCGCCGCGGCATAATTTCCGTGCCGCTCTTCTCTAATTAGGATGATAAATAACAGCCACTTTGTCCGACCAGCTACGCCGTTCCTGAGATCCCAGGCCGAACATTTATTATCAACGACTTTGTTTCCATTTGGGTGTTACGTGTGGACTAATTAGCTCTCTCTTCCACACATGCCTCGTGTCTTTTTGAAGTTTTGATTGGACGTCAGTGCCACTCCGAGACATACTGAGACAAAGGCTGCAACGCAGACGCAAGAGGAAGTTATGTCTCCTCGGTCTCATTCTACTTTGCCTCTAAAGGCCATCCACATTCTGAGTCGAGAGCGAATTTAATATTAGCAGGGGAAACACATTCAGGCTGCTGTGTAAAAGTGAGTGTGACCAAAGATAAGGGAACAATAAGTGATCAAGGACTCTTATAAGGGAAGCCTTTAATTAGATCACATTATAGATCTATCTCCGCAGTGGTCCTTCTCCCACATCAAAGATCCAATTTTCCCTCATTTACTATCATTAGCCTTTGAGTCAACTGGAATGAATTTGATATTTTGTAGGATTAGCATTGGATTGTTAACATCATTGGACCTTCCTTTGACAACATAAATACTGTAGATTTCAACAAGGAAAGGAAGAAATGTTGTTCAGTCCGTCCCCCGTCCCCCCCCGAATGTTTTTTTTTCAAAAAGTGTAGTGGCCATATGAGTGTGGTGAGGTCGACGTGACGTGGTGCTGGTAGATGGGGTCCAAAGGGGGAGTTATCTAGAGAACATATTGGACTATTTGTGCATGATGAAACCGAATCTGTTTTTATGCCAAATGTGACTTTGGTATGAAAATACCAATCATTTTACCTACGCTTACCACCAATGATGGACAGAACTGGCCTGTCTTCCATGGTGCAGCAGCATCTTACACTTGTAAAGTAATTTACACAAATGGTGGTTGCAGTAAAGAGGCCATCTATTATGTCAGAGTGTACCCACTGTGATATCTGCTGTTGGCATGGATTTGACTATTGATCCATCAATCCTTTACCAATGACCTAGTCATGTCACTCAAGTTCAACTTTCCCCCAATACATGAAAATCAAATTATATGAATCCATATGTCTTATTCATTTGGCAGAGACTTTTATCCAAAGTGACTTACACGTCAAAAGGAGCAGAACAGCAATGCTTCGGAATAAATACTCCATTTCTTGCTTCGGCTTTGATACTGTTTCTGCATAACCTCTCTAAAGCATCCCTAGAGGTTACTGAACCCCCATTAAAACCACCTCCCCTTGCTGCGTTACCTTGACGGTGCTCTCGGCGCTGACGAGCGAGGCCTGCAGCTTGTGGGATTTCTCGCGGTTGTCGCGCGCCTCCTCCTGCACGCGCGTCAGCTCGGCCCGCAGTTTGCCCAGCGTCTTCTGCAGAGCCGCCTCCTGCGTCTGGAACTCGCGCCGCAGCTCGGCCTCCGTCTTCTTCCACGCCATCAGGTTCTCGGCGGTCAGCTGCTGGGTGCGCTTCATGGCCTCCAGCTCGCGCTCGTAGAAGGCCTGCGCCTTGTTCAGCTTGGCCTCGTACTCGTCCACCAGCCGCTTCTTGTCCTGCTTGAGCTCGTCCACGCGCTCGCTCAGTGCCTCCACCTCGGCCTTGTGCAGCTGGCCCAGCTTCTCCTGGTCCTTGCTGTAGTTCTGGTTCTGGCTCTGGTGGCTGCGCAGCATGTCCTGGACCTCTTGGCGGTGCGAGGCGCGTAGCTCCTCCAGCGCCTGCCGCTTCTCCTGCTCGAACTGGGTCTGCGCCTGGCTGAAGGTGCGCAGCTTCTCCTCGAAGTTGCGACGCATCTCCTCGACCTCGCGCGACATGCTGACCACGCGTTGCGTGTGCTGCGCCTCCGTGCACAGCTGCATGTCCTCCACGCGCTGCCGGTAGGTCTCGAACTCCGACAGCGCCTGCAACACAGACACGGCTTAAACTTCCTTCATAGCAACAACCTTACCAAAGATGCTGTGGTACATTTAGATTCAGAGGACTACTAAGGCCGAGATCAGGAGAATCTAGTCTGTAACTCTACACTGCGAGTGGGGAATCCCAAGGGATCAAAAGCCTGCCTCATTACCCCGGTAACTGATCTGATGTGGTGTGTGTGTGTGTGGTTAGGCAAAGTAATGCCATGTTAAAGTAACTTGAACCCATCATGCATTTCAGCCATGTGTGTGGTAGCAGGAGACAGGAGGACAGGAGTTACAACTAGGTGACATTCTAACAAACTAGTCCTTCTCAACTCTCAATAGATGCTGTGGCAAGTTGCAATAGGTCATCGTGTATGGTTTGCCTATTACGCTCATGTCTTTGGACATCTTTAAACATAATTTGATATGAAAATAACGAGTGTGACTTGAAGTTGCAAAGAGCCCCGAGCAGCTCTGTACTGGTACTAGACGTTATGTGGAATAGACGTTTGAAGAGAATAAGGCAAATGTAGCCATCACCAGAAAAATATCTCCACTCCATCACACCATCAGGTGTAACGTTGTCATGGTAGCATATTCAGCACGGAGGATTCACACCTGTTACATTGTCATGGTAGCATATTCAGCTCGGAGGACACACACCTGCCGTTTCATTCGTTCATGCAGCTCCATGGACTCCTCGAGAGACTGGATGCGGCGCTTGAGGTCTATCTCATCGCTGATTTTGCTCTTGTACTGCATGATCTTCTCGCGCGTCTCGGACAGGATCTGTTGCACCTCCTCTTCGTGTGCCTCTTTCAACGTCTGGATCGCCGCCTCGTGCTCGTCGTTCTTCGTATTGAGCGCGTAGATCACCTAGGAGAGCCAATGATGAGGGGAGAAAGAGATGTAAAACTTTAACATACTATGAGAATTGGTAGAAAGACCAATATTGGTGTTAGCAGTGCTCGATTACACTTTATACAGTTACAGTTGAACAACTATATTTGCTTGTTAGCATATTCTTTCTCTGTCTGAGTGCTTCCCAAATCGTTAAACTTTCAAAGGTACTAATGAACCAAACATTAAGGCGTTCATTTGTCTGAAACTATTGGGCTCCTACTGCGACACTAAGTTTAGGCTTGCTAGGCTAGTGGTTGCCAACGAAAAAATTAATGGGGTTAACAACGCATTACAACAATTCAGCACAGTTCTTTTACGGCATGGCTGCCAGTTCCTAGTCAAAGCTTCAATAACGGAGTGAATCCTCTTAGAATCCCATTAGATCCTCCGCTGTAGCAGAATGGGAAAAAAAAGGCTTTGGAAGGAAATAGCAGACACATTTAAGCACAGCCTAGTTACATTTTTAAAACTGATAAATCCCTCCCTAAGTGACACTGAGTGAGCCAATAAAAACATTTAGCCAATCGATGAGGTGATGAAGACCAAAGAAAATGTCAGCCTGAATGGTTAGGAAAAGAAGAGCGGAGAAAAGGAAATGTTCTTAAAACGAGAGTGAATACTTCAGGCGAGGCCTTTGCTGACCTAAAGCATCCACGGCCCAAGGCCCACATAAATGAACTGAGAGAGCGGCCTGCTGCAACCCATCAAAACATGAATGAGTGGCTGCCCCTGTTAATCCCCTGGATTGCATCTGTGCAGGGCAGCTCGCTTAATCTGGCTACAAAGTCGTGTCGGCTATATATACTTTTTTTTTCTGTCGGGGAAAAAAAGTTGCGGAAAATGAGTTTTACATTTACAGTCCAAGAGGCAGAGGCAAAGCCGACTAATCGGAAAAGCCTTTCTCTCCACTGACCCCCGAAGCATACAGTAAGGTCACGCCAAGAGGGGAAAACGATCAATAATTAATCGCTCTTTCACACTCGGATGACTCGGGCGATCTGCTGTTGACAAAAGCTCATCACAAACAAAACGGTTCGCAAAGTAAAAGGGGGAAAGAACTTTCTGACAATGCTGTTGAATTTTCTATGAACCTCTGTGTTGACGAGATGGGTTTCAAAGACAAAGGAGACAGGGGAGTGTAAGGGGTTGAGTAGAAATGTTTTTTGTTTTGCCTCCTCATTTGCAAAAACGTTGAAATGTTTTGGAACATTGCACATCTCAATTGACGCTGATTTGCCTGGTTGGATATTTACCCCACTACACTAATGGGGCCCTCACACTTGGAATTCTTTGAAGCGTCGAGGCCCTTTTTCTCCTTCAAAAATGATCCTCTTGTCCCTGGCTGGTATCAGGTCAGGTGATTTTCACCATGTGCAATTGAAAGATTTTTCTCACAAAGCTAAGCCCAGCAGGTGAACTGGAAAAGCCTGGGATTTAAAAAAATATGTTTAAAAATGTTTCAGTTGATCTTCCCCAGCATGATCTTCCATAATGCGACCAATAAATCAGACTGATTAAAATTGCAGCCTGTAGGACAGAAATCCTGCCTTTTAAAAAATGGAAAAGAAAGAAACCTGCAGTGATCTTCTGGCTATGGGAAACAAAGTGCTATGCAAGCACTCCACTGGGCCTATTGATGTGTTGCACTTCAAACATGGAAGAATTTAAATAGCCTTTTTCTATTTAGATATAAGTATTATGTAATCTAACAGAGAGTATGCCTAGCCTATGTTTCAGTAAAAACACTCCAAACTCAAGCAAGTGCAACAAATGAAATTAAGGGAGGATTATTTCACAGCCAGACAACAGTACCTAGCCTACTTATACTTCTAGAACCATACCATAGACATTCTAACCATAGAAGAGAGGGTTAAAGCGGGTCTTTGTTCTAACCATAGACATTCTAACTACTACAGTATGGTAATATACAGCAAATCTAACAGGCATAGCCGATCGCTATTCAAGCTTTGCATACTTTGCTTGAGTGTTTCAGGATTACGTAATCTCACTGGGAGTATTTTTAAAGAAGTGCACTTCAGGTGAGTGATCATGCAGGAGGCGTACGTCCTGTCATCACCCTCCACCTCCAACAGCCCACCCCACTCTTCTCTGATAAACCAGAGAAGGCTGTACGAAGGGAGCCTGCAGGGCTCTGACTGAGACATGATGGATTTCCTGCCCGCCAAGACCATGGAGGAGGCCATAATTCACACACACACACACACACACACACACACACACACACACACACACACAGAGAGAGAGGTGCGCACACAAAAACACAAGCACGCGCACAAACACACACACAGGCGCGCACAGAAACACACACACACACACACACACACAGGCGCGCACACAAACACACACACACAAACACACACACAGGCGCGCACACAAACACACACACACACAATTTATTCCCGTCCCCCTTCACACTCAGTGCATATCAGACAGACAGATGGAGAGCTTTGTGTGACGTGAGCCCAGGGGCTAAGAATCATCGGAACTCTCAGTACCTGTGTGTCTGCTCTGGTGGTGACCCATGACGACGGCAGACTAAATTGACAAGGCAGAGACGAGACTGCATTAGGTAGAGATCTCAATAAAGACACTACGCTGAGCTATGCAGCAAGATTCACCCCAGCTGGGTAGAGTGGCTGCAATTATTTACGGTGACCCTGTTGCTGAGACAGATCTGGCCTTAACAGTTGTGGCAAACCAAGAAACAGAAAAAAACAGAGAGCATGATTTCTAAAGAAATTAAGTTAACATTGGGTCTGTGTTATTGGCATGTTTATGTTTATATTGTTTATGTTTTTTGTTTTTTAGGAGAGAGAGCATGCACGGTAAATATGGAGTCTGCTATGGGATACGGGGAGGCTATGAGAGGCGTTGAGCCACACCAAACCCAAAACCATGCTTCATGACTGGCAGTGGTAGCACTCCCTGGTCCTGAATCCAAACGCCCTTCTCCACAACAGACAAGAAGGCAGCGATATATGGCAAGATATCTTGGAGTAAAAATGGAGTCATTAAAGGTAATGTCTCTGACGCAGATGTTTCCTGACAGCTACTTGTTGTGTAGCGTAGTAGTGCAGTAGAGTATGGAGCAGCGGAGTTTAATGAGGACCTTTTCATGCTATTCCTCCTATGTGTTGGCCTCCAAGGCATCCGATCCTGTGATCATATGCTTGGCCACATTTATTAATTAGCCTGTTTTTCCGCCTAAAAGTCATTGCTTGTAATGTTCTCTCAACACCCACACTCCTCTGAACAACTAGAACAAGGAGCACAGGAAACAAGAGGGAAGTCAGCGTGCAGATGGGTAATACAAGAGAAGGCTACTGTAAGTAGGTTCATTCAGAGGTTCCAATGGCAAATATCTCTGTTGAATCTAAGCACTAGGCAATAAATATGGACGGAACACTCTTGATTAAATGAAACCTCTGTACTTTGCGTTTCATCTGTGTGGTATAATAAATATAATACACAATGCACACCTACGGAAAGGCACCTACAGGCCCCCTAATATAGCACTGGCTAATTGGATTAAGGGCATCAGTAATTTTAATGTCTTAATATGAGACTTAATATGCTGCTATGGGTTTCTCTGAAGTAAGTAATTGTAGTCCAAGTTCCCCACTGAAGGTATGACTAGGATGGACCCAACTAAAACTATTGCTAAAACCTGTATCTTTCATGCAGTATCTTTCATGCACTACCTCTCATGCACTGCCTCTCATACACTACCTTTCATGCACTACCTCTCATGCAGTACATCTCATGCACTACCTTTCATGCACTATATTTCATGCACTACCTCTCATGCACTACCTCTCATGCACTACCTTTCATGCACTACCTCTCATGCACTATCTTTCATGCACTACCTTTCATGCACTACATTTCATGCACTATCTTTCATGCACTACCTTTCATGCACTATATTTCATGCACTATCTTTCATGCACTACCTTTCAAGAAGTAGCACTGATACTATGTCTATAAATGGCTGTAAATAAAAAATAAAAAAAAAGATGCCATCTGCAATTGGCCTAACTTGTGAGGGTTTGTAGACAACCCTGGGTCCTGGTAATAGGCTCTGTTTAGGCTATATTGACAGAGCTAGCAGATAGGGAACCAGAAATCCAACAAGCCCCAGAGCACTATCCCCAAACCAGCGTGGAGCGGAGGCCTAAATCCCTAATCTGTCTCCCTCCAATTGCTTTTCAGAGCTGACGGGGGTCAGCAGCAGGGCTATTCTTCTCACCACTCTCTCATCATAATCTCTCTCTCCCTCTCTCTCCCTTTGTATCTCTTTATCATTATCATCTCTCTCCCTCTGTCTCTCTCTCTCTCTCTCCCTCTCTATCGCTCTTCCTCTGTATCTCTTTATCATCATCTATCTCCCTCTGTCTCTCTCCCTCTCTCTCTTTCCCTCTCTCTCTCCCTCTGTATCTCTTTATTATCATCCTCCCTCTGCCTCTGTCTGTCTCTCTCTCTCTCTCTCTCTCCTCTCTGCATTGTCATTGGTCGGCAACAAAGAAGAGGAGTCCAGGCCGGGGAGTCCGAATGCAGCCTGCACCCAAAGCAGATGGAGGCGTTTACTGCTGGCAGAGCCAGCCCAAAATAACACAGTGTCTGTGTGCCCGTATGGATCAGCCGCCCGGGATGGGACACCAAACAGCAGCCTGAACAGAGATTTGCCCGCGCTCCGACAAAGCGGAAGGCTTGTTTGTTTGGGTGGAAAATAGGCAGGAGAGGGAACAAAAACAATCCTATCTGGAGGTGGTGGCGGCTGCCTACCCACTGATGAACACGCCACCGCCATTCAGAAAGAGGCGTCACCACAGCTCTCCCAAAACAGACTCCCTGCTGCTGAATGCAGGTGGGGAAAACTAGCACATGGCTTTCTCTACCTCACAATCACAGTAATGTTGAGTGGTACACACACACACACACACACACACACACACACACACACACACACACAGAGACACACACACATGCCCATATTTAATGAAAATGACTCAGCTAGCCTGATGCGATCAGATCAACTTTCTCTCTCACTCTGTCTCCATCTCTTCCCTGTGCCTTAAGGGAGACCGCTAGCAGGGTTTATATTTCTCTCATCGCTCCTACCGTGCCAAGCACCACTCTCTACGCCCCCCCCCACCTATGCCCAATTTTTAATAATAAAAAAAAAAAATCATGAAAGGCACTCCGAACGATTTATGAGCCCAAACTTCATCCACATCCACCTCACGATTGTCAGAGCTTGAAGTGGCCAATCGATCTGAGACCGTTCGGGCGGTCAAAGGCTCGCCTTCAATTTCTCAGCGCAGTCTGGGGCCAGCATGTTGGGCTCGGTACAATATGTCTCTCACAACACACGCACACACACACACACACACACACACACACACACACACACACAGGGAGAACAGCGTCTGGAACGACCTAATTGGGCTCCCGAAGAAGAACAGGGGCCTAAGGCTTAATCACTGCGTCCAATCGAAGGGTCATAATGTGGAGCTTTTCATCAGGCCGCCGGGCGATCTGCCGCCGCAATAACTGTAATCGCTGCCCATTTGCCAGGACAGAGCGGCGCTAAAGCATTGTTCCCTTAAAAGAGACCTTCTCATTCGAGTAGATTATTGATACATTAATAGGAGTCTTCTCTGTGTAGCAGACCAATCACGGTGTACAAAGTCCCCCCCCCCTCCCCCATCACCTCTGCCTCCACCTCCACCACCCACGACCCCCTCTCATCACACACTGACTTGCACAAAAAGGAACACTCACACACATTACCACAGAACTCCTGCACATGCACCACAACCCAGAGGACTGAGACGGACTAAACTAGATGTACCGCAGAGCGGTACAAAATATGACCGCCGCCCAGTCCAGCACATTTTTTCCACAAAAAGAAATCACGCTGAAAGGCCTATATGATTCTAACTGTCTCACTAAATTGCATTATCCACACTCAATTCTCACTGGTATCTGCTAGACAACAAGTACCAAAACATGATTAGTTCATAGATTTCACATGTAAAATTAATTTTATACAACCCCACCTCCATCTTGCCTGTTCATAATTCTGAGAAATTCTTGATTGTTTGTGTTATGTTTATGTTATGTGTGTGGGTGTGTGTGTGTGTGAGTGTGTGTGTGTGTGTGTGTGTGTGTGGGTGTGTGTGTGTGTGTGTGCGTGCTTGTGTGTGTGCCTGCGTATGTGCCTGTGCATGCAAGTGTACATATGTCTACTGTGTGAGTATGTGTCATACGTATGATTACTGTGAATGTATGTGTGTGTGTGTGTGTATCTGTTTGTGCACATGTGTGCACATGAAATGGGTTAACATGACCCCTGGAGGCAAACATACGGAAAAAAATGGTCATCCTAGGATGGGATGGGTTGACATGCCCCCTTAAGACCAACATACATAAAAAAGGTGGACCTCCTAGGCCCTACGGTTCTCGAGATATTCACAAAAAACTGTCTCCGGCCACCTACAGGCCAGTTGGTGTATAGTAACATAAATTAATTTATTGTGTGGCCCCCCATGAACGGAATTCCACAAAATGTGGCGTGCATACAGAGGGTGTCATAATGATCCTACACTTCCAATTTCGTGCAGTTTTGACTATGTTAGGTCACAGATACCTTCAATTACAACACCTCATTTTTACTTTTTTGTGTTTAACTAGGTGGCGCTATACATGAAATGAGTGGTTATGGAATGGGTTGATATGGCCCCTTGAGATCAACATACAAAAAAAAATGGTCCTCCTAAACCCTACGGTTTTCGAGATATTCACAGAAAACTGTGTCTGCCCTACCCTCCTTTCGGGGGGTCCAGTCCAGCGGGGGGGCTACAGATCAAAACGAAAAACGATGGTTCCATGCTATCCATGTGGGGTTACATGCCCACCAAGTTTCGTGTACCCCGGTCTTTCAGTGTCCCGGAAATTTGGGCATGCGAAAAAGAAAAAAAAAAAAAATTCTGAC
>NW_027468859.1:19852955-19855455 GCF_046254945.1 Alosa pseudoharengus | reverse complement strand
TATATTCTGCCCCATCTCTCGCGGGGGTCAGCAAGGTTAAAGTGAGAGCAGGAGAGAGGGAGTACAGCCCAGTGAACACAGATGAAAGAATGGGCATCAGAGAGAAAGACAGGGAGAGAGAGAGAGAGAGAGAGTAACAGAGATTGCATTTGTGTTTGACTGTGCATGAGAGAGACAGGAAGACTGAATGTGTGTGTGTGTGTGTGTGTGTGTGTGTGTGTGTGTGTGTGCCTATGCTTAAATGAGAAAAACAACATTTTCCAATTCTAAGCAGACAATTCAATGCATGAGCACAATCCCCCCATCAGACAAGTACACACACACACGCGCACTGGTACACACACACACACACACGCTCACACACACACACACACACACACACACACACACACACACACACACACACACACACACACACACACAATGATCTAAATTGTGCCTGTAGAAACCAAAACACTCAAACCTAACAATAAAGACACTAGTGCCAGAGGGCCCCTATGGTGGGCGGTGGGTAGAGATAAGTCACTAAGTTGGACTGGGAAATGCCAAGCATGACAACGATAGGGATAAGGCACAGATAAACAGCACCACAAGAGAGAGACAGATAAGGGGAAGGAAGGAGAGAGAGGGGGGGTTGAAATGGTGTTACTATCAAAAAACCTTTCTTTAACCATTAAAGAGTCAAAAGAAAAATGATCCAGGCCATAAAAATGTGAGTAAATGTCTAATAACAGCATCACTAGCAAAGAGAGAGGTAACAGATTGCATGAATAATACGCCAACAGTTTAAAAGGTGTATTCTGCTACACTCTATCTAAATATAATGGTCTACAAAATATTATTTAACTGTAGACATATGGGTAGGGCGGTTGTTTTGCTGAATGGTTTTGACAGATTAACACAGCTAAAAAGCAAGTATGTGACTAGAGAAGTAGGCTAACACGGTGTGGAGTGCTAAGACAGAGAGGAGAGAGAGAGAGAGAGAGAGAGAGAGAGAGAGAGAGGGAGAGAGAAAGAGAGAGAGAGAAAGAGAAAGAAAGAGAGAGAGAGAGAGAAAGAGAAAGAGAGAGAGAGAGAGAGACAGTGTGAAAGAGCAGGGGAGTGTGTGAGAGACAGACCGTTCCACTTCAGTGACCCCAACACTGGAGGATCTGGAGCTTTAATAACAGGTAATCTACCGCCCTGCTGAGACATCCTGTACTAAACCATCACCCCTGCGGTCCTCCACACAGCACTCTCTGACTCCATTCTGCAGTCCGAAGGCATGAACTTTTCAACAGTGGGCTGTCGGAGAGGGTTGGCGGGGGTCAGGGAGGGTTCGAGTTTTTGCGGCCGGACTGGGACCACCAGGGCAGCTGATGTGGGTTCTGACCTCCAGATAGATAGCAGTGCTGACCGTTGATGCCCCAGATAGATAGCAGTGCTGACCGTTGATGCCTCAGATAGATAGCAGTGCTGACCGTTGATGCCCCGAAGTCTGCTGTGGCTGAAGCCAGTTCCCTGTCCACAGCCGTGTGGTAGGATAGGCCTATAATTTTCAGAATGCTTCTGGTAATTCCCTGTCCACAGCCATGTGGTAGGATAGGCCTATTATTTTCAATATGCTTCTGGTAATGAAACTTTTTGACAACTTGTCAAGAATGCCAATGCACGCTACTGTGAGTGTCTCTAGGTGTGTCACTTAATCCATCCCTCTCCAATGATTTCCATTCAGAGAGTACTTCGGCTTCATAAGTCACTGAGGGCTTTTAAGTCTTTTTTGCTGTGTCCACACTGGGGCATTTCAGTCCTGGAGAGACTGTGGGCAGTCTATGGATGTTGGTTTTATTGAGCCTTTGCCTTTCAGTGCTAAATCTCTGCAATGCATTGTGGAGCGAGAAAAAGAATAATTGAGAAACGCTCCCCAGCCCTAATCCTGGTATGTGCTTTGTAGAACTTTACAGATAAAATGGGCACAGTAGGAAAAAGGAAATGAGTTATTTCAGGATCAGATGATCTCTTTAGTGCAGACTGAGCTGAGAACATCTTCACACTTTGAAATGTCTGTGGGACTCCTGAGTCTCCAGCACCCCCAACTGACCTCAGATCAGCATCCGCTAAGCCTGTTGTGCATGGAAGCACTTGGCCCCCTGGGCTCACCGTAGAGTTGATTCTATCGTAACAAGCTGCAGAGTTTACTTGAGTCCAGGGGAACCCAGGGAAGCATGCTGGACTCTTTGCCCCAGAGGTCTATTAGTCCACCAGCATGGACAAGCAGAGAGTAAGTTGTGCAGCAAAAACAACAGGAGAGTGAATCTACAACAAAAAAACATGGCTGTGTGGCTGAGCCGATAAACCTTTATGTCAGAAAAGTTAGCCTATTCAATTAGTTCAGAGCTTATCCCATCACTTTGAGCATGGTATTCTAGAGATCACAGAGTCTCTTTTTTGTCACGTGTATGTTGGCACCCCATGCCTAAACACCTGTTGCTGTGCGGACCCTAGGCAGACCCTAGGCCTG
>NW_027468859.1:19840455-19847955 GCF_046254945.1 Alosa pseudoharengus | reverse complement strand
TGAAAATACAAATCTTTTGGGACATGGCACATCGACCATTCAACTCACCCCATGCTCTCAACTTCTCCCCAGTACTGAGTCATAGTGCTCAGTGCCCATCTCTTCTCTCACACATCACACTGCCTGCACTGATTTCCACTACTTCCCATGCTTTCTCTCCATATACAGTAGGCCAAGCATTTGTGAGGCTTTTAGTCATAACGGTCCTCTGTAGTTTACGACCAAGTAAACAAAACAAGAAATGAAGTAACACAACAATGGCAAGGATGCTCAGTCTGTCCGTCCGTCTGTCTGTCTGTCTTTCTGTCGTCCGATTGGAGAAGAGTTTGGCCTCCTAGCGACTCGGCGAGGCCTATTACTCACAAAGGGCCCCTGACGCTAATGAGGCATCTCCGGCACAGACACATGCAGCTCGCCGCGTCGTCGAGTCGCCTTTGATGCCAGCGCCAGCAAGTTTTCTCAGGGAGAAACCAGACAAGCATGTTTTTACACCTCATTTTCTGGTCTTCTTCAGAAGGGGGGAGACTATCTCGGAGGGACAAAGATCAAAACGCCACAACGGGACACCAAATGCGCCCGCAGAGAAAAAAAAACGTCTCAGTGGGAGCTGGTGGGTGGTTTAATGTCGTGAGATTTAATGGCGAAGCAGAGAAAAGGACAAGATGATGAAGGATGCCGAGACCAATCATTACATTTACTTGAAACACACGCGGCGTAGCAAAGGGTAACACTAGGCCCGGCATAAACTATTCCCAGACAGTGTTGTAAACCGAGATGTGAAGAATGCAAAATTTAAATGCGCAGTCTCTTTCACAATACCTGGCATTTTAAACTAATACCAATCCAGTATTCACCAATAATAACAGTCTGTATTCTTACAAGAAACCCGGCATAAACTATTCCCAGACATTGTTGTGAACCAAGATGTAAAGAATGCAAAATTCAAATGTGCAGTCTCTTTCACAATACCTGGCATTTTAAACTAATACCAATCCAGTATTCACCAATAATAACAGTCTGTATTCTTACAAGAAACCCGGCATAAACTATTCCCAGACATTGTTGTGAACCAAGATGTAAAGAATGCAAAATTCAAATGTGCAGTCTCTTTCACAATACCTGGCATTTTAAACTAATACCAATCCAGTATTCACCAATAATAACAGTCAGGTATTCTTATGCAAGAAACCTTCAACTGTCACACTTGAAATGTCGTTAACTGCTAAAATGGCACGGAGTGAATGCCAAGTTCGATTTCAGAAATAGTCCCACTACAGCATAGTGTAAATAGATCATGTGCTACAGGCTACCCTAAACTTTGTTGCCACATCGTGTCTGGATCCAGAGCTCCTCTAGGCTCTATGATGACACTCCTGCTATGCAGAGGGACAGGAGACACAGTCCAGGCAGAGTTCAGTCATCTTCCAGCAACCAACGTATTTATGGATCTGATGGTCTATCTATATATCTTCTCCCACAATGATAAATTACTACTGTGCAAAAGAGAACCCTGTTGCACGTTATGTAACAAGGATGCATCTCCTTTGAGATTGTGTTGCTATTTACTACTTGGCGCCAGGAAATGTGTACGTGTTTGAGTCTAGCATATGGGTGCCCCAGAGGGGTATGTTTAGAGACACCATGCTGCCACTGTCTCCTCTTCTTTCACTCAACACTCTCATTTCATCAGTACTGTGCTATCTTTTTTTCGACACACTATCACACACCACTACATAGGCTACTATAAACTAGGCCTTGATATAAATCGATTCTCCAGCAGATCGATTCCAGACTTTCAGACTAAGGCTTTTTTGTGACCTAGCTGCTGACCTAGATGAAACAGGCAGAGGAAAGTTGACTTTGAGGACCTTCAGAAATTTGACAGACAGACTCTTCAGAACATTTTGATAGAAGAACAGGGGGTGGAGAAAATAAAAAAAGAATTTTGCACTGAGAACAATAACCTCAGCACTTTTCTCTCTGTTTATGGATGGATGGATCGAGTTTCTACTCAATGAATGTTGTCTGAGTCTGCAATGTAATTAAACCCAATGAAAGAGCCAAACTATGAAGTGCAGCAGTCTACATAAACCCTAGCAAAAAGTCCATAAACCACAGGAAAAAAAAACAGCCAGAAAACTTGGGGCTCCAAACAGTTTACAAATCAGGGCATTTATCATGCTCGCTGTTTACTAAGCACTTCAGATGGAAATGGGGAGATGAGAGGGAGGAATATGCTCTGATTTAATTAGCACTGCCAAGCCCTGAGATCACAGGGTCTCATCAATCATGCCCCTCTTTAAAGCTTTATCTTACAGTAAACTAAATTAAATTAGAATGTGATAGATTGTGCTGCACCTTACAATTTAATACACCAGCTTATCGCTGGGAAAGGGCTGGCATTAAGGATACTCGGAAAACTGTTATGTATTCATTTAGTCTCTGTTAAGTGAAGCTATCACGTATACAAGAACCAGGAAATCTGCTAAGCAAGAAGACTTGTTCAGTAGGAGACATATTGTTTAATGCATCAATGCATCAATGCATCACCAAAAAGAACGTAGAGAGTGACGCTAATGTCATTTCAGGCATGCATATAGAATGCAGCATATTTAGCACAGCGTGGGAGGTCTGTAATTGCAATCTGTGGCGTGGAAAACAGAATTTGTGGCCTTTTGTTGCCTTCTGATTGGCAGAGCAGTAGCGACAATGCGAACAGGAGAGTTACCGTGGAAACTGGAAGCCCTGCTGCCTTTGAATAAAAAAGGTAGCGCGGGTGACAAGTACCAGGGTTCCTATCTGTACTGCGACATTTGTGTCCAGTTCCTTTCTCTTTTTGCACTATTTATTCACTGGAATACAGTCCCAAGGGTGTAAGGGTGTAATAGAGTGCTTGCAGTTGATTAGGCTTGTCTATCACCTTCAGAGTTGAGTTCTGAAGTTAGTTGGAGAACAACTGAAACGTCGGATTGAAGACTCTACCGGTGTGTCCATCAGCAGGTTTCGTTGGTTCTGCTGTTCACCCACCGGACTGCTGCAGAACGTTCCTTCAAATATCAAATCTCATTGGAACCCAAGACGTCATCCTGCTGTATTTTAAGATCTCTTTTTTTTCCCTCCTGTGATATCAGACAGCAAAGGAAACGGATGTATCCCTATTTCTATAGCCTACGCAAACATTAAGGATGAGGACAGGGATAAGGTTTTGGCTGTCATTACATCAGAGAGGAACTGATCTCAGTTCAGGCTATTTCTGGCCTTGAAATGCAGCCCCAAAGAGCGCAGCATCAGCTTACATAGCTTAGAGCTGCCATCAGAAGAGCATGGCCCATATTTCTTCTTTGCACAAATAAACCTCCCCGAGCAAACGAGGGGGAAGACAGAACGAAACCTCTGCCAGAAAAGAAACATAAAGTGGAAACGGAGTCAAGAAACTAATCTACAGCACATTTATTTAAGTAAAAAATAATGTTATTTTGTACTTAAAGAAATGTGTTGCAATGTAGATGGTGTCTATTTAATACCATATTGTCTACAAATGGCAAAGGTGAATTTAATAAACTGCAATGCAATCACTAAATGTCAAGTGTTCTTGTGAAAACAACTAAGTCTGTACCAAACTAGTTAGAAGCAGATGCAGTGTTTCCCATACATTGACTAATCTGTGGCGGGGCGCCACAAAATAAAAATCGGCCGCCACACATAAATATTCTATGTTTAATTGAATTAAATTAAATATAAGATCAAATCCTTGCATTGCCATTGAGCTGCACTTTTTATGCACGCAGCCTTTCCTTGCCCCGCCCCGCTCTCTCTCTCGTAGCCCGCTGCCCCTCCTCTGCATGTGCATTTAACAAAATATTCACGATTGTTGAAGGATTGTTGTTGCCACATAGAAGCATTACATAGAAGACGTCTGGCTAAATTGCTATTAAATCTGCTTAGCATCGTGACCATGCTGCGCAAATTTTTTCAAAACTGCTGCATTGAAGTTAACTCTGCTAAGATCTTATCATAACATAGTAGGCTACATTGCGGCGACTAAACTAAGTTAGGTTATGCAATCAAGCAGTATCTCAAAGCTAACTTCAAATACTGTTTGGATGTCGAATTTAGCATGCTTAGCCTACTTACAGCTGCTTGTCAATTTCGTTGAAGGTCTCATTTTATTGACTCTGACACTGAATGTTTAAAAAATCCCAATGTAAATGGAAAAGTGTTTTCCAAAATTCAAAAGTGCTTGTCCCAAGGAGAAGTACAAACCTTTATTTTAACTATGTAGAAAACGTTATGAATTGCATCCACACATCAGCAGCCTTTCAACTGTGTTATTGCAATTTGCAAGGGTTCCCTCAAGTGACAGCCCCCCCCCGTTGTCCAAGTCAGCTACCGCCACAAATTGAATCCAATTCTGTGGGAAACACTGAGATGACAGTTACTGATTGATTGTTCACCGACAGCATTTGTAAGCATGCCCAAAGTTGTGTGCTCTGTCTATGACAATGAAGTTATTCAATAACACACAGCCCTATCCTAAAAGTCAGACAATGTCTGACAGAATGTTTTCTTCCTCATCTCAAAGACAATCTCGTCTAAATGTAATGGGAAATTATTTGTTTATTTCTTAGTGAAATTTTGAGGGTAGCCCCAGGCATTTTTCTTTATACGCTTGGAGACCGATAATACTCAAATGCGCCATATGTCCCAAGGATGAATTTGGGACATCAAAGTCTATAGCACAACTACAAACTCTATAGCTCTAACGTACAGCTTTGCCGATTGTGGCTTTGTGTGGAGGTGGGCGGAGACCAAGAGACGATAAGTGATGGAGAGGCAGCAGCAGGTGGATGATGCAGAGCATCAGAGTAGAAACCAAGAATGACAGAGAAAGATGGAGAGACAGAGAGCAACAGAGAAGGAAATAGGTCGAAAAAGTGTACGAGTTAGTGTGACTCACTAGCCCCCCACACAGCAAGCAGCGCAGCATGCGCTACTGGCTAGGGAAACGAGGGATGAGATGAGGAAAAGGTGGAGAAGTACTGTGCGAGAAGACTACCAAGAGAATTCATCCCTCCCCCCAGAAACTCTCTTATCCTTTCTGTCTCTGCCCTCTTGCATTCCTCACACATTCCTCTCAGGCATCTCCCAGGTCCCAAAGCACCAAGGCAATAGCAGCCTCGTGCTCCACGAAGGCGCCGTGTTGAACAGGTCTGGATCAACATCTTCAGGCACTGCCCAGCCGAGTGCTTTGTGCCACCAGTTTAAAAAAAAAAAAAAAAAAAGTGAATGCTCAGTGATGGAGCTGTATCTCAAAGCAAGGTGGGAACATTCATTCTTTTTAGAGACTAAAAACACAACAAGACAACGTAAAAGCAAGAAGGAGACTTATCGGGCACAGCCGGGATCTGCTCCTCCCTCCAGACATCCCGGAGGATACCGGCTAAAGCTACACACATAGCGGCCGCACTGTCTGCACTGAAAAAGACATTATTAAGAAATACTCTGTTCAGTGTGAGGATTAAATCAGTGATTCCTGTCCGTTTAATAAAATCCCACTCATGTTTCCCCTACAGAGTTTAGATTTCAGTTCATTCCGATTATCTTTTGTCATTAAGACAGCGTAATGTAAACCTTAGTCATAAGATAGCTAACAAAAGTAGGCTAAAAGAGAGAACATAAAATCTCAACAAGTACTCTCAACGTGTCTCAACAACAGTTCTGTAGGCCTAGCATTATTTTTAGTTATACAACATGCAAAAACTTTTCATGAGGCCTATAATTTAGGCCCAAATCTTGTACAGTAAGCATTTTGTTTGCTCCGAGCTAAAAACAACCATTTCAATGATCAATTTCATTACTTTGAAGACACTTTAGAATAAGCAGTGATTAAATCTATACAATAGATTATGTTCCTGCAGAGCAAGCTCAGCTGTTCAAAATACATAGGCATTAAAACCTGTAAGCTTATTCCACAGTGTAGTGTTTCACTCTTTTGTTCACTCTACATAGTCTAGTTTAGTCATAGTTTCATGCCCAACACCAAATCAAACTATATGAAGCTATCAACCTCAAAGTAATACTTCCAACAGGGCCTATTTGACAATATTTTACTTTCTCTACTTTAAATATTCCCTCTTTGACTACTAAAAAGCCCCTCAGTCTCTTCTGTGAAAGCAGAATGCAGAATTTTTAAAAATGACGCCTGTCAGGCTGGATACCAAACCTTTCTTGGCAGGATGTTGTACAGAGTACAAATTCACATGATTGAATGGGTTCCCTTTTATAAACATATCGGTAGGTCTATGTGGCACCATGCAGATGTGGCACCATGCAGGTATCTTGTAACATCCTTCTGCCGTCACAAGCAGCTTGCTGAACCTCATGGGTGTGACCTGTATGGGTACAATATTGCTCCAAGAAAGGCAGCTCTTGATTGTAGAAAGGACAGCCAATGGCTTCCTTATGCAAAAGGCTGGCAAAGATGCTGCAATAAGATCTTTTTTGTCAAACTCAGGTGTCTTCAATTAAGGCAAAGCCAAAAAGCATGCAGTGGAACCTAAAGATTTTTTTTTTTTTAACAAATGAATCTGCTGAAATTGATTCAATGGCTAATATAGCACCAGCCATTTAGGGTAAGTCTTGGAAGTTCAGTTTTGTGCAATCAGTTTTAAAAGCTGATCAAATTTTCACGTAATTTTGATCAATACCGCTCACTCACGACACCCCTTACCTCAAGGGAATCAAATACACGTTCCAAACCCAATGAACACAGTGAAATTTATTGGCTGACAATACCAAACTGGAAGTTCCTCCAAGACTATAATTCAAGTTTTAACAACATTCACCGTAAAAAGAATCACCAAGGGGGAATACCTGCAAATAACACTCAATCATCATTTCATGCACAGGACATAAATAAATCTATGCTAAGCCTGTGGTCTGCAGGAGGATAATCCAAACGATGACAACTTCCACTATAGATGGATTGTCTCTGTCTCACTGGATTTAGAGAACATTATTTCTTTCCTTGTGTGCTGCTGTTTTAAGCTTCACTGATTCTGGCTGGATTTCCACTGTGTGCACTGACACACACACACATGCACACACGTAAGCATGCACACACACACACACAGAGAGAGAGATACACACACACACACACACACAGACAGACACACATATACATACATACACACACACACACACACACACACCCTTTTTGCTAACTGATGAAACCTCAACACAAATGCTATTATTCTGGAGTCCTATTACTTCACAGAGACTATAGGGCTCTGTCTGGTGATTTATATCCTCTCTAAACTTTCATAGCCGTGGCATTGTCTCCCAAATGAGCCAAGACGCTGCCAGGTGGTTCCCCCTTCCCTTAATCTGTCTATCCTGTCATCTGTTCATCTCATCCATTCTTTTTCCTTCCACCTGTTCTCTTCTGAATGGATGAGTCCTCCATGTCCCTCATTCTCCACCTCTGGCTGGTGTGTGTGT
>NW_027468859.1:19790455-19835455 GCF_046254945.1 Alosa pseudoharengus | reverse complement strand
TTTCTCACGGCACACACACAGGCACATACACGCGCACACACGCGCACACACACGCACACACCCACGCACACATACACGCACACACACACACACACACACACACACACACACACACACACACACACACACACACACACACACACACACACACACACATACATACACACACACACACACACACACACACACATGTGCCACCAATTTCTCAAGCTCCCTTGGATGGATAAACATATAGCTTAGCCTAACATTAAACAGAAAACAAAACAGAGACTGGAGGCAAGAATGCACAAATATGTAACCAACACACGTCCACAAACACGCACACACACACACATGCACGCGCATACGCACACACACACACACACACACACACACAAAGACAAACACACACACACACACACACATACACACACACACACACACTCAACATCCAGAAGCTGTGCCCAAAAGATCTACCGGCAGCCGTCTACACCCCAACCCCCCCCCCCATCTGAAATCTGGCCACGGAAACGGCGGCAAACACAATGCCGCTCCAGAGGCACCGGCTGCACTACACTGGAGGAGCTAAAAATAGCTCTGATGGAACAGCAGGCCTCCGCACATCACAGCACCAGCAACAGCGGCTGGAAGAGGCAGAGCAGGAGGAGGTAGAGAGAGAAAGAGGGGAAGAGAGGAGAGGGTGGAGGAGGAGGAGATAGAGGAGGTGGAGGTGGAAGGGGTCTATGCCAGCTGCCTGATTGAAGCCTCTTATCGCCAAAAGCTGCATTCGGCTCTCTTCAACCTTGGCGAGATCAGCTATGGTGATAGCCTGCCTGGCCATCGGAGGCTTTGACAAGGCTACTGCCAGATTCAGAGGAGAAAGAGTAGGAAGGGAGGCAAAAAAAAAGAAAAGATTAAAAAATGAGGGATGGAGAGGTATGGAAGAATGGAGGAATGGGTGGATGGCGATGACGGGCGATGATGGGACTTTTATCATCAGAGAGCAGTCTGTTTTCACAGTCCCATGCTGTAGCATTCTGGCCGTAGCGCTGGCGTGAGGGTGGCAGGGAGTGGACTTAGCCTTGGGGAAGGACGAGCAAACGACCGAGCCAAAATGGTCTCAGCAAACCTGCTGAGCAGCTCCAGAGAGAGAGAGAGAGAGAAAGAGAGATGGAGAGAGAGATGAAGAGAGAGCAATGGAGATAGAGAGAGAGAGAGATGGAGAGAGAGGAAGAGAGAGATGGAGAGGGAAAGATGGAGAGATGGAGAGAGAGAAAGGGCTGCATGTCAGCAACACTGGACACACCAAAGGACCATCCTAACTCAAATTGGGCCTCTGTCCTCAAGCACATCCAGAGTGATACAGTGGGCAGTTAAAGTAGATCTCCATTGATCTCGCCTACTGCTGACCTCAAACTCACACACTCAGTAGAGGCCAGTAAAAAAGTGAAAGGACAGACATCTTGTGGGGTTAGGCTGTGCTAATACAAAGAGAACCTCAGCCATATTGTTGCTGAAAAAATGCAAGTTTTATGCACCACTATAACTCCACTACTAGATTCTGACAGAGCGAGAAGCACAACCCTATGGTAATAAGGCCCTCATTGATTTTAGCATGTTGAGATCTATACTATTATAATATTGATAGCGGTGTTATATAATTCATTTAATGATCAATAACTCATTTTCATATTGATGGGTGGAGAGAGGGCATGGACTGAGTATGGTGGGTGGAATGATTCATTGTGCTGATTAAGCATCCGGGTAATGTAGAAATCCACAATAATATGAAGCCCATCGCCAAACCATACGAGGTTGAATAAAAAGGATCATCAGTATTGGTTATTAAACTGATGCATTGTGGGTATGACTGGAATTACTCTCTCTCCTAGCATCTAGCAGGCTCCAGATATGCCATGCGGCTTCGGGGTACAAACAGCGTCGACGGCAGCCGCATAGTAATGAGGATGGCATTTACTCAAGATGATGTTGTCCAGAGGGGGAGAGATGAGGAGATGGGGAGGAGAGAGAGAGAGAGAGAGAGAGAGAGACGCAGAGAGAAAAGGAGAGATGTTGGCGAGGCTTGGCCCTCATCTCTCATCGCTCCCCCTGTAGTGCCGCAGGTGGGAGTCTGCAGAGTCAACAGCCATTAACACTCCACCCCTCTGATGCGTGAGGGCAAGTCATACCAACCCTCCTCCTCGTCCTTAATGGGAACTCTCCTCCAAAAAACTAAACAGCCCAAATGAACTGGAGAGAGACAGAGAGAAAGAGAGAGAGGGGGATAGAGAGCAAAAGAAAAACAAGAGTGGGGATGATGAAAGGAGAGAATGAAAGGAGAGATAGAGGAAGGCAGGGGGAGGAGAGGAGCGAGTGAGTGAGCGGCGACAAGAATGAGGGTCGGGGAAGAGAAGACGGGTTGAGGAGAGGGAGAGGAGGTGGAGAAATGGGGGGACTGGAGGGAAAAAGAGAAGAGAGGAGAGGAGGTGGAGAAATGGGGGGACTGGAGGGAAAAAGAGAAGAGAGGAGAGGAGGTGGAGAAATGGGGGGACTGGAGGGAAAAAAGGAGAAGAGAGGAGAGGAGAGGAGGTGGAGAAATGGGGGGACTGGAGGGAAAAAAGGAGAAGAGAGGAGAGGAAAGGAGAGGAGAGGGAAGGGGAGAGGAGGTGGAGAAAAGGGGGAACTGGAGGGAAAAAAGGAGAAGAGAGGAGCATGCTGTGATTAAGACAGCAGAGATCAATGAAAAGAGAGAGGGTGGGGAGAGAGGAGAGTAGGTGGAGAAAAGGGGAGACTGGAGGGGAAAAAGGAGAAGAGAGAGAGGGGCCTGCTGTGATTAAGACAGCAGAGATCAATGAGAGCATACAAGAGGAGAGAAGAGAGAGGGTGGGGAGAGAGGAGAGGGGAGAGAAGGAGTGGAGAGAGTGAGGAGAGAGGAGAGGGGAGAGGAGGAGTGGAGAGGGTGGGAAGAGAGGAGGGGAGAGGAGGAGTGGAAGGGACAGTGCAAGAGGAGAGGAGACGAGAGGAAAGGAGAGAGAAGAAAGGGTGGGAAGACAGGAGAGGAGAGGGGAGAGGAGGAGTGGAGAGAGTGAGGAGAGAGGAGAGGGGAGAGGAGGAGTGGAGAGAGTGAGGAGAGAGGAGAGGGGAGAGGAGGAGTGGAGAGAGTGAGGAGAGAGGAGAGGGGAGAGGAGGAGTGGAGAGAGTGAGGAGAGAGGAGAATAGGAGTGGAGAGAGTGAGGAGAGAGGAGAGGGGAGAGGAGGAGTGGAGAGAGTGAGGAGGGAGGAGAGGAGGAGTGGAGAGAGTGAGGAGAGAGGAGAGGGGAGAGGAGGAGTGGAGAGAGTGAGGAGAGAGGAGAGGGGAGAGGAGGAGTGGAGAGAGTGAGGAGAGAGGAGAGGGGAGAGGAGGAGTGGAGAGAGTGAGGAGAGAGGAGAATAGGAGTGGAGAGAGTGAGGAGAGAGGAGAGGGGAGAGGAGGAGTGGAGAGAGTGAGGAGAGAGGAGAGGAGGAGTGGAGAGAGTGAGGAGAGAGGAGAGGGGAGAGGAGGAGTGGAGAGAGTGAGGAGAGAGGAGAGGGGAGAGGAGGAGTGGAGAGAGTGAGGAGAGAGGAGAGGGGAGAGGAGGAGTGGAGAGAGTGAGGAGAGAGGAGAATAGGAGTGGAGAGAGTGAGGAGAGAGGAGAGGGGAGAGGAGGAGTGGAGAGAGTGAGGAGAGAGGAGAGGAGGAGTGGAGAGAGTGAGGAGAGAGGAGAGGGGAGAGGAGGAGTGGAGAGAGTGAGGAGAGAGGAGAGGGGAGAGGAGGAGTGGAGAGAGTGAGGAGAGAGGAGAGGAGGAGTGGAGAGGGTGGGAAGAGAGGAGAGAAGAGAGGAGGAGTGGAAGGGACAGTGCAAGAGGAGAGGAGACGAGAGGAAAGGAGAGAGAAGAAAGGGTGGGAAGACAGGAGAGATGTTGAGGAGAGGAGACGAGAAAAGAGAGAGGAGAGTAGATGAGAGGAGAGAGAGAGTGGGGAGAGGAGGAGTGGAGAGTACCGTGCAAGAGAAGAGGAGAGAGGGGAGGATAACTCAGTTGACTGGTTTGCCAAGTATTGTTACAAGTGGGCAGATCAGCACAGCACGTCCCCCTACACTGCTTTCTATTCTGACAGAGAATAAAGAAAAGGCATTAGAAATAAAACAGTGGGGGGCAGATAAAAACGGGGTCAGAACTGTGAAACAAACCCCGAGAGTCAGGGCTACCGCACCAATAAAACTTCCTGCACACGAGATGGAGGACAAACGTCCACTCCTAATCAGAAAATAAATCCAGACACTCACACACACCAATAAAACTCCCGTGCTTGAGACAGAGGATGTGTTTGCCAGCTTCCGTTCCTATCGCAGCAAAATGTCAGTTCTTCCCTTCACGCCCCAGCCACCACCATCACCCCTGTCCAGGTGAAGTCCCCACCGAGGGCCACAGATAAGGGACGGCGTGCGTGGGGGCTCTCACCGACCCAACCCTCTCCGGGTCTGCAGGGAGCACTGGCCTTGTTGACCCACCTTAATAATTCATCTAAAGTTCGCAGACCAGTGTGTGTGTGTGTGTGTGTGTGTGTGTGTGTGTGTGTGTGTGTGTGTAGTGTGGGTATGTAGTGTGTGTGTGTGTGTGTGCGTGCGTGTGTGTGTGTGTGTGGGCGGGGGTGTGTGTAGTGTGTGTGTGTGTGTGTGTGTGTGTGTGTGTGTGTGTAGTGTGTGTGTGTGTGGGTGCGTGCGTGCATGTGTGTGTGTGTGTGTGTGTGTGTGTGTGTGTGTGTGTGTGTGTGCGTGCGTGTGTGTGTGTGGGTGTATGTAGTGTGTGTGTCTGTGTGTAGTGTGTGTAGCCTCCGCTGGGGGAGTATTGATTTATTAATGTTCTCCTGTTTCACAACCTAATACTTACACACTCTGTCATGTGGGCTGGGGATTTAACTAGGATGTGTGTGGGGCTAAAAGGTGTATGCTTGCGAGTGTGTGTATGTATGCTTACAATGTGTTGGCACGCTCAAACTGGTCTGGAGGAAGAAAACTGTTATCACTGAATGTGTGTGTGAGCTCTTTTGACAGTCCAGCAGTGATCAATCGGCATGCATGCTATGCAGTCACACAATCTTCCATTGCAGAACCAGCAATTAGAGCTGTTTACTAAAACACAAGAAAAAATGTAATTTAGCGTGAAAAAAATAGGGCTGTAAATCAGCATGAAAACATTGGGGGGGAGGGGGGGGGGATGTTGCTATTCTTTTGTTCTTGCTGTGATGGGGGTGCTACACACTCCAGACTTCAGACAGGGCCAAAACATTCCTCTTCAAAAGCAGCTTTTGAAGTGGGGTAGCTACTCGTGGCTCCAACAATATTGCTTATATGGGCCACACCACTGGAGAGGCTCACCTGTTTTCATGCAGACATAGCAGGGACTCGAGGAAGCCAGACATGCAAAACTGAGCAGCAGCAATCGGCCCAGTCCCTGTAGGGGGCCCACATAGGTCAACATGGCAGCGCTATGAAGTGACTGGCTACAGTGTGGGGGGTGGTGTTTGGTGTGAGTATGGTGTGAGTATGTGATAATTCTTGGGTAAACGATGCACAGGAAGTAAGCTTAGGTCTGGGATCAGCCATTTTTTGAAGTTTGCATTTGGGTAAACGTACAAAATCATATTAGTGGCCATGATGACCATAATGCTTTTCTACATTGATTATCCATGGCATGCTAGCAAACAGGATTGCAATTTCACATAGCACACACACACAAAGTTTTCAAGAAAGTCTTGAGAATGCCCTGCATAAGACCTGAAGAAAAAATGCAGGCCAGCCCACATGACAGTTGCTGTCCAGGTGACTGGCGGGTAATTTTACAGGTGCCCCGGGGTGAATTCCACTTGCGCTATCTGCTCTGGATGCCATAAACGGTGGCAAATTTGTACAAAGTACTGTAATTTGGCTTTTATAGTGAGCAAATTATCGAGGGGTGAAAAGTTCAAGGGAAAGTGTCTCTCACTTGCATAGTAAGGCATGGATTGAGCTTATGAAAGCCATTAAAATGGATCTTTCTGGTACAAATCAATCTTCTGCAACGGGGGCACCATTTCAGGTAATCTCATCAACCGCTTGCATCATTCCCCACCAACACTCCAGGTCTGTCACCTCTTACAGGAAAAAAAGAGGACCATAGCCATTATTTGCAACTTTTTGATGGTGCCATCAAGAAACTTCTTGGCCTACTTAATGGTTCTAACTCTCAGTCTAAATTGTGTTCTTCTCAAACAAACCTAATAAATGAGAGCAGCCTTCTGGCACAAATGTCTCCAGCTGAGCACCAGCGTAACGCCCTTTTCAAGACGCATAGCACCTGTATTGTGTTTCACCATTACCTGATTGCATCACACATTCTCTTCTCTCTCTTTTCTCCCTATCTTCATCTCCCTTTTTCCACTCATGTCTTTCCATCCACTCCTCTCTCTAATAAGGCACACTCTAGCCATGGGATGTGAAATTATCTAAATGAAATCTGTCAATGGTTTGTGAGGACTCACAGAGAGGCGCTCCGTCAAGGTTAATAACGCCTCCCCCATCTCCAATATCCAGGTCCCTTGCCCATTTTCACTTTTGCCATCCTTCCAAATTACCTTATGTCTATCATCTACACAACCACAACCACCCACTCCCCCACACCCAGAGGAGAACCCAACACATTTGATTTGATATTAGAGAGAAAAAAAAAATGGGGGGGGAAAAAACCCCAATGCTATAGAACTTCACCAAGTGTGCATCATCACTGTCACATGGCCAAATCATTAACATTAAGATAGGACTGAATTTGCATTCACACTGCAATGCATTAAGCCCCTATTTTCCATGTCATGCTGTACCATTGGGGTGGAATGTGCTGACACTTAGCCTACTGCTTACAGAAACCAGAGAACTACTCAAAGCCAGAGCCGCCGCCCGCGCCCCACAGGACCCCTGAGTCTTCTTCACTAATCACCTATAAGTTCACAGAGCTTCATGAGCCTCCGGTGTAGCCACCTACACAGCAATTTTACTGTACACCATCCACCAACTGTGTGAGCCTGTTTACTGAGAAACTAAATGCTTGTGCAAAGTAGCAGCTAAGCAATATTTCAGCCCTGTTGTGTTTTTTTGTTTTTTTTCTGGACCTGGACCTGCAGTGCTCCTTCCGCTGGCCGGGCCGACCCAGCCAGAGCTGGAGAGCAGCCCTCTACCCCCACGGATCGAACCATCTGCTCTCTGCAGCAAAAGGGCCCAGCTCAAGCCCAGAACCAAGCACGGGCTGGGCTGGCCACTTCAACAGAACATGTGAGTGTGGAGAGTGTGTGCACATAAGCTAACTAACTAGAGAGACTACTAGGGCTCTAGAGAGAGAGAGAGAGAGAGAGAGAGGGGAACAAAACAAAGCTGTTTTGAACAACTTCAGAGAGACGACATCCCAGGGAATGGGACCACCTGGCACTCAAGACAGAAAGAGATTAGATGAAAAAGACAAAAAGAAAAAAGGACGGGTAAAACAACAACATTCCTTGAGGTTGTAATGTTTTAGTGCTTTTCATCAGATCTCAGTGACAAGAGAGCAGCATTCTTTATCTTTCACCAGTGCTATTTATTAAGCAAAAAAAAAAAACATTTTTCAAACACGCTTTCAGCTGATAAAAAGTAAAATAGGATGTAGTAGAGGAGGTGGTGATGGTTGATTGTGTTCGTGGGCCAGTACCACCACAAGCCAAGCCAGTATGAGAATAACAAGGGGTGGACTGTTTACTTTTTGCCTTGCCAACCAAACTAGCCCTGCTTAATTAAAGCAGTCAACTCTTCCCGGAAGTTGCCAGTCTAACCCATTATGTAACATAACCCGTAAAGGGGGGGGAGGTATTCATCTTGCTGTTCCTATTACGCTTTTGATGGGCCTGACGCGTGCTCGGGGGGGAATTTTACACGCAGGTCTAATTTCATTGCTTAGATCTCTCAGGCAACCATTGGCACGCTCCTCCACTGACGGGGCACGTCATGTCAACCCAACCGTGCCAACGTTCCACCTCCTAGAGCGCTCGGAGCACATTCCTCTCTCACAGCCTCTCTAACGCTAGAAAGGGATGACAAGGGAAGATTAGCACAGGTCCTTAAAAAGTTAGCACACCTCGTAAATGTGCAAGGTCGGACCAGGTAGACATTTTTTTTTTCTTTCTGTGTCTTTTTTTTTTTCAAAATGAGTATTTTTTTTATTTTGAATTGAATTGATTTTGTTGCTATGGGAGCAATATGCGACACAGGCAGGCTGTATTTTCTTGACAACCATGTTCTATAAAACGCAACAGACAGTAAAATGCAGCTCTGAGGCAGCGAGAGGGAGAGACATGCTCGGTCTGTGTTCTAATTTTATTTGACAATGGCCAAACCAGAGGTTCCTCATAGCTCTGTGAAAGGATACCAAAACATTAGGCTGACTTGTTTGGATATATTAAGCCTAGTTACTAATAGACCAATGTTTTTAATAGACCTAACTTATACTGTAGGTCACAGACAAATATTTCTGAGCGAACCACTGGCAGATTTGGAGGGGTATCATTTAGGCCTATGCCTAGTGTGGTGTTTTAATTATTCAAATGGAAGACAAGCATAAATACAAAGTATGCATACAATGTCTTGTTTCACAGATAGTTTCAAAGACATTGGATGAGGTCTTGAACACTCCATTTCTTATCCATATGCTTCTTACTACAAGGTTGGGTATCAAAAATGTGAATAAAAAACATGTAAAAAAGCCAAGCCATCCCCAGCTATAAGGCCTTCCTATAGTATCCAACTCACCTATGAATAAGATATCCTTATTAATGCCTAGATTGGTAACTGCCAGCGTAGCTCCCAAAAAGTCACAGGATTGTGCACTCTGTGCACTCAGACCCTTTATAAAAGGCACAGCGGATCATTCTAGACTGAGTCCAAAGCCCATCCTCAGGACAATCTGAGTTTGGAGAGGTCAGGACAGTAGCCCAGCCATTAATAATTTATCATCGTGGAAAGGGAAAGGTGCGAAACCCCATGACATTAATTAATTCTCACACATCCTATTCCCCACCGCAAACAGAGAGAGAGAGAGAGAGAGAGAGAGAGAGAGAGAGAGAAAGAGATTTGCAGATTTGCAGATATTCTAAATTAATGAAAAGTCAAGGTTTAGCTTCCGGCAACAGAAAACAGATCGCAGAGAACAGATTGTGCTGTTTTGAGTAAAAAACAGCACCCACCACTCAGTAGTTAATGCAAGTTCAAAAATCCGACAGAGTGCATTCTGCCCACTGCAATATATCCTGCAGGCTGTACAACCACTGCATAAAAACTGCCGGTCTCACAAGTTTCATTGGTATAGAATTTAGCCTATCAAGTTTTAAGTTTGTTGCTTGATTTGATCGCTAGGCCTAATTTGTTTTCACTGGTGTCATTACCATAATTTGAGGACATTTAGGTCATTACAGGGGGCAACAAACAGGCTATTTTAACAACTTTATTCTGTCCACATACCACAAGACATAGGCCTACGCAACAATATCAAGGTCATGATGACATGACTGACAGGAATTTGCCTGCTAGCCAACTTATTCATGAGGTAGGCCTAGATTAGATTAGTCTGGCCTTTCACCTTACAACCTTTCATTCATGAAAGAAACAGGTACTCTGCTGTTGGAAATTGACTGAGAGATTAAAAAAGGAGAGAATTCACTGTAGCAGAAAAAGTTTGTAAAACATAACCCTCAGCCTTAGCGTCCAGGGTTGATGACATTGAGACAGTGGCAAAAGCCTGACAGGGTTGCGGTCTCTCATTGGTGGGTTTCAGGACCTTATTGAATCACTCTTCTTCATTATTAGATTCTACAAACGGAGGTTGAAGACCACAGACTGTGTTTTTCCCAAACCCCTCTGCTGAGTGTGTCCTCTAGCAAGGAATGAACATTGCAGCAAGTCATGGAGGCATACTGTAGTAACGCCATTTCACGATTAATCCTGGATGGTTTCTATCTTGATTGCTTGAATTACATTGGCTATTTCTTTATTATTATTTTTAAAGGCCAGAAAAAAGGCCAAGAATGTCAGGTGTGATAGCAAAAGCCAAAAATTAACACTCTGAAATAGTTAATAACAAGGATAAATGTATCAGTGCTCCTATAAAGAAGGTGATTTCTGTATCGTAGCCTACGTCTATGAGAGAGGGACCTTGTGAGGGCTGCCATGGAGAGTATAGGAAATATGAATCATCCCCGTGAATAAGAGGGCAGCCGCAGGGACAGAGAACAATGATGTTCTATTTCGGAGTGCTTTTTTTATGACTAGGCTTAAAGAGAAGGGAGATTATAACAATAAAATTATGTTTTCACATATTTGAAATACTAGTCTACCTTAATCTGTCACTGTTTTGTAGCCTTTTGTAGCTAAATCTACTAATGCTTTGCAGATATCTTTATGGCCATTAGGTTTATGATCTGATGATATTGACAAACAAAGAGTGATTGAAATGACCTTTTTATAACTTATGTATAGGCTAGCCCAAATCTAATATTATTCAATTGTATTAAATCTCATTTAAGCCAGTGACAACTAAAAATGGTTTGAAAATGTGCACAATTTAGAGTCTACATTTTGTGTATGACAGCTACTCATAAATTACCTGTAGCCTAACAAGTCGGTCTTCAATTTCTGCCAATATTATGCAGTATTTTGTTTAAAACTTGTGAATTAACCTTAAACCGAGAGCTACATTCAAGACAGTATACACTTGCCTTTATTTCTGTTTCTAAAAAGACAGTTGAATGCAAATCCAACACACTGATAAAAAAAATCATATGCTAGCCTATGAAGTTGAACACATATTCAGGGGTCTGATTTTTGGTCTGTGTATGGGGAAATGGGCTCAGTTGAAACGTGAACATTAATTCTTCATCCCCCCCCCCCCCCCCCCGACCTTTTTTTTGCCAGAAGACTGCTTACAGGAGCGCGGGCTTCAGTCACGTTTTCATATTAACAGCACGAGGACGGCTCATCTACAGTAGTCGCAACAAAATAAAGCACAAGCTAGTGTGGGAAGGTGTCATCAAAGTTAGCCAATGTGTAGGGTTTGTGTTCAGCGTTTACAGCGAAAACAAAAGCAGTAAAAGGGAGCACTGTATTGGCTGTCCAGAGAAAGTGATTGGCTTAGAGCATCATTTTCCGTGACTGATAGCCTCTAACCTCCAGCACGCGCTGACAAGTGCAGCTGGATGCGAGAGCACATCACTTGGCAGCCCAGAATCGATGCGCTTACGTTCAAGGTAGACACAAATGTCAGAACACAGGCTGCCAGGGTATGAGTCTTACCTTGGTTAGCTGGGCAATCTTCTTGCTCATTTTGAGATGAAGATCTTGAGTATATTCCATGGCAATGCCCGATTGGAAAGGCATTGAAGACTGGTGACCAGAATTATATTTCCCCGCTCCGGTCGATGAATTGCCAGCAGGGCTGTAGTATTGCTGCCAACCCGCTCCAGTCGCCATCTTCACAATCCTTCAAATGTGTTACTACTGTATATGATTGTGTTAAATTAATGGCACGATGGTTTGAACTGTCTCCGTCAACGGGGAGTTTTCTACTGAGACCCGCTGAGGCAAAACACATCCAGGCGTCAACCAGTAGCACTCCTTGTTAATTTAAACGAGTCATTTTTATAACAGTCCGGACAAAATACCACTGATACAGCTTGGTAGGCTACTATCCTACTGAATAATGTTATGGTGAAAACTGTTATCGCTAACGTTAGCTACGCAGCTTGTCAAGTGTTATTCAGCTCTCCTTATTTTCTGAGGCAGGTCGTATGACTGTTAGCGTTACAGACATTCTTGTTCATCTTATTTCTCGTACTCTTCACAGCAAATGGCAAACATTACAAGCGCACCTTCAGAGGGCAGAATCAACGGTACAAGACAGCTATAATAGCTTACGTTTATGTTTAGGCATTCGGATTCCTCAAATTCTCCGCTGTCTTTCTGGCATTTGGCTATTCCATGGGATGTTCAGCTGTCCCGCGACGCAGATGTTTGCACGGATAAAAATAGCTTCAGCTTGCAGGTGGGTCACGTTTTAGACCCAGTGATTTCAGCAGAGAGAACCGGACCGGGTAGGATCCGGGGTCTTTCTATCTGCTCTTGTGTGTGTGTGTGTGTGTGTGTAACGTTAGCTATGACAGGCTGAGTGGTTGGTTGCTGCACTGCTCAAGACTCTGTTACCATGGATCACTTCAACAGTTTACATTACTGTCACTGACGTCAGTTCCGCCGCTCGCTGTTTGCGTTCTTTCACTCTCTTCATTCATTGATGCAAACATAAAAATATTAAACGGATTTAGCTGACAATTATTGAGATAAAAATACCTGGACATTTGCACTAATTACAGGCTATATTGTGCACCTGCAACTTAATATGAAGAAATCGTAGCCTGTCCATTTGTGTAGCGTCATCAGGGTAGGAATTGTATAAAGCTTGGATTTTTTAATCTCTATAAATGTATCCACCCAACCGCAAGAGGAACAAAAGTGATGAAAATGTAATGCCTATGATTGAATGCAATGAACAATAGGTAAACCAGCCTACTTCAGTATTCCATCAGGGATGTACAGATTTGAGTTTCCTATAGCCTAAACTGTCTGATTTCAGCTGCATTTTCCTCTGACAGAGGACAGCCGTAGCCTACTGGTTCGCTTCGGACTTGTAACCGGACTTGTTCGAACTTGTAACCGGACTTGTTCGAACCCCGACCAGTAGGCCTACGGCTGAAGTGACCTTGAGCAAGGCACCTGAGGCTCCCCGAGCGCCGCTGCTCACTGCACCGGGATTAGTGTGTGCTTTACCTCACTGTGTGCTGAGTGAGTTTCACTAAATCACGGATTGGGATAAATGCAGAGACCAAATTTCCCTCACGGGACTCAAAAGAGTAGCCTATATATACTATACTATACTATACAGATCATCTGCAGGAGTCACTGAACACACATAAATTACATGAGATGTTATTACCAGTAAGTAACCTAATTGTGTGTGCAGTGCTTTATTAGGTGATTCCAATAGTTTATAACTATGAAAGTTGGGTAGGCTAGTGAGTAGGGCTAGGCTAGAGTGGTCTACAACAATAATCTGAAAAAGCAATAATCTTTTATGAGCATACTTGAAACAGAAACAGTCTTTCATGAGCACACTTGGTTCGGTTGCTCAGAACATCAACTAAGAATAATGCCCCCCTTAATTAACTGGTTATATGACATATTTAAATTAACTACATACAAATACTGGTATGTACCTTAAAGTGAAAGTATACAAAGTGAAAGTAAACAGTTTTTATTATTATCTTCAAAATAGAAAATCAAACCATGAATCAATAGCACCACTTGACAGCATAGGCCTATTCGACCTACAGGTAGTGCAGGAAGCTCGGACCTGATTGAATTGAAACTAAATTATGTTGGCTCACTCCAAGAAAGTGTTGCATATGTAGAGACAGAGCTATTAGCATCTAGAAATGTGTCAAAGTTGCTCCAGTTCTGTGCATCAGGGAGAAGGTTGCAGTGCTGCCGCAGCTTGCTAATAAGGCATTCTGTTTCTTCGCATCCTCCTTCTGCTCTGTCCTCAACATGACTCTGACAGTGGAGTCTCAGCAGGCCACGACGTGTGTGTGTGACATAACAGCTCCTCTCCCAAACCACCCCGAGGACGTGCCATTGGCGTGCAGCATGACACTGCAAACAAAAGATGTGGTATTAGTCCTTGTGCAGAGAGGGGATCCTAGTGTGATTGATAACACAGTCTGTATGTGGCCAAGCACTGTGGAGGCGTGATCAGAGTGATCTGTAAATAGGGCACATCCTCATTCCGCTGCCTCTGAATGAATAATGTATCTGCCCCTGCACCGACTGGAGGCTGCCTCCTGTCGAATTATGCGAATCCAGAAACACGCTGCTCGCGTTCAAAAGTGACAAGGCGCTGGGGAGAAAATGCATATTCGCCCGCGAAAAATCGCTAACACATTCTTTTGGTTTTTCATGGTGATGTACCCAGTTTGGGATGAAAGTGCACCACAGAGATGTGGCTTGTGCTCAGGAACAGCGAGGTATCCCTGCGCTGTTTATGGAGACAGAGCAGGATTGTTTTGAACCAGTGGGGGAAATTCCAGGTGTGTATGTGTGTGTGTGTTGTTTCCATACAGCTGAGCTCTATAATGAACCCTCACAGTATCTAGTGCAGTGTTCTGTTAGTGGCTTTGTCACTGTTCTCCTCTTGGCCTTCCTAACAAAAGACTTTGTTTGATTTCAATCTCAATGGTTAAACAAAGAAAAAAAATCTGTGTGTGTGTATGCGTGTGTGTGTGTGTGTGTGTGTGTGTGTGTGTGTGTGAAAGACACAGCTTGTATTGCATGTTATATTTATATATTTCCTATTCACGTTACCTTTTAAAATCAATGTTGTTGAAACTGAGCAGAAAAACAATGAGTGTGAAATTGTCCAGATATAGACTGCACTGCATGCCCCCTGGTTGAGACTGCACTATATGGCCCCTGGGTGGGGACATTTGAAGGTGAAAAAGCTCCTGTTAACATCACGAAAATGAGTTGCCTACAGGACATAGCAAAAACAGAAGAATCATTTCAGCCTATTTTCACTATAGTGCCTTGGAAAACAGACTAAGGAAATTGTATCCCTTGAAAATAATAGAGTATAGATTCTTCTAGATGGAAGGGGAGGGCTGGTGATACACTATTGTGCCCCTCTAACAAATGGCTTTCCACTGCAGTGATGCCATTGTGTGGAAAGGTATAGTTACTCTGAAATCGGTCTCTTGTTGTTACCTATGGAAATACTGTACATCTGAGGTGTTCTAACACAAGATACATATAGCTGCTAATGAAGAAGGAATGGTAGGATAGGCACAGTAATCTTTGTGCAGGCCTTTACGCACATTTTGAAATTAAGAGGTTGAATCTTATTCATAGGATGTTGTCTTTCAGGGCCAACAAAAAAAACACAATCTGATAAATGTTATGGGACATGGTATGCCTTTTGCTTACAGGGCCAATAAGATTGTGTTTATATTTATGCTATATTTGACAGTTGGAAATACCAAGTCCAGCCCCAAACACGTGCCCTATACGGCTACTCAACCGATGAACATAAACCAGCAGAGCTTCTCGTGACTCTCAAGTATCCTGGCCATCATCATCACGCACATCACGTCAAGCCTACAAAAAACAGCGTTGGAGTTAAGAGGCTTTTCTAGGGTGAGAGAGAGAGAGACAGAGAAGATAGAAAGAACACGAGGGAGGGAAAGAGAGAGAAAAGCATGCGGCTTCGTTCTTGGGAGCCCTTGCTGCATATGCATGCATCCCCTGATATTCCATCAAGCACATCCACAGAGTCGGATGATTAACGCTTATTTATCACAACCGAGTGGGTCCGTGAAGAGAAGCACTATTACCTGGGGGGGTTCAAAGAAAAATTGGAACAGAAAGAACAATCATCTGTCTGATGACACAATGCATTATTAACATATCCAATTTTTTGCGCTGTGTTTTGTCCTTGACAATATTTGTGGGATCGGTATAAAGATCCAGAAAACAACATTTCAAATCATTGTGTGCTTATTCGGATGTGTGTTAAATTACTGCTGTCTAGAATGGGAGCTACTCCTAGAAGAAGGGTGGTAATAAGAGAGGCCAGTCGTTTGCACTGGCTGTTCGGAGTTGCTAGGCAATCATTTCTCTGCGTTGGACCATCTAAGATCATATAGCGGAGGTCTATGGTGGTGGATATATTTTAAAAAGTTGCAGAATTATATCTCTGCAGCATTTAAAAGCACGCCTTTTTCCTGTTAGCTTGTCATGAGGGAACTAAACGGTCCCTCTGACCTTGTGAACTCCTCTGCATGTCTGCTTTTCTGCCTAAGAGCTCCCCTGAGACTCTGGAGTGCAGGGTTTTCATTAGACAGGTGTTTAAGCTGTGGTTGGAGAATTGCACATATCGTAAACCACGAGAGCAGCTTTGACATTCGGGGCATGCTCGAGTTACATGACATGTATAGATCTACCCTGACGGACAAATGCGATGGATCAGCCATGCTTGTTAGCGTGGAATGTGTAGGGAGTGTTGATGCAGCAAATCCTGTGCACACGCATGCACACAAACACACACACACACACATTCACACAAACAGACACATGCACACTCACACACACCAAATCGCATGTCATGCTATGAAGATGGTGATTTATGGTATAAGCTGAAATAAAGCCTTTTTCACCTCTTTATCCCCACACTCCAACACACACACATACACACACACACACCCTAAACATTCTAATCCCTTCCTTGCTCTATAAGGACAGCGGACAATGCGTGTAAGTTTGAGTTGAGAGTGTGAGTTCATTGGAGTTGTTGGGCTCTTCCTGTTGCAGTCAGTCAGGGAGCAGAACCTCATCAGATTCACTGTCAGTCACTCGCTCCCTATTCCCTCTCCACTTCCTGTCTCTCTCGTCCCCATCATGTCATCCCCTTGTCAGGACATGAATGGCAACATGAAAAGGAGGAAGAACACGAGGCGGTTGGAAAGCCAAACAAACACAAAATGATGCGATGATGACAGGCAGATTCCAGGAGACGTTGGGATTCTTTGGGTCGTGTCGGAGCATGTATTCCGGCTTTTCTCTCATCTTAGGAGGGGGCCGTAAGTCTTTTCCCAGGTTTGAGTGATGGAAAGGGGAATACTGTGGCAGGGAAATAATCTGGCCTCCATTTTACCCTGTTTGGTGGAAGCTCCATAAAGTGGAGAAAGAAATAGAGAGGGAGAGAGAGAGAGAGGTTGAGGGTTAACAGGAATTCAGACCTTAGGGATTAAAATACACATTATCAATTTTTTGTTCTCTGCGTCAAGCACCTGTAAGCGATCCTGCCATTAGCAACATCAGATATACTACCGTGGGAGAGGTGAAAAATCCATATCTTTACATAAATTACATTTCCAAAAAGATGAAAAAATTGGAAAGGTATTACAGGGGCTTTCGGCCTCTAGAGATAAATCAGACTTAAAACGCAGGCGTAAGCTCAGGATAGGAGTGCTCCATACCGTTTGTGCTTGCACAGCGTAGACAGATAGAGTTGGGTTTGTTTGCTGTCCAGTGGGCTTAAACTCTTAACTCGGCAACCACTGGATTGTAGCCAGCTGACTAAGACTTCATGTCAGTTGTCTGCTTTCAAACCCTCAACCTCCCACCCCTTTACCATGTGTTGATGAAGGCTATCCTATGAGTTTGAGAAAAATAACCCCCATGTAACCACTCACAAGAGAGATATCAAGCCCAGTCTTTATATGAAGAGCTCTTTTCCAAAACGCTATCCATTTTTGAAAACATTAATAAGTCATGTTTAATTGTGTATTTCAGGTAATATCAATAAAAGTGCAGTTGTATTGTTTTGATTGAGTAAAGATAAATCAAATAACAATAACCCAATTTATTATATTTCCACTGAAATTACTTGGAAAACAAAATCAAAAAAAAAATATTTATGAAAATGCATTAAAATGGTAGATATAACGTTTTGGTCTTCACATATATTCCTCGTACCTTTTGCTCATTCATTCCATATTCAGATGAATAGATGAGCCGCCCAAAATATCAAAGCGTATTGTAATTCTACACATTGTTAAACATGAAGCTTTTACGAGTGAGTGCACAGCACACAGTTAGATCAATGACTAACAATTAAAAAATAGAGTCAGACGAGAGGGCTTGGGTACAATGTAACAGCTTAGAGTTGTGGGTATTCAGTGTGTGTTTGAGCTCATGCTGCACTTACATCTGCAATTAAAAGTAAGGAACCTGAATCATAGGCGCGCACACACACACACACACACACACACAGAGACACATTTAAACACACACAGACACACACACACATCCAGAGAGACACATTTAAATACACACACACAGACACACATGTACACGCACACAGGCACACACACGCACACACACAGGTTTCAGCGAGGCCTTGGTATAAATATTCATGATACTTTTTCCATTCTCTCCCTGTTCTCTTTAGTCTGTCCACATGATGCCCGTGAGGATAGAAGCATCAAACACTTCTGTGTTCTGTGACAGAGGGATACAGAGTGAGAGAGAGAAAGAGAGAAAGATGAAAGGGATGGAGCCGAGAGAAAAAAAAGTGTGCGAGAGTGATAAAGAAAAGGGGTGAGCGAAAAAGCAAACCTGAAAACAGAGCAACAGCGATTGGCATTCCTCCTCAGAAATCCATCAACTGTCACCTCAAGCCAGGCCGCCTGCTTTCAAAGGAGGAGTTAAGCCACTGCGTCAGCACGCAAACCCGCACAGGCAACCTGTAACCTCTCTCTCTCTCTCTCTCCCTCTCTCTCCCTCCTTCTCTCCCTCCCTCGAACTCTCTTGTTATTTATCAGTCTTCGTTTCTCTCTGTTTCTCTCTTATCCCTTCTTAGTCCACTCAGGGCTGCATGGAAAAAGTGGAAGGATGAGGAGGAGGAGGAGGAGGAAGAGACTCCATCCTCTGCGTGCCAGGTCCCGACACTGGGTGCTCTCATTAGTTCTGCCCACTGAGGGGCATTGGGGTGGGGGTATGGGGGCATTAGTTCTGCCTGCTGAGGGGCATTGGGAGGGTGGGGGGCGGGTATGGGGGCAGATCATTATGGGCTTAGTGCTGTGGGTTTCCTGCATGGCTTGTCTTATTCATTGCTAATGGCGTAGCCATTCACATTGCGCTAATTAGGGCTGCTCTCCAGACGCTGTGAGGTGGATGGCAGGCGGGCAGGCAGGCAGGCGGGCTCAACCTTAGCCACAGGAGGAGGAGGAGGAGGCAGTAGTTGAGAGAGGGTTGAGGTGGTGGAGGAGGGGGTCGGATGGCGGAGGGGTGGTCAGGGGACTGGGGGCCAGCGGTAATGGATTGGACCGTCGCGGCGGGCCGTGCGTCGCACCGGAGGGCTAATTTGCCGACGGGAGGCGAAGTGTGACCTGCATGAGGTGAGGAGAGGGAGCAGAACAGATGACTTCATACTCCCGGGTCAGGGTCTCTCTCTCTCTCTCTTCCTCTCTCTCTTTCTCCCCCTCCCCCTATCTCTCTCTTTCTCCCTCTCTCTTTCTGTCTCTCTCTCTCTCTCTATTTGCATGCTGTTTTGAATGTTCTTGCATTTTCTGACCTTAGCTGTGTCCCAGCTTTCTGTCTTTATCCTTTTCTCTCTCCGTCTTGCTCTTTCTCTTCTTCTTTCTTTCTCTCTCGTCCTTCTATCCTGTCCTCCTCATTCTTTCTCTCTCGTCCTTCTATCCTGTCCTCCTCATTCTTTCTCTCTCCTCCTGCTATCCTGTCCTCCTCATTGCCACCACCATGCTATGTGATGTTTATTTGTTTTGACTCTGTCCATGGTCAACACCACCACCCCTGCTGATTTAGGTTTCATTATTATCTAAACAAAGTTGTAGCCTAAATAATTGATTGGGAAGGAACTATTCAACAAAATAGTATAAACAGCCCAGTATGATCAGAGACAGGGAATGGACATCCTACTGAGTCTTTCAGACCGAGGGAGAGACAATTGGGTACGTCCCATGGAGAGGGTCAGCAAATTGCTCTCAGTAGGAAGACCAAGATGAAGGACAACAGATCGATACCACGTAGGAAGAGACTCACTGAGCATCAGAGGGGGTCAGTCTAAATGTTATGATTTCTCTGTAAGTGATATCAGCAAAGATTGAACACCAATTATAGCTGGGTAAATCTATGCAATAAATCTGGGCTATTAATTCAAATCCTCTGAAATCTTGCTTAATATTTCATTCTGTAGGGTGTTAATGGCCTGGGTGTTTTATTTATCATGTTCAGTCGTTTTTTAAAGTCGATGCTTTCCACACAGAACGAATCATAAATCTTATTTCTTTCTTTTAATGTATTTTTTTACATATATTTTAAAAAATGGCATAATGGTCCTCATATTGCTCATTATTGCATTCCAAATTATACAGGTGGGGTTGCACTGTGTGAAAAACTATTATGAAGCTTCGCTGTGTGTGTGTGAATGGGTGAATGTGAGGCAGGGCATTGTAAAGCGCTTTGGGTGCTCGCAGGAGTTGAAAAAATCGCTATATAATTGACCATTTTCATACAATCCATAATTTACCCTTTTCATACAATCCAACTTTCCCTTAGCCTGGCTAGCGCTATGCCCAGATCCGTTTATTGCAGGGGTCTCAAACTCAAATGAGCTGGGGGCCAATTCTGCCAACATCATCTGATTGGAGGGCCGGCTATTTCTGAAAATGCAATGTTCTTTTTTTCAAATACCACACAAAACTGCAAACAGAAAGTGCAAGTGTTTTTATCTAGTTTTAGACACCTGTGCTAGCAACCTTAGCTTATAAATAAAATAATGATAAAATAAATATTAATACAAATTATAAAACAAATGAAAAGCATAAAAACAGGTATGTGTGTGTTTCACACCAAATACAAATATTTTCCTCTCATAACTTTTTTAAACCTGGCAAACTATAGGCGTCAGGGTTAATTAAGAAAGCAACACCATTGGATTTTTATATCAACATTTTGAAGGGCCATGGTCAAAGATAAAGTCCTACTGTAAATGTAAAAATCTTTGAGTAAAACAAAAGTTTATGAAGGGGGTAAATTTACCCATCTAATTTGCTACTGGATGGCAAGCACCTCAAATTATGCACCTTTCAGTAAATACTGGATGAACATATTTGAGCAGGTTTACTTTCCTTTTTTCATATTACCCACATAACAAATTAACAGGAAAACACCTAAGATGTATACCAACACCTAAGATGTATATGTTTTTTAAACCACAAGGCCTACAATAAAGTATTCTGGTCAAATCAGTTCCTATCGCGGGTAATCTGAGTACCCAGAAGTTTGCATCATATTGCGGGTGACTTTGTAGTTTAGAGCCCTATTTCTACTAGCCCTGCTGTCTGTACCACGTAAATTACGGACACCATCATCACAATTACCACTGCAACCTCCAAGCTATGTTGGGCAGAGGGTCGAAATAAGCATGGTATGCTTAGTGGACACCGTCGTATACACGCAGACGCACCTCCATTCAATAGACGATCGATCATAATCTCCAAAAGGATATTCTCCTTCAGATTTAGAATTGAAGAATAACATAGCCTACCTAAGACTTCATCACACGTAAACGTTTTTCAACATTTGGTGTAGGCCTATTTCTGCTTAATTTCTGCTTCAATGTATGCAACACTATGGCCTGCATCGCTTCCGCGTCATTACAAATGCACGTCTTTGTGTTTCTCACGTGTAATACAAGTATTTCCTGAAAACTTTGCGAAGCGATTTTGGGTTTGAATGAAGCTCTGGATGTCTAGCACATAGTGGAGCAGAGTACAAATGAGATTTGTCACCGTACTTGGAACTATCATCTATTTTAATCAGTATCGTTGTTTGTGGCAATTAAAAAGTCTCAAGGGCCGGATTACATTATAATTTTGACATACGTCGCGGGCCGGAATTGGGCCGGACGCGGGCCGGATTTGGCCCGCGGGCCGGGTGTTTGAGACCCCTGGTTTATTGGGTGCCACGGATGTCTATCAAATGCGTCTGTGCATAGCTCATCATCGTCTTTCCCCCTTGTTCTGTGATTGGTCCCCTATCTCAGGCGAAAATTTGCTCCATGGTCTCCAGGCTGCCTTAGCAGCGAATCAAACAGCGCGCAAGGCAGCATGGGAACACCCAGGCTAACTTTCCCTACAGCCACCGTACATTTTAAAATGCTTGTTTTAAGTTTGCACACAATACTGGTAATGAGGATATGTGTTTCAAAAAAATGTCAAGGTCACTGAATAACCTTTAACACTACAGAGTCGTTCCCCTCTAAGGTTTGATGAGTCAGAAGCTGGGAAATCTCTGGCTATCACTTCATTAGCTACAGTAGTCTTGCATATTGTAACTTAAAAAATATTTCACCACAGAATTGTATGCACATTTATAGGTTAAAAATATGTTTAGAAAATTCCTGGATACACACATCTTGGCATTCTCCTTGTTGGCTTACCTTTAGCCATTTATTCAGGCTTTCTGCAAGACTTGCAGAAATACAGCATTCTATCACCCTGAATGGTTTTGTGGTCAATTGTCCAGATACTGTTGCTGAAAAAGCTGTTGTTGCTAGAGTCAGTGGACCTAATCTGAGCGATACAACCCTCCTTTACAGCCCCCTTCTTGTTTGGCCATTATTCTGGATAAGACAAGCCCGTGTAAGTGGAAAGAACAGAGGAGGGGAAAACGTAGTCTCCAGCAGTAGCCCTGGCAAATGGAGCTGGTATTGAATCTGTATTTATCACAGGTGACGTCCTTCTAGTGGGCAGCCGTGGCCTACTTGGTTAGGGCTTCGGGCTTGGAACCGGAGGGTTGCCGATTTGATCCCCGACCAGTAGGAACAGCTGAAGTGCCCTTGAGCAAGGCACCTAACCCCTCACTGCTCCCCGAGAGCCGCTGTAGCAGGCAGCTCACTGCGTCGGGATTAGTGTGTACTTCACCACACTGTGTGCTGAGTGTGTTTCACTAATTCACGGATTGGGATAAATGCAGAGACTAAATTTCCCTCACGAGATCAAAAGAGTATATATACTTATACTAAGGGCCCGTCCCAATACCTCCCCTTCCCCTAGATTTTTGCCCTAACCCTCGTTTTTGCGCGTGCATGTGTAGGGGTAGGGTGTCCCATTACTTTAGTAACTTATCCCGAATGTCTTAATTCTGCTTTTGTGCAATAGGCCCCATCTGGGTAGTTTCGTCAATATTTAGGATGTGTGTTCCGGCGTTCACATGAACACGAATATCTCTGTTGATTAACCAGACGTAGATAAACCAACACAGCACACACAACAGTCAACACGACCGCTGGAACACCAGCATGTTCCTGAATGAAAATAGTAGAAGGCTACTACCGCTAGACACGTCAACGCTGCGCGTGATGTAGGTGAGCACGTTCGCTACGCTAATTTGCATATAGTGGTGTCCCAATTCATAGGGAAAGATCACCCCCCACTTCCCTCGTCAAGGGGACTTTACTGTCGAGGGCAATCAAAACCAAGTGGAAGTTTTAAGGGGGGAGAAATGGGACGGGCCCTTATACTTCGCTCTCAGGTTCTCAGGTCCCAAGAATTGCTCTTTGTTGTATTGATAACCTTTTGATTTATGACCCTGGAATGAGATGCCAATGATGTCCTATTCCTATTTGGTTTTTTTTCTAGAGAGCTGAAAGAACCATAAGGTACCGGAAGGCTGAATTACCGTAAGCAGCCTCAATATCAACAAGATGTGCAGTGTATTCATCGATTTATGCAGTCATATTACACTGTAGTAACTGATTCAAAGTGTGTTTCCTATCAGTTGAGATTGAATCGATTCTTGCTTCATCATGCCCTTGAAGTCCCCAACCCCTCTAGACTCCCCCCCCCCCCCCCGCCCGCCTCGTCTCTTCTCCTGTGTGTGTCTCAGGCCTGGGGGGTGAGTGTTGCTGGGGGGTCAGAGAGGAGAGGGGGGTTAGAGGCTGACACATTAAAACATGGGGAGCATCTGTGTGGGCGGCCAGCTGGGACTTTACCCAGCATGCCGAGCAGCAGGATGGATCGGTTTGTGTCTCCGGTGGGACGGCAGAGAGTGTGCTGGCTGCCAACCGCTGAGTAATGGCAGAGAGGTTAATGGGCAGAGGGAGAGAGAGAGGGATAGGAAGAGAGAGAGAGAGAGAGAGAGAGAGAGAGAGAGAGAGAGAGAGAGAGAGAAGGAGTTGGTGGGGAAGTGAGAGAGCTAGATCAAGGGAAAAGAAAGATAGTGAGAGTGAAAGAAAGAGGAAAAGAGATAGAAAAAGAAACAGAGTGAAAGAGAGAGTGATAGAAAGAAAGGGACAGAGAACAGAGAACAGGAAAGATGTATGGAGGCCAGAAGACGGCCAAGAACTCTTGAGCTGACACATCATCAGTATGTATGAGAGGGGAGATGGGGGCATGAGAGTTCCTGAAGTGTGTGTGTGTGTGTGTGTGTGTGTGTGTGTGTGTGTGTGTGTGTGAGAGAGAGAGAGAGAGAGAGAGAGTGTGTGTGTGTGTGAGTGAGTGAGAGTAGGTGTGTATGTGTATAAGTGAGTGAATGAGTGTCAGTGTGTGTGTGTGTGTGCGTGTGTGTGTGTGTGGGAGAGTGAAAGATGTGGTTGAAAGCAGAAGGAGGACAGTGGTGGGGAAGAGTGCCAGATGTACACACATGACGGATGGAAGCAGCGTGGCACAGTGCAGGTCAGACTAATGACTTGTCTCATCTCTGACTCAGGGGCCAGTTCCACTTCCTGGTCCTGACTACTGGGCAAACAAGAATACACTCACTGTCTCTAAAAATGGAACATTTGTGTGTTTCGCTGCAAGTCATTTAAATTAGATTTTTAGATACACTCATTGTCTCTTTTGCCTTTGTAGTTTGGTGTGGTATGATAAAGAGCTCTAAATAAAAAGAGATTCTTGGGTTGCTTCATCTTTTGAATAAAATGCCTAAAAATTTTGCTGACTAATACGTGTACTGTCCCACATTTAGCTTGCACATCAGCATTTCACATCGACAGCAGCTACAGAATGTAAATAGGTTGAGACTGCTGATGGAGCTCACCAATGCATGTGGAACTAGAGGTGGCTAAAAACCAAAAAGAAAAAGCAAGGACTTCATGGTCAAATAAGGGCCCCGGGAAGTGACAGCTTAGAACATGACCTCTGACCTGAAGAAAATGTCTCTTTGATCAGAGACCAGCTGTGACCTTGAAGCTCTGCTCATCCTTGTTATTATCCGTGGGACAGATGATTGATGACTGGACACAGAGTCTGGCCCGTTTAGGTGGGAATGTGCTGGATTCCCCTGGTGATGTTTGCTTGCAGCAACAAGTGACACATATTGCACGCCGTTAGAAATGATTGGTGACCAGTTACATCTTCAAATAGTAATAATAATACAAGAAATTGTCGCTGCCAAGTGCCAACTAAGAATGTATAATCTTGTCAGCAAAGCTTAGTTTAAAAACACTATTCAAAACTTTACATTTAGTAACAGAGCTGATGTCTGTGCTATAGGCCAGTTTACATCAAAGATTCATGACTAGAAGAGCTGCAACGTTCTTTAAACCAGCAACTTGTTGCAACACACATTCTAAAAACTGAGGACCCACACTAGAGCAACAACTTGCAACAGCACCAACGCTTCCATAACAACACCTTTCATGTGTTACACCACTTATCGCCAGATATGAACTAGCTAGCTGGCTATTTAGCCAGCAAAGTTAATCAACTAGCTGATACTGTACATCAAAAGATCTACTTGGCTGGATTCAAGGCAAGTATTATTAAGAAATCTAACAAACCCATCACATTATACCTCCAGCTCCAAAGGGCACAACAAACACTCACAGATGCCACAGTGAAATATAGGATATGACACTTCGATTACTTTGAGTCTGACACTTCAATGCTGTCACATAAAGCACAGGTGTGCAAGATTATCTCCAGATTTCCTCCAAAACCGTGAGATGATTTATCATGTTTTAAGATAATTAGAACAACCTTTCCATTCAGTCAAAAGTCAGCAGCCAAGATATGATACAATATGCTGAATATAGCTGTCACAAAACATCACCAAGAAACATGCCATGTAGCATACCCTTAATCAATGCTGAAAGGTTATATTTCACAAGGATTCACTGGGAATAGCCAAATTGACGTCTTCCTATTACTTTCCTTCCACATAACAACCTTAAACCCATCGGTTGCCGCTTTCAGTCAAGTAAAACAAAATTCTGCCACAGATGCTTGAATCTCGATACCTGCTTACACCATGCACACAAACAGTTTGGACACACCTCATTTCAAAGCGTTTTCTTTATTTTCATGTATGGTCCCAAATGGCTCACGGACGGCTAGTTCATCTTTATAATCTTTTCCTGAGTCACTAAAACCCTGAGAACTAGGAGAGAGGTCAGTGATGACAGAGATACTCGAGACCCAGATAGAGAACTGGGCGAAGAGACCTGCACCTGCTGCTTCAGCACCTGTCAGGATGAATGCTTGCTGAGCAAAGGTCTGCTTTCTGGAACACTCTTTGAAAACAGGGCTCATCCTCAAGACAGTTCCAACCTTACCAACATGCATAGAGACGGGGGAATGAAATCTTGCGTGGTCAACATTACGAGCATTCTGACATAACATGCAATCTTTCAATCATTCCTAGAATTATTATGTCGCAACATTACCCAATCCTGGTGACCCTCAATCTCTCCTCTTTTTGGGTCAGTATTCACGCAGATCACGTGATTGGCTGGATGATGGCCAACATGGCGGCATGCAGACACACTGCACATGCCTCGGGTTAATGCCAGCATAGCAGAAGGCCTGTTAATCCAGTATAATACCGACGCTGGCATTGCCAATCCCGCTCTCCACAGCAGCTGGATCCTGCTGTTCGTCAGATTAAAAGGCTGCTTCCACACACAGACACACACTGATCTGCCATCAGTTTTCACACACCAGCCATTAACCTGACCTATTGTAATCAAAATGAGGAAGCAGCCCAAACACGAATATGATGAGAACATATTTTTGGTGCAGCCCATTGAGCCTAATGTACTTTTACCTCACTGCTCTACTATTGTGGTGAGATGAGATGAGGTTAGGGCTTGTATGAGTGTCTGTGTGTGTGTGTGTTTGTTTGGACAGGTCAACAGGTGGTGGTGGGAAAGATAAGTGTGTGTGTGTGTGGACAGGTGGTAGTGGGAAAGATAAGTGTTTGTATGAGTATGTGTGTGTGCACGGCAAGGCCGTAGTCATGATCTCAACATTGGGGGGGACCAAATCTGTGGTGGGGTCTGAGGGACCCCCAAAAAGAATTTCAATACATTTCCTACCATGCAAAAATATTATTAAAAAGTCGTTAGTTAGGTCAGTCAATAGGGTATTCCAAACTTTTGACGGACATATGGCATGGATGGATTATGAACCCCTGGGCACAGATGCCCCCCCCCCCCCTTTAGATAGAGGGGTCCTGAGGCATTCTCCCACGGAAGATTTTTTTATTTTTAAAAAAATGACCCACCAGATGACTTCTGGTGAGTTTTGTGAAAAGAGAAGGGTGAAGAAGAAGCAACTTCACACAGAGGCTTGGGCTTCAGGGCCCCCTGAGCTCTTAGGCCCAGTAAGCCCATTCAGTAATCCATCCCTGGACCAGTGACTCCATTTGTGTTCAAAATGTATACTTTAAAAGAAATTACAAACTTCTCTTTTGATAACCTCTATATTACACAGAATGTGGTTCTTTGACTTATTACTTACACCTGAAGATTAAACTAAGGCTTAGACTCATAGGTTTGGCCTAATAAGATTTTGTCTTTTAATTTAGATTTTATTATGCTGGCGGCTAATCACACAATTTTAACATAGTTTGAAAGGGACAGGATTCAGGAATAGGCTACTAAGACAGGCCCCTCTTCTGTCTGACTCACTTCATGTTACCCCTGTATGCATTATAGACTGGCTTCTTACAGAAATTACGTTTTGTGCCAACATGTAGAAACACTAGGGCTACTACAGCCTTTAATTGGTGAATGGCAAATTCCTTTCTTTGGTTATTGTCCGCAATTCACATTAACTGTAGGCTATCATCACATTGTAAACGTTTTTTCCAACTTGTGTGCTGTCGCCACATTTGATCACGTTTTGCCTGCATGGATGCGCGATTGAGTGCGCATCTAAATAATATGCAAGATGCAACAATCATTTCTAAGAGGCCTATAAACGGTAATTTCTGGCATTACTACTAGCATATGAATGCATTATTTATGTTGAAAGACGTGAAAGAAATGACACAGGCTTGCACAAATTCATCATTTAAAATAAAACGTTTCACTTTCGCCATCATTACGAGAATAGGCTACAATATGGAAAATGTTCCCTTTCAGTCTGATCAGCTCCAAAAATTTATGGGATTTCCTTAGCCTGTGCTACACCTTTCAAATAAGTTTTGTGAAAATTGTACTGGTAGCTTTTGCGATATTGTTGACAGCCCTACCTCACCGCAGTAGGGTGTAGTAAATGGAAGCTTTTGATAGCGCACGCCACTAACGAAAAACGGAAAATCACCAGGACAAACCACTCAGGGGTGTAGGCTCCTCTGGAACCGTAGGTCACTAATTTGTGCGTTAGTTACGTTTGATTACATTTCTGATGCGTGTTGGTTTCCTGTAGGCCTAGTATAGCGCTTTATTCTTTCTTTCTTTTTCTATGTCCATATATTGGGGGGGACATTTTGGTCATATTTGAGTATTGGGGGGGACACGTCCCCCACGTCCCCCTCAATGTCTATGGTGACTACGGCCCTGGTGCACGGGTCAACAGGTGGTGATGGGAAAGATAAGTGTGTGTGTGTGTGTGTACGGGTCCCAATCCGTGAATTAGTGAAACACACTCAGCACACAGTGAACACACAGTGAGATGAAGCACACACTAATCCCGGCGCAGTGAGCTGCCTGCAACAACAACAGCGCTCTGGGAGCAGTGAGGGGTTAGGTGCCTTGCTCAAGGGCACTTCAGCCGCTTCCTACTGGTCGGGGTTCGAACTGGCAACCCTCCGGTCACAAGTCCAAAGCGCTAACCAGTAGGCCACGGCTGCCCCCTAGTGTGGACAGGGGGTAGTGGGGTAGAAAGATAGGTGTGTGTGTGTGTGTGTGTGTGTGTGTGTGTGTGTGTGTGTGTGTGTGTGTGTGTGTGTGTGTGTGTGTGTGTGTGTGTGTGTGTGTGTGTGTGTGTGTGTGTGTGTGTGTGTGTGTGTGTGTGTGCGTGTGCGTGTTAGTGTGGACAGCTGGTAGTGGGAAAGATAAGTGTTTAAAGATGGACATAACCATCTTTTTCTCATTTCAGGGGAAATGGTCTACTTTTCAAGCTTTTACAAGGACAAACGTAAGTTCTGAGAAGAACATTTCAATCTTCATGTTGTTCAATTTGGAATGCTTAAAATCAGGACACCGGAAAATGGATCTCATCCAGCAACAATGGCAAGAGCAAAGCAGTTAATCATGCTATTTGAGATTTCCCACCAACTGAAAGTGAGAGATAAGATTTCCATTAGATATACAACCAAGGAGGTGACAGATTGTCTTAAGTTTAATTCATTCAGTAAATCATGTCATTAAAGATATCTCTGCATGTACAACTATCTAAAACTGTTCTGTTGTCTTAACTCTGAGGCTATAGAGAATGCTGTAAAGTCTACATGTAGAGACAGCTGGGTAACAACAGAATGTCAAGGGAACAAAGTGAGTTGATCTTGAAGTTGACAGAAATGTTTTGACAGCTAATGCAAATGGCACGGTCACACAGGGGGTGACAGACAGGAGGGGATCTGTGATTTACACTGACAACTGGCCTGGGCCAGGTGGAGACACGCAGACATGCACGCACGCACGCACGCACGCACGCACGCACGCACACACGCACACACACAACCACAGATGCTTGAATCTCGATACCTGCTTACACCATGCACACAAACAGATGTTTTAACTACAGTGTAAGACACCTGGGGTGCTTGAAACACTCACAACAACCCACACGCCCCTCATGCAGATGCAGCAAGCCCACACACTAGCTGGGTTTTCTGTGGATATTCAACAAATTTCATACCAACTATAAACTACCTTAAACCTCAGCTGGTCGTCGCGATCACAATATAAATGTGTTTTTGTGAATTTACACATTACCCCTGGGCTTACGTTTTATTTTTATTTTTTTTGCTTTATTGCAAACCTGATAGGATACTTCATTAAAAACTCGCTCTAAGCAACAGCACACAACAAACTCCAAATCTCTTGACAGATCCAGGACTCTGTATGAACATGAAAAGAGTTGTTTTAGCACACACACTGCGTGGCCAGGGAGAACCATGAGGGCTAATCAGCTGAATTTCATAAAGAATATGTTTCTTTAAACAGACAATGAGTTCGAGATGGCTCCCAACAGTCATTAACTCAGAGGATTAAAAGCAAACACGCCAAACAGCAGTGGTAATATACTAGGAGTAGTATAATATAGGATGGAACATCCTATGTGCAATTATAGGATGAGGAGGAAGAGGAGGAGGAGGATGGTGGTGGTCGTGGTGATGATACCAATGCGTGCTTTATTGTAGGCATAGGTCAGATGAATTTGTCAGTATCTTTGAGACAGTGTTTTCATTTACCCAAAGTAGACAAAGCCACGAATCTTAAGCATACTAGCCTTGTTGACACCAGACCCTTCTCAATTGACAGTGGGTCTGAAAAATTTTCATTGACCTACAACTTCCAGCGGGGTCGTAACTAGCAGTGAAATTAAACTTATACTCTTACCAAATCGTTTCAGAAGTGTACCAATCCCCCTTCACTCACTGACATTGTTATCTTACAGTTTTTCTCAGTCGCTTTGGTGCTATTCTCACATCACTATTAACATTTGCACAGCAGTTAGTGCATTTCTCAAAACAATTAGTGCAAACTGCAAAACCTAGTGGATGACCTGCAAAAGCACGTCACTTGCTCAAAATGGATAGTCCATTCCTCAAAAGCAGGTATTAATGTCAATGAAACTGTCAGTGTCATCAAAATGAGAAGTCTTGACACCATCGTTTATGAACAAGATAGTCAAATGGCTTTGTCATGTTTTCATTATGACAGTTCTCTCAGTGTTTTCCAATGCAAAAAAAAGGTCAGAACTCGGTGACACTACCTGAACATGCTCAAGACAGCACTATACAGTACTTGTAGCCTACAGCCATTTGAAAACTACAGTAAAGTTACACATTGCTGTAGTTAGGAGAGTAAGTGAGTACAAGACACTGAATACGTACATTTTTACTGTATGCTCTTTGCAATTCCACAGCATTGTAACAGAATTTGATAACTAGTTCAACAATTTTGTATGTAATGACTCAAGCAATGAAATGAAGACTATTAGTTTTATTGGGAACGACTATTCAGCATCCATAAGTATAGTTCATTTTGACTGACATGACATAAGCAAATGATCATGTTAAAAAACAGCAGAGAATTGTATGAAAGCAACTGATACATGTCCAAAAGTATTTGCAATTTGTTCAGAGGAAGGAGAAATTGCTACTATGATGTGCACAAATGACTAAATGTTGTGGAGGTTGAACTAATAGTTATGAGAATTTTCATTCTGATCTGAAAAAAGCACCAAAGCGACTGAGAAAAACTGTAATTTAAACAGAAATAATATATTACTGTAAGTTAACGCGACAGTGTCTTTCATTATAGACCACTTGCGCCCCCTGCCGAGAAATCTTTAAAAAAAACACACTCACAACTATTCTCGGTGCACTTCGCTATACCACAGAAATGTTCTGTGCGCAAATGGCTTTTTAATATTTCCGATGTTTGTGCCCTACATTTACAGGACTATATCACGTACGTCGCCTGCAGTTGTTCAAACACAGGAATTAAAACTGACGTGTCCTAGTCCTATATCGTGTGATTTAATTTAACAGTCAAGGAATTCTAACAGCGATACAAAGTGTGCAGCCTACACAACAGCCTAATCTATCATAAAATCTCCAAGTAGGCTATATATAGGCTATTTGTATGTGAGATATGATTGCTCAGAACGTAGGCTATGCTAATATACGATCTATATAAAAATCACTGTATCCAAAAGCATAATGGACCGCTTCTGATGACAGACAGATAGATAGATAGATAGATAGATAGATAGATAGATACTTTATTGATCCCTAGGGGAAATTCAAGAATGACTGAACCCAAAGGAAGACCCGGAGCCAGGGACGGATCATGGCTTGTGCCAATTTTGCACGTGCACAGAGGCCCTCAGCCAATAGGGGGCCCTCGGATTTAAAAAAAAAAAATTGCCATGAATTTAGGCTAGATTATGCCCGGTGCTTCTGTATTAATAATTAATTTGCGGCACAACTGAATGGTGTTATGGAACCGCGGACCGAAAGAAAAATAAACTAAATGTTTTCCTGATCAATAAATACTTCTTAATTCATAAAATATAGAGGCATACCATTAGGTGGAAGTGGTAGGCTATGTGTGCTCATTCAATGTATGCGTGTTTGCGAAAGTGAAACTGACCCACTCGTGGGTAGGTGAATGAAGTGGATTCCTGCAATGTTCATGAAAACAGCATATCGATTGGATAGCCTAATAAATCGCGACTTGTTGTAGGCCTAACATTAGCTTATATCCAGTGTTGGGAGTAATGCATAGTACATTACGATTTTGAAGTAACTTGCCCAACACTGCTTATATCGTAGCAAATAGCCTATGGCGATGCCGGTGACAGATAGGCCTACACTTATTTCACTCGTCTCGCTGGAGTGAGCGCATAATGTGGGCTATTGCGCAAAGAAATTCATTAGGGAGATGATCTGCATCTCCATTTACCAAACGCTATAGTTTTGCTAACATCTCCACTGTTAGGTAGGCAAGGTAGTGTCAAGCAGCAGTGAAGTGAAAACCTTATCATGCAGGTAGCCAATGTTCACGTCACCTGACCTGTCAGACAGAAAACGGGCCCTGCTTGCTCTGTTAAAGTTTGTATGCCCCTTCCAAACTGCGTTAAAAGGGTATATTTAACAGCCAGAATTTCGAAATTTTCCAGGGGGAGACACCCCCGAACCCCCCGTAATATGATCAGCACCACCTCTCACAAAATACTATCAACGTCCCTGCTACCGGTCCGTCAGAAATATGAAAACTATTGTCCGGTCCGTTTAGTGAAAAATGTTGCTGTAGACTGTTTGGCCAGCAAAGGGAGATTACAGCCTAATAATAAAAACAGCTGCTGGAATTCATTTCTGTGTGGGCCTGAGTTATAATATATGACATAATGTAGACTACTACATTTTCATTGTGTGAAATAGTGCACCAGCCTGCACAGCGACAGCAAAGAGAAGCGCTGGCTGCACGCGCACGTCACTTGTACGCGCATGCGCAAACGCGGCCGCGCGCCGCGGTCAGGGGGAGGGGGGGGGCTTTTTTTATATTGTGCACAGCACAGGGGCCCATATTTGTTTAATCCGTCCCTGCCCGGAGCACAAGCATAATTATGTAAAACATTTCATGACGTAGTTAGGTTGATGGTCGTTGTTTGCTCCCATTAGATCATAGATATATATACTGACTAGATGTCGCCTTTGGCTTCTCAGCATGCGTCAACACCGCCGCCATCTTGTAGCGGGGATCTGAAGCTCTAAACTAGTTCTCCTGTATTGTCAGTGTTACCTATTTAGCGATGTTTGGCCATCCCCAGCGACAGAAAACCTTTTTAGCGATTAGCGACAAATTTGGGAACTTCTCACAATGATGGCAAACTCGCTTTCGTTGTTGTTGAAACGTAAGAAAATCACTTTTCTCATGGCTTTGTCATTTGTGAATTAAGCTACATCTCGTTTGCCCATAGCATTGGCCCATGATTAAAAAAGTAACGACTGGCGTATGAAGTAGCAGACCACGTTAAAGCACGGAAGTAAATGTTCTACAGATCTACAGCAACTTCTGGTAAGATTACAACTTACACGAGTAAACGAGACGAGAGGTATGTGGTTGTGGCTAGATGGGATACAGCTAACAACGGAAGTCACGTAACAGATAGTGAAATCTCCAGTGAAATCTCCATAGAAATAAACAGTATCAGGACAGGAAGTAACCTAACCCTAACCCTAACCCTAACCCTTAGCTGTATCCCTTCTAGACACCACCGAGGTCAGGGTTTCCGTTGTCCGGTAATTATGGTGATGACGTTACCAATGATGATACATTGGTAACGTCTGAAGCCTCAGATGTCCGGTCAACTCCACCACCACCAGATAAAAAGCAGAAGTGTCGGGCGTGTCGGAATCATGACGTTGGAAGTGGAGTTGCGGGGTTGCGGCCGCTCCAAGACACTGTCATTCTCCGTGTACACTGGACATGCAACTGTGTTCTGTACCCAAAGCATACAGTAGGCCTATGCTTTCTCTGTCTGATCTGCAGGGTTAGGGCCTCCTCGACGAGGAGATTGCTGGTCCGCGGATAATTTCCGGCACAATTAAAGGGTATCATTGAACCGCGGACCGAAAGAAAAAGAAACGAAACATTTCCCAGAATAGGAAACATTTCTTAATTTATTGTTATCAAATAAAGAGGCATAGCCTTAGGGGGTAGTGGTGTGAGCGCTCATTCTTGTGTGTGCGCATCTGTGCAAGTTAAACAGTGGAACCACTGGAGATAACGTGGGTAGCAGCAACAAACAACGTAGCCTTTTTAAAACAATGAACGAAGCGGACTCTTGCTGTCCATGAAAACGTACATACTGGCTAGATCTTGTTAGGCATGTTTACGTAAGTTAGGCTAATGAACATGTTGCATTCTATTCAGCCTTATTATATTATTCTTTAAGCTACATAGCCTGTCTCCAGTTTTCCTCAACTTGACTAATTAAGAAGCGATAATAGGATATTTGACCGGCATATGATCAAAATGTCCGGAAAACGAAACCTCTGCCGGTCACTTTGACCGGCACCATTTTTTTCTAGCGGAAACTCTGACCGAGGTATGTGGCCTCAACCAGAGCCTGTCTGTTTACTTTCATTGTATCGAACCTGGTTGCAGTTCACTCATTGTTCCTCTAGGGGCCGCCGCTAGCTAGTGCAGAATGAATGGGAGTATGGGGCTAGACGGGTAAAATGTATCTTTATTATCGTCAAAAGCTTAGTTTTCTCTAGACTCGACCATAAATACATACCTGTCAGTTGGAACAACCCAAAAAACTAGATAATTGCTTGAGATTTTGACGATTTATGGTGATTTTATTTTCGCTAGATCTTTGCTCAGATTGACGTTAATGCATTATGGAGGAGTGGGCCACCGCGGCAAGATGGCGTCTCGATTGACGCATTCGTTCCAATGAACAGCATTAGTCAAGGCAACATCTAGTCAGTATATATATCTATGCCATTAGATACTCAAAACAGCCTACTGATAACCCTTTACAAAAATAACTGTAGCTTTTTTTAAGACATATTGCATTTCCTGCGTAATTGCAGTTCATATATGCAGGACATTTGCTGACTTATAGGCTATCGCTGTTCTTAGAAATATTAGCCTACTTATTATTGTTGTTAGCCGTCTAAAGCAGCAGAATAACTCCCTTATTTTGAATATGTATTATTGTCTTGAATAAAGGGGAGCTTTCTTATCACTTCGACCAGAGACTTTCTAATAAGGAGACACAGCACTCAAAAAATACTCCATAGAAATGCATGGGGCTAGTTTGTCACGCCAACATGGCCGTTGTCTACACATATCCCACCCCTTCCTCGGCAAAACGTCGACATGTGAATACATTGAGCCAATCATGTGGTGTGATGTGAATACATTGAGCCAATCATATGGTGTGTTGTGAAGACATCGTGCCAATCATGTGTTGTGATCTCGCCGCTGGAGCAAGATTGGTGTCGTGAAGCCTTGCGCACGCGCAGTTCAACCCAAAGACTGTGCCCGATGAGTGCCCATAAAACGTTGGTATATGGCCGCCAAGTGGAGGGACTTGCCTAAAAGGACTTTGCTTCGACTCATAGGATCCTCATTTTGGATTCTAGAAAAAATATTTGGAATATTTGGAATGCTGATCACAGTGAAACAGGTATACACAGTTTTGACTCTGTTTTTTACAATTAGCCATGTTATCCGTGTCTGTTTGTGATTTTTGAAAATTAAATATGTGATTCAAATAACTTAATGAAAGAACATGGTATTTTGCAGGAGAGTGCTTCAGTGCACTGCATTATGCGCTCCTGCTCCTACGCACCGACGTCACGAGCACACAGCGACGTCACAATGATGACTGGACTATAAATAGAGCTGACAACAGCTGAAAGTCATTAATCTGGATACGAAACACACTAGCCTATGTACTGTGTGAACCCCAAATGGATACCAATACAGGGGACAGGAGAACTCACTCACCCAGTCAGTCTGCTCATGGCTGGGCTTGAGGGAGGTCATGGAGGGAGGTCCACCATCACCCAGAAATACCAGGAAGGGCTTCATGGACCATCCTGAGACACAGGACCAGTAGGCAGAGGAGACCTGAACCAAGGCCTCTCCTCCCTCCACAGCCCGCCACCGACTGGGATGAGGAGCTGCTCCTGGAGGAAGCCACCTCAGAGAGGCCTTCCTTCACCGCTGGGTCCCCTGCTGCCAAGGACCCAGGGGAGCCCACAGGGGACCCTCAGACCATGCCAGCGATCTGGAGGACCTCTATTAGAGATAGGCCTTCCCAAAGGAAAAGTGGGCATCAACTCAGGACACACATTGAGTGGACTTGAGTGGACTTCCATTTGTCCATGTCCATGTCCAACCAGGGGCCTGTGAGGATTGACCCCCACCCACACAACCCCCACCCACACAACCCCAAAAGAATGGTCCTGGTGGAGGTTGAGGATGAGGGAGAGAATGTGGACATTGATGGTGTCATCCGTGGGCATTGGTGATGCCCAACCAGGTGCCACTGGGCATCTCCAGGATGACATCCATCATATTTTTATGATATTGGGGTAATACTGGAACTCCCAATGCATCCCCCCAATGGGATAAGGATGTGAAAGGGCACGAGGGCTCCAGAGAGGGCATGTTTTGTATGAGTATGAGTTTTGGATGACACACACACACAAACACACACACACACACGCACAAGCACACACACACGCACGCACGCACGCACGCATGCACGCACGCACACACGGTCCTGATATGGCCATTCAGGGGGGGGCATTTAACCCCTTTGGATGTCCCTTCAGTATCCTTAGGGAATGCCCACAGGTCCCTGGAATGGTCAGTGACAGTCTCAGTTAAAACCTGCCATGCCCTTACATGCCCCCATCCCAGTGAAGATGTCCTCAACGACCCCAACAAAGTCCCCCCAGAATCCTAAGGGGATGCCCTGGCCTGTGGAGAGGTCAGTGGGATGTGTGTTGCCATTCTGGCTGTGGATATCGTCCATGTCAATGCCCATTCCATGGCTTTTTCTGCCTGGACGTTTAGGGGCCATCTCTTGAGTGGTGAGCCATGGAGGGTTGTCTCTCTGGGAAGGAAGAGTTCCCTGGGAGTCAACCCCCCAGCTCTGGATCCAGGGTCCATTCCAGAGGCCCCTCCTGATTCTCCTGGTTTATGGTGGGGCCACAGGAAGGCCTTTCCCACTCCCTCTTGCCCCCCTCCGCACAGGCATGGGCAGTGTTGGGAGGGTTACTGTCAAAACGTATTCCGTTACAGAATACAGAATACATGCCCAATCTGAGTAACGTATTCTGAATACTTAGATTACTTTCGCATTGAATTTCATTTTATAAGTGTAGGAATGCGGCCATCAAATCCTGCTTAGGTCTACTAAACAGGCCTATTCTGGTGTGTTCTTCTGTTCCAAATGGCTAAAGTGTTAGACCCACATAGGAGAATGTAAAGGCAACTAAGCTACCTGATACAACTTTAAAATGGCAAGGTGACCACTAAAACTACAGCAGGCGACTAGGCTAATTAAAACAAACAAAATAAATAGGCTACTTTAAGGGCGTAGCCAGAAATTATAATTAAGGTGTGCCTGTGAGATTTTTCGGTGGCATCAACCCAGTACAAGTGAGGGGCGCATATGACAGGTGGAACGCAAATGACTTGTAAATGTAAACACTATGGGCTAGGCAACTGTATATCAGTGCTCTCAAAATGAACGTGATCGCGTAATGACAATCAAAAAACGCACGTTAAAATATGCTAGGCCTACTCGCAAGAATAATTATTCAGAGGCTGCACCATATGATTCATTTTAAAACGTAAATGTAGATCTAATTAGAACAAATAATAATCCATAAAGCTATTTTAAGTTAGAATAAAAAACTTAGAATGCAGTGCCTATTTTAGAGATTGGTTTTATTGTAGGTCTAAATCAACACGTGAACTAGGCTTTGCTTGTTTAGCAAACTGTGTAACCGATTGGCCGAAGTAGCCTGAGCTATTAATACTTGGGAAAATATCCTTTGAACAGACATCAGGAACCACGATCAGTGAGGAACAGGAGTTACCTCCACTTACTTTACTCCTAATTTGCTGTGCAAACAGTCATTTCAGGGTCTCCGATGACGCGTCCATAATGCGCACTGGCTGCGTTTTTAGGCTAGTGCAAGACGGCGGGGCTTGGATTTAAACATGTAAACAATTTGATCATAGATTGCTTTCAGGAGCTTCTGGGAAATGGAGTTGCCTTAATTTATTTAGAGAGTGAACAAACTTATGAAACAGAGAAGTATAGTCATGTAATCCATTGATTTCAACAATGTAACTGTATTCTAAATACCAACTATTTAACTTGTAACTGTATCGGAATACAGTTACTCATAATTTGTATTCTGAATACGTAACGCCGGTACATGTATTCCGTTACTCCCCAACACTGGGCATGGGCTGGGTGACTGTTCCATCTAGGGCAGGGGTCTCCAACCTTTTTGGGAATGAGGGCTACCTGAAGACCCGAAATCATATGGAGGGCTACTCATTTGAAACAAACATACCCTCACCCCTTTTTTGCGAGGGTAGTCCTCCTAAATAATAGGCCTATGTGATTTTTACTTTTAAATTATCAATATTGTGTAGGCCTATAAGTCTATATATTAAGCAACTGTATTTTCAACTTTAATATCAATAGCCTATGCAACACTACCAACATTTTTGTTCAGTTTGTTCATTTCAAAGTTTGGATGGGGAATCTAATCCAATTTTTTTTAACAAAAAAATATTTTTGTGCAATTAATAATTTGGGTTACAATTTGTACCCAATTTATACCCACACCATTATGAATTCAGGGGTTGTTTAAGTCCTGATTTCAGTGGACAATTCGGTTTTAACATTTCATTAGTAATCGCCCATACCACCCTAACATATGAAAACTCCTTTTAAAGTTATTGCACACCTGAAATCTCTCCATGATCTGACAAAAAAGGTCATGCACAGTCCGGCTCAATCATGCATGCCACACAATGTTCAGCGCTATTATACGGCAGTAGCCTACGGAGGAGAAAAGGCCTGTGAGCTAAAGCAATTGTTTTTCAGTCCTTGAACAATCATGCAAGAACCGTATTTGACGAAAATGGAATGGCCAAAGAACTTTTGCAAAGATATGTTTCCATTGGCTACACCAGACGAGCAAGTTTTTTCCCGCTTTACTATGCATGCGAGCAGCGTGTATGCGCTCCGCTTCTGTTGTTGTTTAAAGATTGAATAGGAAACGGATTTGGAGCCAAAGGCTAAAATGTAACGCAGCTACAATTTGTAAGGTATCGCCAATATCAATTTAATGTTACAGATGTATGGCTACATACATTCTTAAAATGGTTCTGGTCTAGACTTAAATATCTATTGAAAACTTCACAATGGAGCGTGTTTTTAGAGGCGGATCTGCATGCGACCTGTTGGCTATTTTTAGAAGGTGCGCTGGGGGCGCCTCATAGCCGTCCCGCGGGCTACCTGGTGCCCGCGGGCACCGTGTTGGAGACCACTGATCTAGGGCATTAAATATTCTATCATCTGTATTGTGATTCAGCCATGCAGTGTGTCCTCATCTGTCCAGTTGGAAAAAGAAGTGGTAAAATGTTGTCCAGCAGCTCTATTTATAGTCTGCCATCTCTATGACGTAGGACTATGTCCGTGACGTCACGGTATGCTCATGATGCCACTGTGCTCTGAACATAAGCTAGCCCAGGCTACTTGACAATACAATGAATAACTGCCCAGACTATAACATGTAAAGGAAATACTTTCTCATATAATTGTTTCCAACTTTAGGCTCCTTAGCATAAAAGTCGACCCATTATCATTGAATCTAAATAGATTCTGTAAATCATAGACCACCAGACAATAATCCAAATAAAAAATGTCATCAATAATGAGTTTTTAATAAAATAATCCTCACTCAAGGAGTTCAGCCTAATTACACAGCAGTCAAAAGCTTCCATGACTAAGTCAAAGATAACGATAGCAGGATTTTGGACGGAGATGGAGAAGAACATACTGTAGCCTATCAAAACATGGAAAGTGCGTCGAACATCCTTTAATTTCGCCGTTCTGTCAGAGAGACTGATCAACAAGTAATATGGATCGTGTTTTTAAACGAAGTGCTTTGCAAGGTTAGGAATGGTTGGAATTTTTTGATATGCCTACAACTGGAGAGGACAGTGCACGGAAAATAGAGAAACACACTTCGGATTTCTATGATGCGACAATCGTCTCCCCAGTGGAACTGGGCTGACAAGACAACGATCAATCTTCAAATACTTTAACAGAACATTTTATTTTTTACTTGTAGAAACACAGAAATAGTTTTGAGCACTTAGGGGAGAGACCGGTAAAGAAACGTCCTTGTGAGGTAGGCCTAATGCCAGTTTGTACAACACTGCCACCATGAGGCAGCATGCCATTATTACTGTAACACACTTTGTGAGAGAATAATTTGTAGTCTTGTACAGGGATGGATTACTGCACGGGCCTACCGGGCCCAGGCCCAGGGGCCCAAGGGGTCAGGGGGCCCTGAAGCCCAAGCCTTTGCATGGAATCATTGCCTCAATATCAACAAATCAGGATGTAGGCTATGAATTCATGAATTGAATTTAGTATTGGCCATACCCAAAATGCACCAGAATACAGGAAATCACATCAAACAAATAAAAAAATTTCTGGGGGAGGACCCCCAACCCCCCCCCCCTTCCCACATATACGACAATTAGTGGGGGGCCCTCAATACATCTGGGCCCAGGGGCCCGAAAGTTCATAATACACCCATGGTCTTGTATTGTATACTGTAACTATACTATAGCTACAGATTATCACGAGTGAGAATATCATTTAACATTTAGCTGAAAGAGACGCATTGGTGTATTTGATGGAACAGGCCTTGTTACTAGACTGTGTACATTTCATGTCCACAGGCACGTTTGCAATTGTTGTTGTTCCAAATATTCCAGAGGCAAAACACAACAGAACAAAAAACATAACAATAGTTCTGGAAATAAATAGGGATGGTAGTAAAAGGTTTTTTTTTCCCTTGTAAGGTGTTCGTATTTTTGTTACACAGCCAATGTTACCAGGTCTGGTGGACCCTCCACATTATTAGGCTTTTACTGTAAATCAATACAGCCATAAAAAACTATGTAAACATACTAATCAGATGTTTACTTTTGCTTAATTAACCATTGAAAATAACTTATTTTTTATGTTCTTTACTGAATATGAGACAATGCTAATGAATAATGAAATAGCATAATTCTTCTTTTGGCAAACACTGAAAACAGGTCCCACAGACCCGAACACCTTACAAGGGGCCTATGAAAGGAATGGAGATAGACGTGCTACATTGTGCGACCACATGGTGGCAGTGCAGACCATCATATAACATTTTTGTGTACACTGTAGATAAACTGTTTGTTTAATCTTTTAGGATAATTTTCCTGACCATGGTCTGGAAGTGCTTTCGACACAGAAACCATGTCTGTAAAAAAATAAGTAAATCCTTTTTTCTTTCCAATGTTACAAATATAATCAACTTTGCTGATGAATGATGCTGTTGCCAGTCTCCTCCTGATCAGAGTGAGCAGACCCAACCAGCTCAGCTTTTGGTATTGAGCTCCCCTTAGGATTTGCCTGACATATCTTGAGGAACACTCTTTTACAGTAATAGTGACATGTAACATCACGTGGGAGCAGCAAAATCACAGAGATTGAGCAAGGGAGAGAGACACACACAGAGAAAGAGAGAGAGAGAGAGAGAGAGAGAGAGAGAGAGAGAGAGAGAGAGAGAGGAAGAACATACTAGTCATACCAGCAGATTATATTGACGATGACTTGCTGTGACAGGCAAAAGGAGGGACAGCTCTAAATTTAGATGCCGGACGGAAGGGTCAGTGCCCACGACCATGGTGCCGCGGTGACCGCGGAAAACGAGAGATCCAACAGGTGACATTCACGCTTGTCCACAGTAACAGCCATCTAGCCGGCTCACTCAACAGTGCCGGCTCAGAAAGGGGACTATCTACTCTATGCGGCCATATTATTTTATCCATTCATAGTTATATTAGCAACACAGATAAGCATGAGTCGGATGTGAGATGACCAAAGTATTTTTTCATTCATGTCATTCATAGATGCGGCAAACTTTTAGCAGGCTCCACAGAATAAGAAATGTGGTCACATTAGGTGAACAGTGAAATGCACTTGATTTGTGTGTGAGTTTATAGGGGAGAGAGAGAGAGTGAAAAAAGACAGTCAGAGAGAGAGAGAGGGAGAGAGAGAGTGTGAGTATGTGTGTGTGTGAGAGAGAGAGAGAGAGCTAGAGAGATAGATTGAGTGTGTGTGTGTGTGGGAGAGAGAAAGGGAGAGATAGAGTAATAGAGTGAGTGTGTGTGTATGTGTGTGTGTGGGTGAGAGAGAGAGAGAGAGAGAGAGAGATCCCATTATGTCCCTACTGAAATAGAGGTGTCTGTGTCTGCTCATCCATCTCGGGTTTTTGATGAGTGGCGTTGTCATGGTGGTGGCCAGGGTTGACTGAGCTCTATTGAGGACTCTTAGAGACAGCAATGGAGCTCTCTGACCTTCCACGACCCAGCGTACTGTTCTCCGCACAGACAGGAAGCTGGCAGATTGGCACGGCCCTCACACTGTATGATGCTGCATAAAAACGATTTAGGACAAGGTCACACAAAGACGCGCTGCTGTGTCACTCACACCCAGACAAGAGGTAGAGGATTTGGGGTGGAAACTGTGGAAAATTACAGGGAATTGCAGGAGTTAGGCCTAGGTCGACTCATACACCCATAAAGGTGTTTCTAGTTTGTTTATTTGTCAGGGAAACATTTGGAGTGCCTATTGTCTTACATTATATACAATTTGTAACTGTGTATAATGATTCATGCACAGGGAAAATACATACAAACGCATGTAATTAACCTGTAGAATGAAAGCATTTTTCTTTTGGTTCTAGAGCTTCTCGCAGCTTTTCTATTTTATGTTCCATTCTCCCTGTAGTTTTCCATAGAAAATCTCACTCAGTGGTCTTAAACTCAAGGCCCGCAAGTTTTGTTTGGCCCTTTGGTTGATTGAGATTTGTAATGAGCCCACATATTAATTTTGCATTTCATTTTTACTGTTTAGCTTAAGAATTCTAAACTAACGTTAGCTTTGAGTCTGCAGGGGCACAGACTAACGTCAGTTGCATCTTAAACATGTATGCACAGGTGTGCCCCAAAGCAAGGATTGCTAATACTCATTCACTTGATAAAAGCATGGACATAGGCTGCTGTTGAATGTGCAACTAGCTATATTTTTCAGGGGTTTTAATTTTCATTTTGAGATAACATACAATTTCTTCTCTCATGCCCTATTGCACTGGTCTGTAAAGTGGCTTGCAGGTAATTTAAGTTTGGGGCCCTCTGTTCTAACGGAATAGAAACTGTGTAAGTCTACATTTTTGGAGACATTGTTAAAATAAAAAACACCTTATTATATATTCACTCTGGAGACCTTGTCAAAAAAGGCAATTTCAATTGAACCGATTACACAAAAACCTTTTTTCCCCTCCCTCTCTCCCTCTTTTAAATACATATAAAAAAGGGTATCTGAGCTAGTTCCAATGCTGACATCTTGATAAGAGCCTGGCAATCCATCAGAGTTAAATAACACATTTATTGTCCAAATTTGCATTCGCACAATGTCTGTAATTACAGCCGGGGAAAGCTCTAGGCAGGTCGCTTATAATTGCAGTTTCATTATAACTCATTCACTCAAAGAGACACGCAGACGACAGCTGCCATACGCAGACAGCATTTGGTGACATATTCACATATATTTGCATCGTATTTCCAGAAGTGAAAAAAACAAAAAGGACATGATCATCAGTGAGGAATTATTGAAACAATATTCAGCGTGCCTTAATAATGCACAGCGCTGACATTAACTGAGTCTTTGTGCTCAGAGATCTCTCTCCACTTGTTGGCTATTCACTGGTCTCAGAATGCAATAGTGATTACTATACTGATCACTCCTCTTCATGTCTTTTTCAAAATGCTCGCTGTCATAGTGATCGGTGTTTGCCGAAAGGGACATCTGACCATTTGTCACCTGATAGCTCCCAGTCACTGGATAATGGTGATGAAGCATTATGTAGCCTGTGTGTGTGTGTGTGTGTGTGTGTGTGTGTGTGTGTGTGTGTGTGTGTGTGTGTGTGTGTGTGTGATAGCTCCTACTTCCTTGATAATGGTGATGAAGCCTTATGTGGCCTGTCCACTGGCTGTGTAAAAGGGGGAGCTGGAGAGAGATATAGCTCATCATCAGGACAGGATGGTGATTAGATTGGTGACAAGAGCCAGACAGCAGACAGACTGGGCCTTGTGGCCATGGTATGAGTTATGCCTTCTTAATGATCCAGTGCACTAGTGAGTTTCATAGACAGGCCCCAATTCTTCCCCCCCAAAAATCATACAAATGATAAGGTCAAAGAAAGGTTGAGATATCATTTCGGCTTTTAGACCATTCCAAAGAATTTATCAGTGATGTGTTCATATTTTTGTAGAACTGTAATCGATCATTAATATAAAACAAACACATGCAGAAGACATGAATGTTAGTCTTCTTGGTAACCAATTATTTGCCCCCCCCCCCCCCACACACACCTACTTGTACACACACACACATGCACACTTACAGCCTTCTTGTACACTACAGTATTGAGATTTCTCTGCTATGACAGTTGTTTACATCTTTAGATCACTCCGCAGGTACCGACTAAATTAGGTTGTCTTAGGGAATTTACAACCTGTCTTTGTGTT
>NW_027468859.1:19610455-19785455 GCF_046254945.1 Alosa pseudoharengus | reverse complement strand
GTGTCATTGGAAAAAGCTAAACTGTAGTCAAATGGTACATTGCCTCCTCCCTATATACAATACCTCCACTTGTATATGCATTGACTAGACAAATGATTGACTCTGTTCTGATTGGTCAATTTCCTGTAAATCCTGAATCTCATAGCCTGACGAGCCAGACCCACATTAAAATGTAGGGTCTGGGCACTCACCGTTCACAGTGCTCAGTCCGAGGGGCGGGATAATCGGTTGTCTTTCAAATTCCCTTTGCATGCAATAGGACAGCGCTATGAGTCCCATGCGTTTTCCAACCAGCGGAGCTAGTTGGCTAGTTCAAACTTTTGCCAACATAAAAAAAAGCTTAACTCGTGTCACACTGTTGGCCAACAGCAACATCCATCTTCTTTGTTTTCAAGTAGCAGGGAATTCAAGCCAAAGCGTTGCAACTCTGCCATCAATCATTATGTTAAGCCCACCTAACGACTCTATACACTATTTTATTGGCCTGATAGAAGTTACATTTTTCGAGCTCACAAGCCAACGGAGAGTTGCTAGACTAGCCCTGGAAGCAAATTTGCTGCCGCTAGGGTGCGTCTAGATTTCTAGGCTATGAATCTCAGCCTTTATTGACAGGACAGTGAAGATCAGACAGGAAGTGAGTAGGAGAGAGGAAGTAGGCTCAGGAAATGACCTCAGGGCGGATTTGAACCTGGGTCCCCGTAGGCACCGGACCCGAACGGTATGATATAGCACAGCTGTGTCTTCCGCCTCTCCTGTGGTCTTAGAGCATCTCTCCTGTAGACTTAGAGCATCTCTCCCGTAGAGCATCTCTCCTGTGGTCTTAGAGCATCTCTCCTGTAGTTTTAGAGCATCTCTCCTGTGGTCTCAGAGCATCTCTCCTGTAGACTTGGAGCATCTCTCCTGTAGACTTAGAACATTTCTCCCGTAGAGCATCTCTTCTGTAGTCTTAGAGCATCTCTCCTGTCCTGTCATATTTAAATCTCTCTCTGTTATCTTCTTTTCTCTTTATCCCTTTTCCCACCACTATAACAATCATGTAATGGTGCAAAGGGTAATGAAAATCAACATCTGTGCCTCGTCTTACTCTTTCTGAGAGCAGGGAAGGAGTTGCCAGTCTGGAGGCCTGGGGCGGTCATCAGCAGTCAGGTCCGGCTGCAGCATTAGCAGCAGAGTCCAGAGGCCTCCAGCATCATCACAAATCATCACCACTCCCCTCCACCTCCTCTCCCCTGATACAAACACAGCAACAGCACAACACTGACCAGGCCAGCACTGAGAGGCCTGCGCTACAGGTTACACAGAAAACAAAACAAAACATTGGAATCCATATGCTGTAATTCAACAACACCTTTTCTGTTGAGACATTTGGATCGATGTACAGTCTGTTGTTTCTGATACATAAGACTGATATAACCACAATGTAAACATCTCGTACCGACTCATGTAGAGAAGATAGGCAAACATGTGACAGGTTACCCATTTCAAGAGAGGAGACAACACATTCCCCTTGAGAGTGATGCACATTGTATAAAATGGTGTTTGTGATCCACAAGGTGTTTGGCCCATATTTACCTCTGGAGAGGAGCCTGTGGAGGCCAGGGTGAGCGCTCACACATGGGGGAGGGCTGTTGGGTATCGCTTTGACCATAGCTCTCATGGGACCCAGCCCGTAATAAGTTTTCCCGCTTTGAAGCCTGCGCTGGCAAATGAAATATTAATCTGAGATGGCCCACATCATGAGAACACATCCCACGTTTATCTCTAGGGGCAGGTTTGTTGCCAGGAGCAACAGGGTGTTTGTATCAGCCAGAGATATAGATTACATTAGTCAGGAGATTTACCTCCATGCTGAAACTTACTTTAGCGAGCCTCAAGATAAAAGTGATTTTATGTTACTGTTGGGATGGATCAGATCACGTGGTATGGGATAGAGTCCAAGTGGAGCTCACACAGTATGCATCGCTGATGGTTAATTAACTAGTTACCCTCTTTATGGTGGGTTGGCTCACATTTATGAGCAATGCCATTTGGGACATGTAGTTTTCCCAGTTTTAGTTTATCCCACGCATCAGTGTTACCTCACAGACTCAACATCAAACTCTTATGTTTGATGTTTTGCCGGTTATGTTTATGTGAACTGCAGCCAGACCAAGGACACTAGATATCATACAATCCTCTTTCAGATTATTTTTCCTGTTTGGATTTGGACTTTATCTATAAATCTATTCATCCTTATTGTACCAGTAAGAAACATTATGGCCATAAATTATGGTTTAATAGCTTTTAGGCCATGTTTACCTCTAAAGGAAAAGAGTTGTTTGCACTACCATTCAGATTAGCAATGGCAAGGCCACATAATGTGTTTGCCTCCTTCTGAAAAATCTCTCTTTCTTCTAAAGGTTTTCTCGCTATCAGCACATCAAGGAGGCTGGGACTTGCTTTTGGCATCCAACTAAATATTCACTGCAATTAGACACAGAGAGTTCCCTTTAAGCGAAATAAAGATTTTAGTTTGTGGGAGACGCAGCAAACACACGTCCTTGGCTGCTTCTTCCCCGTGGCAACATCTCTGCATATCAGAGGCCCCTCTCCCACTCTGAGGAGCTGTGCTGGCCTGTGTAAACATGTGCCTCCATCCTCCCTCTCATTACAGCTCCTGTGTTTGGCCTCCTGGGACGGAGGGAGGGAGACGCTCGGGGCTGATCTGGATCCTCAGCGTTGAGAATGAGCTCACGTGAATCACCGGCACAGGAGGCTGATGGGACAGGAAGCCGTCTTCCTCACGACTTCCTGCTCTGAGATCAGAGGACGCCACAGGATGACCCCACGTCCATATGGACCGGGCCACGTGGCACCATCCATCTCCTAAACTGCAAACAGATTTTCATGGTGCCATACAACTGCAGTGCCCCCTTTACTGTATCTGGTAAAATAAAAGCAATGTACAGTATGTACATTTTCATTAGAAACACTAAACATCTCCGAGACACCTCATATATAATGTATGCACTGGAACACAGAGAACCACCCACCTCCTAAACCGCACTTAAATGATGTCCTTCCATAAAGACAATGTACCTTTCCTGACTGTCCCTGTCTTTCATTACTAATGCCGTAAAGCAGCCCTTCTCCTGTGCATATTGCTGCTCCTTGTGATTTGCCACAGTGAGACACACTACATCTGAACGAGGGCATGAAGCACCAGCTGTCTCCCAAACTCTGCTTAGTGTGCTGCCACACCAGCCCCAATCCAGAGACAGAGAAAAATAAATCAGTGCCCTTCGCAGGTGACTTCCCTTTCTTCCCATACAGAGACTAAGACCACAGCCTTAATCCAGAGCATCGTATTGCTCCACACAGCCCACAGCAGGGAGTCTGCACATATACATACAATATGTTCTGGGGGTCCGCAAGGCGTCATCCATCTCCTGAGCTGTGCTTGCACGGTGGCACATAACTGTTGTTTCCTCACCCCTCTTTCTTTAATCAAATACGGGCAACCTGCTTTCATGTGCCCACGCACTGTACTGCAAGAGGCCAAGGAAGGAGCAGCCACACTGTGATGCATTTTTCCTTGTCGCGGCTCTCCGTGAGGGTGAGAGGTGTTTTTCTGAGTCATCATTTGTCACCGAGAGCACAGTGAAAAAGAGGAGAGAATCGTTTGTTTCCCTCCTCGTTGTCAGACCACTACAAAAACCATGCCGCTTTTTTTCTGTGTGTGACAGAGTGAGTGGCAAAAGGGTCATTCTATGAAACGCGTGCCATCTGTGTCCACAACATTTGATGAGATGCATAAGGCACAAACTAGAGCCAAAGTGTGTTTCTAAAGCCTAAAGCTAATAATTCAAGGATTCTTGTTAACATGATGTACAGTACAATAAAATTCTGTTCTTAAAGATTATCACACTATTTTTACCCATTAACATCACAAGTGTATGGCCATTTCCATGTGTCCAGGTTGATCGACATGACATTTACAGTACATCTAAAATATCATCACGGTTATATATGGTTATATTCTCATCAAACTTTTTTCCCCCTAATATGTCCATTAGACATATTTATTCATAATAAAAACATGTTTTTTTTAATATTTTGTTTGCATTCCTTGGTTTGACTTACCACCCAATCACATTAACTTGTTTTGTCTGTAAATAGCATACTTAAAAAAAAGACAATTTTGTCTGCCCAAAAACCAACCACCCTGTCAGGAATAACTTTTCATTATAGTTTCAACACTATCGTTGTTAATTCAATAACTTGACCATGCTAACTAGAGTCATTTTATCATGAAATATATTTCAATGTGAAAAAAAATTATGCCTGAGGTTGGCAAATATGACTCTTTGGAGGGAATTATGTCTTAAATACTGTGGATACATTGAAAAGAAGTTTACTTTTGATGACATTTTTGAAAATTGTATAGTGGAAAAAGCACACGTTTCATAGAATGATCCAAAACCTTGCTTGCAGAGGTCTGAAAAAATTCCATTTGTTATGTTCTTCATCATCATCTGAGTTTAAAGTGTGTAAATGGGGCGAAATCATCCGGCGACTGCCATCCATAATTAATTACGCACATTTATGGACCTTGCTAATGATAGCGTTGCCGAGACAGGGGTGACACGATGTGATTAATTGTCCTCATTTTGTTTTTATATCCATTAGAGGGAGAAAATAATGTATTTGAGTTGCCACTGAGATGTTCTCCATGAGAGAGGAGTCACTTCTACCCCACACTCATTTGCACTCACTTGTTCACCCGAATGCTCCCCCCCTTCTCTCTCTCCTACACTCTCTCTCTCCCTCCTCTTCTCTCTCTCTTGTGCATGCTCCCTCTCTCTCCCCCACCTTCTCTCTCTCTCCTGCACTCTCTCTCCCTCCTCTTCTCTCTCTCTTGTGCGTGCTCCCTCTCTCTCCCCCACCTTCTCTCTCTCTCCTGCACTCTCTCTCCCTCCTCTTCTCTCTCTCTTGTGCGTGCTCCCTCTCTCTCTCCTGCACTCTCCCCCCCCCTTCTCTCTCTCCCCTGCATTCTCTCTCTCCCTCCCCTTCTCTCTCGTGCGCGCTCCCTATCTCTCCTGCATTTTCTTTTCCCTCCCCTTCTCCCTCTCTCTCCATTTCTCTCTGTAGGGGGGAAAAACTTTCTGCCATCAACCCAGTGATCCTTGTGAAATCTGGACTGGTTCATTAGTCATTCACCTCAAGTCGCTCGTCGAGTAACCCCCCCCCCTCCTCTCCCTCTCCTTTCCTCTCTCTCTCCCTTCATCTAAAGGACCAGCACAGCCCCCCATCACTAATTAATCAGAGCAAACAGAGAGGGAGCTCACTGTGCCCTGTCCCACTCACCACTCACTGCACTGCAGTCTGTGTACCCACACGCCTCTCAGAGACAAGGAGAGAAACACCATTAGGGCTCTGGCCCTCAGGGAAATCATGCTCTGGTGGGCTTGGCCTGTGTGATGGTGAGTGTGTGTGTGAGTGTGTGTGTGTTACATGAATTGTATTACGAGTTCTTTGAATTAAGAATTAAGTGTCCACTTATACTGTGGTCACCTCTAAAACAGCATCAGCAACAAACAACACCCTCAATGAAATTAGCATCAGAGGAAACCAAAAAGTTTTATTATATTATTATTATTATTATTATTATTAACAAAACATCAAAGTTGTTACCTAACTTACGTTGTTTGGATAGCTGGCTGTTTTCTGTTTCATCTTTCCACTAAATCCTGTGCTCTGCTGCTGCTGGTGAATTTAAAACAAGACACGGGCCTTCACAGCGCCACAGTCAGCCTTCACAGTCAGCCTTCACAGTCAGCCACCACAGTCAGCCATACCCAACAAGTTTTTGCACCTGCACTGAACAAATCATTTTTTAAGACTGTCATAAATTTATGTAAATGGTAGATCTATTAAACTAAAATCTATTACTTTGTGTTTACATGGATGTACAGTAAGTGTATCAGCACACAGTTAAACATAATGTTACACTGCATCATAGTTGCATGTGCAGGTAACTCCAGATATGTGTTATCCTATATTCATACCATCACAAAAATATGTTGGCTATAGCTGTTTTCCAAAGTCTCCGTCTTCAGTAGAAGCTTTTATTTTTATGGAGATTCTCATTGAGCATAACTATCATTGGGAAATTACATTTTATTTGAATTAATAAACACTGTGCAATATGTTTACTTGGTATTGGCCCAAATCACTTTTTCATCATATTATAATGAATAATATATAGGGTTTCGATGGATGTTGCCATTTGGAACTAAAGAGAAATCTGTGTCCTATGATCTGTCTCAAAATACTTCACAGTTTGTAATTTGTCTCTAATCTAAAGTCATGAGGCAATGATGGGTTTTTAAATTTCATTCAGTCTGATTGACTTTCAGTTGAAAAGAGCAGTGCCATAATTGGTCATGCTAGATGGTGAATTACGTGCTGTGAGTTTAAGTTTAAAAATGCTGTAGCTGGTTTGGGTCAAGTCTGCAGGATTCATCGCATTAAATAAATGTGTGTTTTAGATTACTTTGGTCTGATTTTCATACTCAATGCAAGAGCATACCTACTCTGTATGCACTGACTGCATAGTGTGCACATTATCTATTGTGTGTTGAGGGTTTAAATGAATTAATTCATGCCAGAGGTGTCATAATTTCAATTCATAAACACCTGCCACTTTAGTATGTATGACAAACCAGCTGCTCGTGGCTCTGTCTGGATGCTGCACAGCCTGGAGAGTAATCAAACAGTCCTGTTAAATACCTCAGATGGAGTCTGAACAAGGCAAATGCAATGAGAAATGTTAACACGCGGAATTTCAATTCCTTCAGGGACCGAGCAAGCTCTCCCTGCTGTGCTGGAATTAGTTTTTTAGATGAGAGATTTGCCAGGCGAAGTGTAAAATGACAAAGTAAAGGCTATTACCCTTTTGCAAATGCAGATGGTGGTCACTGTTGCTAGGTGGGTGCTTTGTCACTGTGATCTCGCAGATTGGTTAGGGCTGGCTGTCAACTTGCTGTGATCAGGAGGCTTAGCCTCTGAGCTAACACAGGGCCACAGTGGGACTCCTCTGATGGAAAAGAGAGAGGAGAGAAGAGACGTGTGTGTATGTAGTGTGTGTGTGTGTGTGTGTGTGTGTGTGTGTGTGTATAGTGTGTGTGTAGTGTGTGTATTTGTGTGTCTGTGTGTGTGTGTGTAGTGTGTGTGTGTGTAGTGAGTGTGTGTGTAGTGTGTGTGTAGGGAGTGTGTGTGTGTGTGTAGTGTGTGTGTAGTGTGTGTGTGTGTGTGTCTGTGTGTGTGTAGTGTGTGTGTAGTGTGTGTGTATGGTGGGCGGTGGCTGCTGTGGTTACAGCTCAGTGGTTTCATTTGCAAACACGGTTCCCCATTTCAGCCTCTCCATCATGTGCCCCCATTCATTAGAACAGGACCCGCCGGGACTCCACAGGACAACATCAGCATTCTAGACATGTGGAACACGGGTTCCGCAGGCACAACGAGGAACCCCCATGTGTCATTATCCCTGTAAGGACATTGTGATTGGGCAGCAGCTGTCCTCCATATGTCAATCACAGCTGACCTAATAGGCTAAACACACAGGTTTAGAGTAAATGGGCAAATAATGACCAGGGAAAGAGAAATCACGTCAGTTAGCTTTGAAAGTGGGTCTATATGATAATACTTTGCAGAGGTCATACACAGAGACATTTTAGTCTTTCTTTTTCCATAAGGCAGCTGTTTCAAAATATGCAGTACACAAATATATCAATGCCACTCCTCCCCTCAGCTAAAAGGAATCACTTATATGTAATGACAGTTGATTTATAGAAAAAGCTAGCCTGGGTTTTCCCATGCTGCCTTACGCATGCGATTTTATTCACGCTGCTAGGCAGCCTGGATTCCATGGACTTTGGTTCCTTCGTTGAGGTGAAAACAATCACAGAACGGAGGGGGGACAGCAAGACGATGACGACATACCGAAGCGGTTATGAGCTATGTACAGACGCATTTGATAGACATTCGTAGCGCCCAATAAACTGCTTTGGACATTCGTAAACCATGTTTCAAATATGAGAAAATGAATGTGTAGTTCCCAGACCCCATCTCAGTGAGATGGGGTTTGGCGTTAGCCAGAAAAAGTTCATAGTACCTGCCCAGCTATCCTGCTGTGGAGTGACTGGAACATTAGTCATGGCCGTCTGTAAAGATGGCAGAGCATGACTGAGCACAGTCACTGCCAAGGAAGAAGGGGTCATTTCAGTACACTTGTGATATCCTCATGCACTTCTCATCATATCTCTGAGATTAAAAACAATAATAATCTTAAAAAAAAACAAAAACAATAACAGGATTCTAGCACAGACTCCAAGGGGGCCTGTAATCAAATGAGACCCAAGCAATCAGCATTCTCCCCAGCTTCAATTAGCATCCCCAATCAGCTATTAGCGTCCACCTCATATCACTGCCGGGAAGCCTGAGGAAGTAAAGCAGTGTGAGCAGCCACAGTAAATCTTGTTTCCGCTAATGCCCACGGATCCGCATGGAGAGTCTGTGTGAAATCGCAATTATGTGTTGGTTAGGGTTAATCAGAGGCTCGCTCACTGACTCAGTCAGGTAGAGAAGCTCATTATGTCTGGCCCATCTGGCTGTAATCCTGATTAAGGAAACACTGGCTGCCTCCACTGAGGAGAGAAGGAAATTCACAGAAATATCCCAGAATAGAGGCTTTCCATATGAAAAGTAAAAAAGGCCATCAAGATGATTTTTTGTGTGTTTTGTATTATACTGACCTGTTGTGGTGATTGCATTATGTGTTGATCTTACGTGTTGATCTTCAGAAAAAAAGTCTCTTTTTTCACCACAATGAAGAAAATCCTGACAAAGGAAAGTAAAAAAAAAAAAAACACTGAAAAAGTTCCTCGTCTATGTGTTTTCTATGATATCTGGTTTTATCTTCATGCTGCTTTAAACACTTTTAAAGTTATCAAATACAATATTATCATATTTCAAAAGAATAATCTCTCCCTAAATTATAAACCACTTTAGATGAAAATGCTGCACAGGTCTGACCACTTCAACAAAAGTATTTGCATGGTTTGTCTTATGAAGGGTAGCTTGACCTTTTGCTGTTTGTACTTTCAGCTCCATTATTCTGAAATCTCCAGCTGTCTACCGTTTCCGTGGTGATGGCAACAAGCAGTGACAACGCATCACCTTGTCTCTGGCCTCCATTAAAAGCTCTTCATCACACGTTCACCTGCATCTCTCTCCTGTCCTTTCCTGCATCTCTCTCTTGTCCTTTCCTTTTTGGTTAGGGAAACAGGATCGATCTTCTTTGATCCCTTTTTTAAAAACAAATCTTCACACACAACGATATTACAGGAGGACAGAGTTAATTTGTGTCTCTTGTATCAAATGATCCGACATTATAATCTTGGAGAAACTATTCTTTAAATAAGATGAAAATGTAGCTGATGCAAGATTGATTTAGCTTTTGCAGAGACTTGTTTTACTCTGGAGCTCTCAGTAATGGCAGTATAACATGCAGCCTCACATCTTTAAGGATTAAAGTGTTAAAGTATTTTCACTTTTATGTGCAGCTATCCTGAAAAAAGCGAAGTCCAGTGATAATTGGGTGAGAAACACATTAAGATGCAAATTGTATATTTGCACTGAAGCACAGAGAAGCTGATAAATAAGCCCAGTGTGATGCATTAGGCTGCGGACCAGCTCTGCATTTGGCTATTAATTACGCCCCGGATGAGGGAGCGTGGTCTGGACGCCGGAAACTCAAACACACGCTGGACTGATGCACAGAGCACAGAGTGATTAGCATGCTCAATAATCGCTAATCCACCGACTTGAGCTGGAGAGAAAAGGGAGAAAATCGGGGAAGTAAAAACACACGTGGGAGACAAAATGAACTCCGAGTAGGAAATAGGAAAGGATGTGGAGCCTTCAGCCTACAGGGAGCTGACACTGTTGCACAAAAGGAGTGAGAGAGAAGAGAGTGAGCGAGAGAGATCGACACAGAGAAATACAGAGAGAGATTAACACAGACAAATAGAGAGAAAAAGAGAGAGAGAGAGCAATTCCAAACGTTTAACACACCCTGTCAACAAACGGATAAAAAAAGGAATCCTTGTGAATTTAGGTCAGCCATTAGCAAATCACTGAGTGAAAAATTCATAATGCAGAACTCCCACTGAGGCCCCCCCTGCAAAATGAGGCAGAAAACAGCTCCTGCTCCGTGCGCCTTCTAATTATTACAAACGTGGCCGCGGCTAACCGTGACAATTTATTTCCACAGGTTCCCAGTGTGGCCTGCTGTAAATCAGACCGCCGCTCAGAGACGGTGCCTTGTTTTACACAGTGAAGGGTGATAAAAGGCGCTGATTTATGGGCTGTTTGCCGTCTCCTCCGGGGCAGTTATGAGTAATCTGGCGAAAGCCACGTCAGAGGATGACGAGACTTGAGTGTTGACGTGATCTTTGGGCTTTTTGTGTTGCTGCCTGCGTGCGTGCATGGCTGAGATAGCTCAAGCTGGAGACGCTTCAGTCACTCAAGGCACAACACACTGACATACTGTATATATCCCCATTTGAAGGACAAGACCATTTGAACTTTCTCTGCCCACTTTCCGTCACTTGCATCACTTCGGCGGACTTTTTAGATGTCCAGAGCAACTCCCGCCACTGGAAAAGATTGGCTTTCCAGCAGTGCCTGTCATGCTGTTTGAGATAAAGCAGCATAATGTAACCCAACACTGCTGGACTCCATAAGTGACACGTTGTATTGAAATTCTGACGGCGTCTGCTTGGACATCAAAGTCTTCTTCTCTTCTTCTATGTGCTGTTTTTTGTCATGTTAACCACAGTCCAGTGCTTTTCGTTTTCACTTAACCTGTCCACATGCCACGGTCAGTTTTCTCCCAAAGTTTCTGGATGAGGGTGATCCTTACGAGGTGGCAGGGGAGTGGCAGACCACAGAAGCCTTGCCAATACCAAGCTCCACTTTACCACAGAGCCATGGGGTCCACAGGCTACCATCCTTCAACTCATTCTGTTATTCACAGTACATGAAAAAAAAATGTTTTGATCCCTGATTTGATCTCACTTTGAGCCAGATTAGAAGAATATTTCTAGAGGGCTCAAAAGAACTAAGAAAATTCTTGTTTTGAGAAAAAAAACAAGAAAACACTTAGATTAGCCCACATTCCACATCCCATATTCCACATTCTAAATTTCAATACTCATTCATCCTGTACTTACAGTGACTAAGTTTAGTTCAACCTATCATTACTTTAATATACAGTAAGTAGATCAGTATGGTTCTGTGACACACCCATAACAAATAATAATAATAGCAATAATAATAAGTAAGGGATAATCGATAGAACGCCGGTCATTATTGGGAAAATAAGTCCCGACAGGGCGAACCGGACCCCGAGGCGCAGCGGAGGGGTCTTGTTCTGCCCTGAAGGGACTTATTTTGTATGGGCAAATTTCAATAGTTTTTAATTAATAGTTTAAAAAGTATAAAAGTTACAAAAATACAAAGCCCACATATCCTAAGTAAAACCTACGCAACACAGTTTGAATGAAGTTTCTACGTTAAACGGTTGAAGCTGCATTAACTGCGTTAGAAGTAGAAAAATAATAAGAACTAGAAAAGCATTTCCTGAAGGAAATACAGTGCATGAAAATGCAAAAAATATTATGTAAAATTTCATACAGAGTAAAAACTAAATATGCAGATATAGTTGCAATAGTGTTGCTAGGGTACATATGTTGGTTGTTATGCCAAATTAAGTGGTTGCTATGCTGGTTGCTTGGGTAATCCTGTTGGTTTCTATGGTGGTTGCTAGGTTGACATTGTGGTGGTTGCTAGGCTGTTGCTAGGGTATTTGACATGGTTGCTAGGCTTTGCTAGGTTAGTTGTGGTGGTTCCTATGCTGGTTGCTAGGTTAAACTCATTGGTTGCTAGGTTGTAACTGTGGAAGTGGTTGCTAGGCTGTTGCTGGGGTATTTGACATGGTTGCTAGGCTGTTTCTAGGGTATTTGAGGTGGTTACTAGGTTGTTGCTAGGTACTTGAGGTGGTTGCTAGGCTGTTGCTAGGGTAGTTATGGTGGTTGCTATGCTGTTGCTAGGGTACTTGAGGTGGTTGCTAAGCTGTTGCTAGGTTAGTTGTGGTGGTTGCTATGCTGGTTGCTAGGTTAAACCCATTGGTTGCTATATTGGTTGCTAGGTTGTAACTGTGGTAATGGTTGCTAGGCTGTTGCTAGGGTACTTGAGGTGGTTGCTAGGCTGTTGCTAGGTTAGTTGTGGTGGTTGCTATGCTGGTTGCTAGGTTAAACTCATTGGTTGCTATATTGGTTGCTAGGTTGTAACTGTGGAAGTGGTTGCTAGGTTGTTGCTAGGGTATTTGACATGGTTGCTAGGCTGTTGCTAGGGTACTTGAGGTGGTTGCTTTATTGGTTGCTAGGTAGATGAGGTTTAATATACAGTAGTTGGAATGACTGAACAGTTATATAGGTGGATAGTTTAAATGGTTAAATGTTTTGCTAGGTAGATGAGGTTTAATATAGTTGGAATGACTGAACTAGGTAGATGAGGTTTAATATAGTTGGAATGACTGAACTAGGTAGATGAGGTTAAATATAGTTGGAATGACTGAACAGTTATATAGGTGGATAGTTTAAAAGGTTAAATTATTTGCTCGTTAGATGAGGCTTAATATAGTTGGAATGACTGAACAGTTAAATAGGTGGATAGTTTAAATGGTTAAATTATTTAATAGGGAATTATTGTAGTGAGGACTTTTATTTTGAAACAGTTGTGGACAGAGGAAACAGTTGAACATGATGTCAGAGCCCGTCTACTTATTAGACATTCTCTGATGATGTGTAGTATCAGAGAATGTAGGCACTCAGGTGTGTGCATCTGCGCACGTTGTTTATATTGTAGTACGTGTTTTTGCCTTGTTTGATTGGGTGTGCAGTGCAATTGGTTGCTGTGAATTTCCATATGTTTGCTGTGAAGTCCAAACGCATGTTGAGTGAGTTACTGTGTGTGCTCCCTGGTCTTTTTTTATAAATAAAAAATCTATATTTTTGTACTGGTCTACTGTCTCTGGCTAATCCATCAAAGAACCTGAGTGCCTTGCTTGAATAAAAGAACTAATTCTTTGGGTGCAAGATAAGTCTAAGATATGTGCGCCCTAATTATTACCAAACATGCATACATATGTATGTGCGTGTCTTGTGTGGGTGTGTGTGTATGTGCATATTTGCTGTTAAGCTTCTCATTGTATCTCAGAGCATGGATCATGACTGTCTCTGAAAGGAGTTATCATCTACTGTCTTTGCATGTGTGTGTGTCTGTGTGTGTGTCTGTGTGTGTGTGTGTGTCTATGAGTCACCCCGAGCATCTGTACCTCCCGTAATGTATGAAACTGAAAACCCCAGCTGCAGACACAGTGCATTGTTCAAGGAGACAGTGTAATATCATTAGACCTTTCAGTCCTCAGCTGAACATCAACCAGCTAGCCTCCCACTGTCGCTCTTGCCCATACAATTTATCAAAGTAATGCAGTCTGAATGGATGGCACACAGATTGGAAAAGCCTGCTTAGGCCCACGAGAGATTTGCCTTACAAAAACATAGCCTACACAAAATCATCCCAGAATCCACTGCAAATATTTCTGCACCGCTCAGCAGCTAAAGCAGCCCAACACGTTTTTGTGTTTATAGACTTGTGATAGATAGAAAGAGGGAGATGGTGAGAGAGAGAGAGAGAGAGAGACTTGCGTGAGAAAATGAGCGGATTTTATTCACAGATGTGAGCAGCTGTGTGGTCTGTGGTTGTGTGTTTTGTCATAGTAACAGCTGTGAGGTCATTAGCACTATCATATGTTGTGTTTCATCCAGATACATAAAACACCTCAGGCATAGCACAGTGAAACGCAAAAAGACCAGACAGTCTCAGCACTGCATGACAGAGCCGTACTGAAACTGACTGGGGCGACACAAGTTGATTGACGGGTATGCTAGAGAGATTTTGGCACTGCTTTTAGCTTTCATTGTCAAAATTCACTGTTGTCATTTTTGCTCTCTTTGTAACTTCCAAATGTTAAAGGTTCACTCAGTGATTGTGCAGGAAGTAATGTTTTGTTTATGTTTATATTTAAACTTATTAGCTTTTGTCCAAAACAACAAATATTGTGTTCTAACCAAAGGTCCAAATAAAACACACCAGAGAGGCAGCACACTCTTCCCTTCAATATTCCCATAGAAACTCCACACATGGTTTCGTTTTTCTTTGGGGGACAGGCTACCCCCACTTTGTTTCCAGTTCTCGAGACCTGGGCTGCCTACAGAGACCATTTTTCCCCCTACTGTGTACTCACGGAATGGGCAGCTAGCGGATCGTGATGAGATAACTGTCATGGGCTTGAAGTCGCATACGATTGCTGGCTGAACCTTTAAATGTAAGCATAAAGAAAAAAAGATGCACAGAAACATAAACATATGAATACTACTGATGTGAGCGACAGTGTTGTCTACAACCCTTTAATTCCCCTACGCCTCCCACTCTTTTAAAACAAATGTGTTGTCCAGATAGGGACAACACAAGTTTGTGTTGTTTCCTTTTTTATTTATTAGACAAAATGTGTTGAAAATAACACAACTTGCGTTGAAAACAACACAACTTGCGTTGTTTTTTAACACATCTCTGTGTCCAGATAGGGACCACACATTTGTTTTAAGAGTGTGCAGGCTCATGAAGGCTCATTATGACTACGCCACAGATGGCTGTTGGGTGAAGCTGTCTGTATGTGCTGAGCACAGATATAGTTGTCCAGATGAAAGCTAATCCCTGATCTCCTTTCTGATCCAACAGCAGTACACATGCAGAGGGCTGCTGCACTGGGACAAGCCATCTCCCCACTCCATGAAGCCTCTCAGACTGGAGAGGAGACGCACGGAGTGATCACTATGATCACTCTGATGCACTGCAGGACTCAGCCTCTGAGAGAGGCAGTGGTATCCTACCAGTTGTTTCCTGATATCCTCACACACACACACACACACACACACACACACACACACTCCTCTGCTATCGAGGCATTTCATCACCCCAAATCTGTGAGGTGGAACTGGACATGCTGAGGTGAGGGGGTGCTCTGTCTCTCTCTCTCTCTTTCTCTCCTGGAGGTGAGAGGAGGAGGGGGGCTCACCTCAGCAGACACGGCCGACTGCCTCCCCTCCTCTCAGGCTTTCGGTGACTAGCTGGCTGCTGGCAGGACAGGAGGGTTTCTCTGCTGCTCTGGGCTGGATGTGTTGATGCTGAGCCACAGGCCCATCTGGACAGAGAACAGAGATGATTATTTTATGAAAGAGAGAGAGAGAGAGAGAGAAAGAGAGGGAGGGAGAGAGAGACAGAGACAAGACAGACTCTGTTTCACAGCTCCCTGCCAAGTGGGCAACCATGGAAAGATTCATCATAATAAAAGGCATTATCGAGCGTCCACAAAGTCAGATGGAATATTTGCTTGTATTGTGAGATATTCTTGCTTAGAGTTTCGTTTAGCAGTTTTATGGTGTCATTGAATTGAGGTCTGTCCCAACTGGTGTGTATCATGTCACGAGTACACGAACAAAGAACAAAATTGGTAAATAGATTCGTTTATCAATAAGTAATGTATTCATAACAACACAAATACAGTAGGTAGCCTGGTTAGCACGCAGACCCTCTCAACTGTAATTGAGAATGGATCTGGAAAAGTTTTATTGATTTACGACTTTCAGCAGGGTCGTAACCAGCACTGAAATTAAACTTTAATTGCATTAAACTCTTACGAAATCGTTTCAGAAGTGTAGCAATCTCGTAAACAAAGGTTTTAAATGCATTGGTTACTTACGTTCAAAAAAATACACGTCCATGCCGGATCAGCGATTGTATTTTCTTGCCCGTGTTTTAAGGACATTGGAAATGGGCCTCAATTGCCTCTTGTCCAGACAGACCTGCAGAGCAAATCCCAAATTTGCCAAGGGTTCGTATGGGTATTTCCAGGCTAACAAATAGGTGCTTTTCTATGCGAATGTGTTGTATGAATGCAAAATAACATACACTGAGCTGTTTTAGTTTGAGAAGACAACATCTATATCTCCATCACCCACTCACACCAGCCACACTGTGGCACTGCCACTCGTTTGAGACGGTGCCTGTGCTATTTTGACGTCTTTCCCCCTCCCCGTCTCTCCTCACACACCCCTCCCATCTCGTTCAGGGGGGAAATAAAAATGTCAACCCTGGATTGAAGGTGTTATTGGACTCGTTTGTGCTGGATGTGCCTGAGTACCTTCTCACAGGGAGGCAGGGCCCAGCTGCCACTGGAAATCAAGCTGCCGCTCCGCTTGCCTCTGCTCACCCAAGAGTCTGCAAATGAACAGCATAATGAATTCTATTAGGATTTACATTAAATGTCCTCCATTCTGTGCAAAAGGACAGAGGATTGGAGAGAGATAGAGAGAGACAGAGAGAGACAGAGAGAGAGAGAGAGAGGGAGGGACAGAGAAAGCGGCAGAGTGTGAATATACGTGAGCGTGCGTGAGTATGGACTGTATAGTCAATGCATTGGCGCGGTTATTTTAATTAAACACACACACCATGTGCGGTGGAACAGTAATCCACAAGAGGAGAGTGAAATAGGAAGAAGCAAAAGTGTCTGATCACGGAGAATGTGAGACGAAGCGTCAGACGGAGAAAGAGAACGAAGGAATGAGAGAAAAAAAGAGTATGTGTGTGAGACACATACAAAGAAGGTGAAAATCAGAAAGAGAGCGAGAGAGAGAGAGATGGATGAAAGAGGTTCAGCCAGGCAGAACCTGAGATAATGTCTAAAACTGAAGAGGGGTTACAACAATCACTCAAATTACTGGATAGATTCTGCCAGACGTGGGCATTGAAAATAAATATACCAAGACCAAAAATCCTGATATTCCAAAACAGATTCAGGGGCCAGGGAACAAAATCGTACTTTAAACTTCACAACTAAAAGAGGAGAGGGTATGCTCATGCTGCACACAAGAAATTGAAAATAAAAAACATTTCCTTTTACTCTGTAAGAAATACAAAAACACTCAATCTATTTATTTCCCAAAATTTGAAGAAATGAGAGAGAGAGAGAGAGAGAGAGAGAGAGAGAGAGAGATGCAGCCGGCCCCGGGTTCGATTCCCGCCCCATGGTCCTTTCCGGATCCCACCCCGACTCTCTCTCTCCCACTCACTTCCTGTCATTCTCCACTGTCCTATCAAATTAAAGGCATAAAAAGCCCCCCCAAAAAAAGAGGTGCAGCCAGGCAGAACCTGTCACTGCCCTATCAGGCTTTAGAAGAAAAGAGCCCAAACTCGAGTTCATCCAGCGCTGTTGTGCGTTTCACTGCAGCTGGTCTGAACCCGACATGTAGAACACTCTCCTCCTCATTCACTGCACAATGGCAAACCAGAAAATGAACACAAAAGCCTATAGCCCACAAAGGTCTATGAGTGGCCAGCCACAAAACAGACTTTCTAAATGAGTGTGAATGAATGTTCAACATACACACACTTGTCCATCTCACTTATGTTGGTAGATTTAAGATGGGGTTTTAAAGATGAGGATAATGCATTAAATTACTGCCTGGAAATTGCAGGGTAAGTAATGGACAGTGTTGCCACAGTTACCTTGAAAAAGTAATCTGATTACTGATTACTCCTTTAAAAAGTAACTTAGTTACTTTACTGATTACTTGATTTTAAAAGTAACTAAGTTAGATTACAAGTTACTTTATTAGTTACTTTCAGCAGCTGCCGTCAAAACACCCCCACCGCCTCAACATAAAAATGATAACCGGTTTTGCCAATACTCACTATACTGGAAGTGCATTTTAACAATGTATAGCAGACATCCCAACCTAACCTACTGTACTTAGATACTGAAATGCAGATGTTTGTTCAATAATGTCTAGTCAGTACACCAAATAAGGAAGGCCTATTGATAGAAATTGTGATAGTAAAATATGTAGATTTTGGTAGTTTGGCCTTTTCATGTAGCCTTGGCAACTAGCCATCTAGTATAGGCCTGAGTAATATGCAAATGAAATTACACTTGTTAAACTCACCTCAACAAGTCATTTGCAATCATTTAACCCGCTGTGAGCAATGCTAAAGTCACTGTTACAAACAGTGCAGTGTGCAATACTATCATTATGTTTTACTCTTATGAGACAATTGAAATGGGTCTTAAATGTTCCTTTTTGAGGGGCACTGACTCTGCCATGACGCTCCTGTTCCTAGATATACTAACTGAACTGATTAATTAAGTTCGGGAGACAAGAGATATAAGCCCACCTACACTGAAAAAACATTGGTTGATTTAGCAAAACAGACCAGGATGCTCTGTCTTGGATGCGCTTGCAGGCACACACGCACCACTCCTCTCTAATAATAATAATAATAATAATAATAATAAGCTTTATTTGTATAGCACCTTTCATACACAGAATGCAGCTCTCTCCCTCTCCGTTGTGTGCGCGTTAAACTTAGATGCACACGCGAAGTCCGGTCTGGCTTGCGTGCTCTTGTTCGCTCTAGGTTCCGTACGACGGAGTATTAGGGCCACACATGAAGAAAAAAATATTTTTGCCATGGTGAGATTAAACTCGACATGTTGACTTTAAAGACGCCATGTCGACATTAAACTCGACATTTCAAGAATAAAGTTGAGCTGTCATGTCGACTTTAATCTCGACGTGTCGACATTAAACTCGACATTTCGAGAATAAAGTTGAAATATAATATCTACTTTAATCTCGACGTGTCGACTTTAAAGTCGACATGCTGACATTAAACTCGCAATACAGTTTAAACATAGCATACACAGTTTAAGCTAGCCTACACTAACACACAATATGTTACATGAATAATGGGCTTCAAATCAAATAGGTGTTATTTCAGATAGATTGGAGATATTCAGATGCGTCTTGTCTGTTACTCATTGCCGTCATCGTGAAGTGCTGTATCTCGCGTTTGGAAATACCATGCGCTATGCCGTTTAGGCTATATAGCTAGAATAATACATGTATCCAATTATATGTTTCTATACAAAATGCTATTTCACTCTGTTTTACGTGGGTAAGGCCACCGCACATTCAAATAACTGCCCTTCATGAACCAGGCCGTCACTCTCCATAGGTTAACTGATTTCTCTAAAACTGCTTTTCCATGTCTTACCTGCAATAAACATAGGAGGCTATAAACACAGGTATATACTATTTTGATCCCGTGAGGGAATATGTGTGCATGTATACTTTATTTATGCACTATGTGTTGTTACGACCCCCTGTGCCCCTTCAGGTCCTGTCCTGTCAGTGCACGGGCAGGGCTGGGCCTGGTTAGGCTAATAACATTATTAGGTGCACCTGTATTGGGTGGGGCTATAAAAGGGGTTCTCTCTCTCTCTCTGTAGGCACTTTTTCTTCCTTTCTTGTAGACACTTTGATAGTCCTTTACACTGGCACGTTAGTCTTTCTCTCCTCTTTATTTCTCTTTTCCCCCTTTTGCCTTTCACTTACTCATCTTACATGCTGATAGCCTACTACTCTTTACATTCACGCATACACGCATTTTTCAACACTCATTTCCCTAGACACTATAATTTGTTAATGTTGCGATCAATGTTAATAAATAGTTAAATTAAAAACTGTTGTTGTCTCTCTTTATGTTGCGGTCTGTTCACGAGCTGGCCGTAACATGTTACTCGTCCGCGAAACCTTTTTGGTAGAAGGATCGAAAACGGGGACTCATTGCATCCAGGTGAGCACGTCTTTTGGTTGCGCAGCTAATTAACAGTCTCTGGTAAGGAAGTGTGTTTCAGCTAGGCTTTGCCTTTCCGTCGTTACACTGTTTGTTATTTTGTTTTGTTTGGGTTAACTTTTGTTTAAGGGGTAATCCTGGTCGGGAGTTATCTACTTCTGTCGGGGGCACGCTTCATACAGTTTACTGTAGCGAGTTTATGCGTTAACCAGTCGCCCCGAGGCCGGCAAGCCCTGGAAAATCAGCTAGGCCAGATAGCTCGTTTTGGGATTATTTAGAGTTCCAGAAGACTGTTTTTTTTTTGGCGACCGGCTGATGGTTTCACCTGGATGTGCTGAGTATTTTGGTCTGTGTTTGCGTGTTCGGTAAGTGATCTTTCTCTTTCTATGTGTCAGTAGAGTGAGTTTGGTGTTTTGCGTTCGCTGTGTTGTGTATTTTTGAGCGGCATACCGCTTTGTTACTGAATGGGGGTAGATCTATTTATAGATTGAACGTTCATGGTTAATTGTGTAGCTAATGTCTTGGTGATTTTAGGCTATGCGAGCGAACGCGAAGGCTATTAAGTTACTGTTTTGTGGAGGTTATGCCTCAATTTGCCACTGCGTGTGGTAACTTTTGCCTTCAGTGAGTGAGAAGTGTTAACGGAAAGGTTTGTTTAAGTTTGCTTGGCTTTTGTGGTAAAAGTGAAGTAAATTTTTGTGCTGTTGTGCTGGCTTGTTTGGCGTACAATCTGTAGGCCTAGGTCTTAATTAGATTGTAGCTTGATTTGCCTATTTGTGTGGGGAAGTAGCCTGTATTATTTTGTGCCTCAAATTTGTTTTGTTTATTTGTACTTAATGTGTGCCTCTTTTTAGCTGCTTATTATAAAGTAGCTTAAGCTGAAGGCAAGTTAAAGGTTGCTTGCACTGCATTTGTTCCCATTGGGGGATAGGTTGCTTAGTTTAGCAATTGTGTTTTGTGAATGTTGTTGGGTGGCTTGGCTTGCCAAGTTAGGAATATGACTACTCCTGAAGAGTTTATTGCTAGCCCAACTGAGGATCTCTTGTCCAAGTTGACTAAAGATCAACTTTGGAAGATAGCTGAGCATTACGAGCTGCTTATCACAGCTCAGGAAAAAAAAGGAAAGGAGACCTTGTTCCTTGCTGTAAAAAACCAGCTCCAGCAAAAAGGTCTGTTTAAAGAAGCAATGGTTTTAACAGACCAACAACTGCAGCTTGAGAAGCTGAAAGCTGAAAAGGAAGCGAGGGCTCTAGAGGTAGAGAGAGAAGTTGAGCTTCGTAAGCTTGAGAATCAGCTTGAACTCAAGCGCATGGAACGTGATGAACATGATCGTGAACGTGAGCATGCTTTAGCGGTTAAGAGACTTGAGCTAGAGATAGCCAGGCAAGGTGAGTCTCTTCAACCTGCTCCTTCTCTCGGTCTCCAACCATCAAGCTTTGATGTTAGTAGGCATATCCGCCTTGTTCCCCCCTTCTCAGAGAAGGAGGTGGATAGCTACTTTTCCCATTTTGAAAGAGTTGCGACCAGCCTTAACTGGCACAAAGATGTGTGGCCTCTACTTCTTCAATGTGTTTTAACGGGGAAGGCACAAGGGGTGTTTTCTGCTCTGAGTATTGAGAAAGCTAATCAGTATGACGTAGTAAAAGCCTCAATTTTACACGTATATGAACTGGTCCCAGAGGCATATCGCCAGAGGTTCCGCAGTGCCAGGAAGTCAGAGCAGCACACCTTTGTTGAGTTTGCGCGAGAAAAAGAAAGCCTCTTTAACAGGTGGTGTTCATCACAAAAAGCTGAAACCAGGGATGACTTGAAACAACTAGTCCTCCTTGAAGACTTTATGAATTGTCTCCCTGAAGCGGTAGCTGTCTACCTTAATGAGCAGGAGGTGCGCAAGCTTGACGAAGCTGCTGTTCTGGCTGACAAATATGTCTTGACGCACAAGCGTGTTCCTGATAGCCACTGGGGTAGCCATCAGAGTAGAATGAGAGTTTCACCCCGGAATAAGCAGCCGTCTGGAGGTGGGAATAACCCCCCACGCTCGTCTCCCTCTGCTTATTCCAGTTGCCCCCCTCCTAATGTTGCAGAGGTCATATGTTTTTATTGTAAGAAGGTGGGTCACAAAGTGTCTGATTGTCAGGTCCTCAACAAACGGGCTAAGAACACCAAACCTGTGGGCTTGATAGCTTCGTGCGACACTGGTTCATCTTCCTTACAAAGTGGAAACCTAGGGTCTGTGATGACAGACCATGCATGTAAAGAGAGCAGGAGTGATACTGATTATACTCCCTTCATCACAGAGGGTTTTGTGTCTTTGAACGAACAGTCGCATAGGGTGCCTGTTCGCATACTCCGTGATACTGGGGCTGCTCAGTCATTCCTATTAGCTGGTGTTTTGTCTCTCTCAGATTTTACTGCCACAGGAACCCATGTTTTGGTCCGAGGTTTCGAAATGACTCATGTTCAGGTGCCCTTACATCAGATCCATCTAACCTCCAAGCTCACCACCGGTAACGTTGTGGTTGGAGTACGTCCATCTCTTCCAATACCTGGCGTTTCGTTCATACTAGGTAATGACCTAGCTGGAGGGAAGGTGTGGAGTAGCGCAGACGTGGCATCACCACCTATCGCCATTTCTGTGCCTGAGATGACAAAGAAGCCTGATCAGTGTGCACGCAGATATCCGGATGTGTTTCCGGCGTGTGCCATTACTCGAGCCATGGCTAAACATAGTGGTGATGATTCAGACTTTGTTTCCTTAGAAAACACATTTCTTGTAACACCTGAGGTTGCAGACAGTAGTTCTTCACCTTTACCTGTAGGGCAGTCAGAGACTGTGGGAGCTCACTCTGTCAACCTAGCTAGGGGTAATGACTCAGATGTCGAGACTGAACATGTGGAGGCAGTTCCTCCTGTGAATGTTGCAGATGGTGAGACAATGTCTGTCATCTCCGATTCTGAGATTGATATCTGTTCTTTGTCTGATTTGTTCAAAGTCTCTCGTGAGGAACTGATTAGGGAACAATTAGTTGACCCTTCTCTTGAACCTTTGCTGGCTTTGGCCTCCTCTAGGGGACAACCTGATGACTTCCCAGGTTATCTCCTACAGGATGGCTTGTTGTGTAGAAGGTGGATATTTAAGCAGGACATGTTTTCCCACACTGTATTACAGGTTGTTGTACCCTGTAAATTCAGACAGGCTGTGTTGAAACTAGCTCATGATGGAATAGCTGGACATACTGGGGTACGGAAGACTTATGATCGAATTGTGCGCCGGTTCTTTTGGCCAAAGTTAAAACGAGATGTCTCATCTTATGTGAAATTATGTCATGTGTGCCAATTAACCAACAAACCTAATCAAAAGATTCCTGTTGCCCCTCTACAGCCCATACCTGCTGTATCAAATCCATTTGAACACCTCATTATTGACTGTGTGGGTCCCTTGCCACGTTCCAAGGCTGGACATAGCTTTTTGTTGACAATAATGTGTCAATCTACGCGCTATCCAGCAGCTGTTCCACTGAGGTCTATCCATGCCAAATCTGTTCTGAAGGCTCTTACTAACTTTATGTCTACTTTTGGCATACCCAAGGTCATTCAGAGTGACCAGGGGTCTAACTTTATGTCAAAGCAGTTTTCTAGGGCCTTGCGACAACTTAAAGCTAAGCATAATATCTCGAGTGCTTATCACCCTCAAAGTCAGGGTGCCCTCGAACGCTTTCATCAGACCTTAAAGTCTCTTTTGCGGTCTTACTGTGTAGAGCTTGGGTATGATTGGGAAGAGGGTGTCCCCTGGCTGCTCCTAGCCATTAGAGAGGTTGTCCAGGAGAGCACAGGCTTCAGCCCGAATGAGTTGGTCTTTGGACATGCTGTAAGAGGCCCGACAGCAGTATTGGCTGATGAGTGGTGCGCAGCTGAAGCGCCGGTCAATGTTTTGGATTATGTTAGCGGTTTCCGCTATCGTCTCTATGAAGCGAGAGGTGCTGCTAAACGCCGAATAGGAAGATCCCAGTCTAAGATGCAGCGCTTATTTAATCGCAAAGCAGAACACCGCAGTTTTAAACCTGGTGATCAAGTTTTAGCTCTGTTACCTCTTTTGAATAGCCCCTTCCAGGCTAAGTTTGGTGGTCCTTATGAAATTGTTAAATGTTTATCCGATCATAATTATTTACTTGACACTCCTGATCGGAGAAAGAAAGTGCAGGTTTGCCACATTAATCTTTTAAAACTGTACTTTCCCTCAATAGCATCTACCTCTGTGGGCTTAATTGCCACTGCGCCTATAGAGGGCTCCACAGGGTCTAGTGTTGACTCATCTACAGTTGGTAATGTTTTTGGGGGTTTGGATTTTCTCAGTGAAGAGTTGGAGGAGGGTGTGAAAGGTCCATCACAGGCGATTGTGGACGGTCGCCTTAGGAACTCTGAATTCCTAGCAGAGCTGCCTTTACATCTTTCCCACCTGTCTGACCAGGAGAAAGCTGACATTATTGGGTTGGTAGAGTCTTTCCCTTCTCTTTTTCCTGACGTCCCTTCTCGTACATCCATAACTGAGCATGATATTGACGTTGGCGGGGCACTGCCCATTAAACAACATGCATATCGTGTCAATCCTAGGAAGAGGGAGTTACTACAGAAGGAAGTTGACTATCTTTTAGCTCATGGTCTTGCTGAGTCCAGTTTCAGTGCGTGGAGCTCCCCCTGTCTGCTGGTGAATAAACCAGATGGGACTTATCGCTTCTGCACTGACTATAGGAGACTCAATGCAGTTACCAAACCAGACTGTTATCCTTTGCCACGGTGTGATGATTGTGTTGACCGTGTTGGGTCGGCTACATTTGTGAGTAAGTTTGACCTTCTTAAAGGATACTGGCAGGTCCCTTTAACAGCTAGGGCTAAGGAATTGTCAGCTTTTGTAACACCAGACAACTTCCTACAGTACCAGGTTATGCCGTTTGGAGTCCGCAATGCGCCTGCCACCTTTCAGAGGCTTGTTAACCGCATCATGGCGGGAATGCGTAATTGCGATGCTTACCTCGACGATGTGGTTCTATACAGTGCCACCTGGACTGACCACTTAGACCAGATAAGAGAACTTTTCACTCGTCTCGCTACAGCTAACCTGACCATAAACCTGGCTAAATGTGAGTTTGGGAAGGCCAGGGTTACATATCTAGGTAAAGTAGTGGGAGGGGGACATGTTCTGCCTGTAGAGGCTAAGATTGAAGCTATTTGTGATTTTACTGTGCCTGGAACCCGCCGGGAACTCCGGAGGTTTCTTGGCATGGCTGGATACTACAGGGCTTTTTGTAAGAACTTTGGCTCTGTAGTTACACCACTAACTAACCTTCTTAGCCCTAAAGTCCCATTTGAGTGGTCTGCAAATTGCCAGGAGGCATTTGAGAACGTTAAGGTCCTACTAGCTACAGCCCCAGTGCTGTTGGCTCCTAATTTTGATCGCCCTTTCAGTGTTGCCGTTGATGCCAGTGAGAGTGGCGCTGTCGCTATTCTTTTACAGTTGGGCTTAGATGGTGTGGAGCACCCTGTGTGCTACTTTTCCAAGAAATTTAATCGCCATCAACAAGTTTACTCTACTGTTGCACGAGAGGCTTTGGCTCTGATCCTTGCAGTTCAACATTTTGAGGTTTATTTGGGTTCATCGTCCCATAGACATATTCACGGACCACAATCCTTTGGTGTTTATTGATCGAATGCGTAATCAAAACCAACGCATTATGAGGTGGAGTTTCATTCTTCAACAATTTCCCCTGAGGATTCAACACATCAGAGGGAAAGATAATATCGTAGCTGATGCGTTGTCCAGAGCTTAGTGTTTTTTTTTATTATTTGCCTTTGATCTTTTGTAAATCCTAAGGTATAGGATATTAGAAGATGGGAGTGGTTTGTGAATAAACACAGGTGGTCTTTGTTTAGTTAAGTTGAGGTTTATTTACAACAAACCTCTTTTTAGTGAGGGAGGTGTTACGACCCCCTGTGCCCCTTCAGGTCCTGTCCTGTCAGTGCACGGGCAGGGCTGGGCCTGGTTAGGCTAATAACATTATTAGGTGCACCTGTATTGGGTGGGGCTATAAAAGGGGTTCTCTCTCTCTCTCTGTAGGCACTTTTTCCTCCTTTCTTGTAGACACTTTGATAGTCCTTTACACTGGCACGTTAGTCTTTCTCTCCTCTTTATTTCTCTTTTCCCCCTTTTGCCTTTCACTTACTCATCTTACATGCTGATAGCCTACTACTCTTTACATTCACGCATACACACATTTTTCAACACTCATTTCCCTAGACACTATAATTTGTTAATGATGCGATCAATGTTAATAAATAGTTAAATTAAAAACTGTTGTTGTCTCTCTTTATGTTGCGGTCTGTTCACGAGCTGGCCGTAACAGTGTGCATATGTGCGCATGTAGGCTACTAGTACATGGGGTGGTCGGGAGGACAGCTTCATTCGTCCCTAGACATTCAGCAATAGGCTGTTTTGCATCCATTACAAACAAGCAATGTGAAATTCTAGGATTGTGGAGAGCGCCTAGTATGCCTAGTCTAGGTGCATAGGGGAGAGTGGGTGATTAGTGCCAGTGGGGAAGTTGTGCCACCCCCTATTTCTAGGAAACTATAGAAGAAATTGGTCATGTGACCACACATTTTTGAAGACTCAGCCATTTCAATCATCCTGCAGAGAAGAGAGCCTCATTGCATGAGCGGTAAGCACATTTAAGTTAAAATAACTGTTTTTTGCCTTTCAAAGTAAAATTTCTATCATCATCATGTTTTTTTGATTGTTGTGTCAAAACAGTTATAGACAAGTTTGAAACATTTCACACATGTTTTAGTGCTTTGGTAAGCTACATTATGAGTCTATACAGGTAGTATGATGTTAGCTCAAATCTGATGGATGATGCATTTTTTCCAAAATGGTGGGGTTGGGGTGATTTGTGCCAAAGGCCCTGGGTTAAGTTGTGCCAGTGGCACCTCCACTTATACTCACCCCACAATAATGTTTTAAACATATTATTGTATTGTAATTGTGCATTTTATTCTTACATTTTATCACTAAAACTATGTGACATTCTTTATTTTAGACCAAAAATAGAAATATACCATCATGCCACAGAGTTATAAGAGGAAGACAGGCAGGGTATACTGTATGGAGAAGGAGCTGGCAGAACATATAAAGGCACTAGCAGTAATGTTATACGGTCTAAGTCCATGAAATGCTGTGAACTTTACACACACACACACTGACCAGGAAGCCTGGGAAGGAGAGGGGGAACATCATCTAGGCAGTAGCAGTGGCAGAGTTGACATCTACACAACCACATCCAACCACCTAAATCTGCTGTAAACTTCTCTGATCAACAAAACTTTAATCTCATTTCAGGTATGACTTCCCTCCACACAAGATCTACAACATGGATGAAACTGGTGTGACAATGGAAAATGACCTATGATGTGCTCGTGTGGCGCAATAGGCTTGTAAAAAATTGGTCTTTGATGTTGTAAAATAACTTTAAATAAACCTTAAATGAGTAATTTTGTATTGAATTTGTCTAGCTTTTATAAAGCATTACAGTGTCTGAGATCAAAATATACTGTTTTACTTCAATAATCGATGGCACAATTGACCGATCCCAAGCCCCACCTCCCATTGTCAGTCCCATAGTTACTGTTGCTAAGTCGGACAAGTTTGCAGGAAAGTGTGCGAGAACGCGTGTTCAACATGGGGACGCAGCACCCCCATTTAGCCGAGTGCAACAGTGTATGCTGGATTTCTGGGCGTCAAGTAATATTGATATATTCAAAAAACAGAGGCCAGAAAGGTCTTCAGTATGCGGAAGGACCCATTCACAATGTCCACTGTTATTAACGAGGTGGAACACCACAAATTGAAACCAATCCGGTGTTAATGTGTTAATGTGATCTTAATGGGATGCATGTTACTAGGGATAAGCACGTTATCACGAGCAGGTAGTTTACCTTATTTGCTACAGATGTGACTCGGATTCAATAAACAGGTCTGTGCAAACATATGGTGTTGACGTGTCCATAACAAAATCTAACCATATTTCGAGGATTAATTGAAGACGGGAAGTGCTGCAGATCCAAAGTTCCCACGCAACTTGGGAGAGTGGCTAGCAGCAGCCCGGGGAGGTGGATATAGCTTCGCTTCAGTAGGCCGATAGCCTACTTATTTTGAATGGCTGCTTTAGAAGGAAGAGTTCAAATAAACATGATATTAAAAAGAAACCACTAGATCTATCCGAGTTTAAACCCCATGCACGACATTACTGCATGGCAGGCAGACGCTATCAAGAGCAATTGCAGACGTGATTTGTCTTGCTTAGGCTGTAGCCTACTTAATTTAAATGTGGGCAATGTAGTAGGCCTAATATTGGCGATTTCGAGACTGCATAGCCTATACAGCAAGACATAGTTTTGAATCGGCACATGATTTGATCTTTAGAAGACATTGGCTATCTCGTTCAACCATCAAATGCATCGCAGTAGGCTATTAGCCTATTGCATTTGTTGAAAAAAATAATCGTTAGCTTATTTCTGTGAATAGTCTTCTATCCCAAGTTAAACATGGCAAGTTAGCCTATGCCTAAAAGCTAAAAGTAGCCTATTCTTGTTGTGTGTAAGGCGATACGTGATTGAAGGTGTAGCCTATTTGCGCGTCTTCCAATCGTATGAGTGTGCGAGTTCAGTTCCTGCAAGGTAGGTAGGCAATACTTTTTTTGCGTAGGCTTATGTTGCCGTTTCAACAGTGGAAACCAGGTTTAGTTATGTTTTTGTGTGTAGTTATGAACACAAATAAAGGGAACATTTTCATACACACTCAGATTTCTTTACTGAAAAGTAGCAGCCTATCCAAAGTTGTGCAAAGTTAGGCCTATGTGTGTTAACGTTTCACACGGTCAGGATATCGGATGTCACTTCTACAAGTACCCCAGGCATATATTTGAACCTTTTTGAGCTCTTTAGTTATTTAGTTACTTAGGCTACTCGCAAAAGAAGCATTATAGCATTCGCATAACCGGCGTATTGTCATACAGAATGGACACTAGAAAATTCAAAATTGACCGAGGTTGACCGAGGTCCTCCGAAGTCCTCATTGTGACATAGTAAAAGGGGGCGGGGCTTGGGATCGGTCAATTTACCCCAATGCATTCTCTTCAAAGGCACAACTTACCGGGGGCAAGTTGTGCCACAAGACCACTTTTTTTCAGAAAGCTATATCTCTTAAATACTATATTTCAGATTGAAAGTGATTGTTCCCAGAGATGCACCACATCCTGAAATATATGTTCATATTGTAGTTGGAAGCATTACTATCATGGCCTCCCTTTAAAGTCACTTTAAGTAAAAACTAGCATGAAGTTGAACCTTTAGATGAAAAACACTCTTTAATAATAGGCCTACAATAAATAAATATACCGCTAATGACGTTTAGTCTACTTTTGACCATCGCATTTATCGCCTGTAACTCCGTGATAAGGACCTACAGGAAAGTATTTGGCTGAGCAATGGAGGTTAATGTTTTATGTTTTGTTCACATGATAGGCTATAGGCCTATGTCTAATCATTGTTGCAGTCGAAGAAAACTGGAATGTTTAATTCGTCCTCCCTTTCATTCGTCCCGGTCGTTCTCTCTCCAAACTAACTTTATTCTCAAAATGTTGAGTTTAATGTCGACACGTCGAGATTAAAGTCGACATGATATTTCAACTTTATTCTCGAAATGTCGAGTTTAATGTCGACATGGCGACTTTAAAGTCGATACATTGAGATTAAAGTCGACATTACATTTCAACTTTATTCTCGAAATGTCGAGTTTAATGTCGACATGGCGTGTTTAATCTCGTCATGGCAAAAATATTTCTTCCTTCATGTGTGGCTCTAATACTCCGTCGTAGTTCCGGGAGATTTTATGTAATTTGCGGGCGTCAGGATATCAATATGTGGAAGACTCCCAAAACTTCGGGAGACTTGGGATGTCTAGCTAGACAGCACTTTGTCGCCAGCACAGAATGTACAACGTACCTTAATGTTGTCATGTTTAGCTGACACAAACTCAAAATAATGACTGAATTGTATAGATAAAACGTGCACCTCTCTCCTCCCTCCATTGTTTACGTTTGTGTCGCTGCATGGTTTTACACGTGAGTTGTCTTCATGCTGAAAAGGTTGGCATATAGCCTAGAAATCTAGACGCGACCCGCCAGGCTAGTTGGCATAGCCTACATGACGTTAATCCCCAAGACAAGAAGAAAGCAAAGAATACAGTATATCTTTTTACTAAGGAAAATGACAAAAATAGTAACGCACAGTGATTTAGATAAGTAACTTTAATCTGATTACTGGTTTGTAAATAGTAGCGCGTTAGATTACTCGTTACCGAAAAAAGTGGTAAAAATAGACTAACGCCTTACTGGCATCACTGGTAATGGATAAGTAAGGCATAACATCAGTGGCGTAACAACCCAATGGTGGGCCCAGGTGCGAGAGCGCTACGCGGGCCCCATACCCAGGAACTTTGGCCCAGGATGAATTAGCTCTGATACATGTAATACACATTAAGGGTGACTTCAATTGTTTATGCAAAGGGCCTGAGGCACCGAAGTAGTTTAGTAGTTACAGATTACAATTTCAAATAAAAAACACACGACTACATATTCATTACATGTGAAAACATTAAAAAATAATTTTATTAACAGCCTGCAGGCCAGGGTAATCTAATATTACTGCATTAACATCAACTCGCATGGAATTATGGGAACACTCAATGCGCCTCTTCAACCCTCTGCTGAAACTGCAAGCGTAGATTGCTTGCTTATATACTCGCACTGCGCAGAAACAAAACTTAATGTAGCCTAACTTATTTAACCGTCCAGAAACCAAATAAAATCATTCATATGCATACAATCCCCAATATGCGTGAATTAGGCCATTAGAAAAAGGCCATCTTACGAGCCTTTCGTTGTGCAAAATCGTCAACAATGTTCCCAATATTTAATGCTCTGGCTCTCGTATTTTCAATGGACAGGATAGCTAACCCACGGAGCCTGTCCTGCCCCATGCTGCTGTTTGGAAAAAGATCGCTTAGCTGTTGCCACAGTCACAATGTCAGAAACAACATGAGTACACACTTCCCCGAATGTGGATGTTACACTGTCATAATCTACCACCAGCATTTTGGCAAGTTGAAAAATAGATGACTTCTGTGAAATCTCTGCTTTAAAGCAAGACCTGAATGAGAGGAGTTGTGTTGGGAATGTCGGTGCAATGTCCCTGCTATAATGGTCTGACAAACGTCTTGCCTTTTCAAGCAGTTCATCATCACTTGCGAGTTGAAGGGTCATAGGACGTAAAGACTTAAACACATGACAAGTTTCCCGCATACTTGCAAATCTTTGGGAGAGCTGACTGATTATGATGTCCAGAGTTGCATTAAATACCTGCACTTTGAAGTATCTCTCTGCATCGGTTAAGCGCTCATCTTCCGATTGATCGTCAAAGTGACGCTTCACTCTCCGTGCTCTAACATTCTAAAGTTCTAAAAAAAAAAAAAAAAGGAGGCAGGGCGGGGGTAGCAACGGGCCCCGGGAGGTCACGGGCCCTGGTGCGACTGCACTTGCTGCACCTACTATAGTTACGCCACTGCATAACATGATATTAGTAAAAAATAGTATTAAAGAGTATGATTACATAAGTAAGTGGTTATTATGGGTTATGGGTTATGGTTATTCCATACATTTTCTAATGCAACTTGGACACATCTTCAGTGATGTAACTTGGGGTCATCAAATTTTTCGGGCCTTTCAACGTCAGTCAGGCGACCCAGCTGGGGGTGATCAGTCCCCAGCTTGTGTCCAAGTAGCCTGTGTTGTCCATTGATTACTCCACTTGATCCACGACCACTTTGATGCTTTTAAATGGCTCTTCTGCTGGGCAGTCCTTCACAGGTGCTTCTGTGGCCTGTAGAGAGGCTGGCCTGGGAATCCTCTGTGTCCGACCTCAAAGGGGTTGCATTGGGCAACCCATCCTCTGCTTTGGCATTCTCCTTTTAGACCCTCATACTCCTCTCTCTTCCTCTCAAAGGCCTTCTTCATACGTTCATCTTCCCAGGGAAGTCAACACCATGCAGCAGGACCACTTGTCTCTTTGTTTCTTACACTAACACCATGTCTGGCCTAAGTGCAATCAGTGCAATAGTATCTGGGCATTTGAGCTGCCTCCCAAGGTCTTCCTTCAGCTGCCAATCCTGTTCTGTTGCCAGGAGTTGCCCGACTGTTGACTCTTGACTGGCTTCTCTGTGAGTAATGGAATCTGGACTCCTCCCAAGGAAAAGAGAAACTTGTCCGTCATTTCCCCTTTCCTCGCAACCAGCACCCTGGATCTGACAGGCTTATAGGTCCATCTGTGCCCAGTTGATGAGTCATTCCAAGCCTTGGAAGGGTCCATCAGCAAAGTGATGCTGCTGTTGGTCACTGTAAGGTAATCCATGAATGCTCTTATGGGAGGGCTCTTCTGCACCAAACCTTCGGTCCCCACCCAGGAGAGGTTTGGACCCTCTGAAATCGGCGTGACCAATTTAGAAGGACACACAAAATGCAAGAAAAAAAAAAACACAGAGAGAAACATAACTTCTGGTTTCACTGACTAAACTGATATAAAAAGCAACTGTCTATTTAGATCTGGCTGCAGTTTCACAAACAAGGTTATAGTATGTTTTGCTTATGTTCTTTATTTGTAAAACATTTTAAACTACCCTGTAATGATCAAATAGTTCTGCCATCACACCTTTAAATAGTTTTAAGTAACCCAATAAATGTATTTTACTTTTCTTACTTTTTCTTACATCACATTACCAGGCACTTGCCCTGTCATTTCAGTTGCAGTTATTTCAAGTGTTACCAAGATGAGTTCTTGATGTCATTTTTTTTTCAGGTGATACTAAATCAGTAAATCAGTCCAAAGTTTGTCAGAGTGACAGTCTGCCTGGTGAATCATCCAGGTCTTGGCTGCTGATTCCTAGTGTGTCTCTGCTCTGATTCTATTTTGTGAGAGTCCCAAGACAGGAACCAAACCACTCAGATTCCTCTCCACCCACACCATGGTCCCCTGGGCCAGCAGAGCTTTACAAGATGAAAGGGGAGCCAAAAAAACTCTGGTTCAGCTGAGAAAGGTCTCTCCTGATGATTTGAAAGCTACGTCTTAAGGGAGATAATTTTATTCTTGGTTTGCTCAAATACAACACTGTCTTGCGGAATGAATAAGTAAGCACAGACAAAGGTTTTTTTTTCTAAATGCATTCTTACCTTCACATTGGTCAGATAACACTACTGGGCCCTAAATGGCAGGCAAAGTGTAAAGTCTATCCACAAGCAAAATTCTTGTCCATGAATTGTAGCTATCATGAGGCATTTGGGAGAATTGATCTTACTCATCAGTGTTTGCACTTAAGGTTTTGCCCATGGTGTTAAATTAGCAAATTGATTAAGCCTTGCTATTAAATTAGCTTTAGCTCGACTTAAGACCTTGTACTTGTGCCCATCATTCAAATTAGGGTCCATTGTCTGCATGAGTTTGGCTGGTAGACTGATTAAAAGGTGGAATTATGTAATCAAAACACCAGCACCCTGTTGTATTTTATTAATACAGTATAAACCATGGATTAAAACGACAGAACAGCACCGTATTATAATGAACACAATTTGGGGGGCACTGACTATGAATGAGCCAGCCCAGAGCACTTTTCAACAGCAAGCATAATGTTATTGCTACGGCATGAAAAATAAGTCCAACTTAATGCTCAGTCTGGTCATAATAAGAAGCTGACAGTATTCATTTTTATGGAGGACTCAAGAAATGTATTCCGTAGAAATGCAAGTGCCAGCGTAGTTCTGCCAGGAAGACTCAATGCTACGTCACTCATTCATTCATTACTCCTGACCAATCATCAGTCTACATTGGCCTTAATAATGACTCGGCGGACCGATCACTAGTGTACCAGACCTGGACCTATGATGGGGTGTATGCCAAAGACTCTCTCATTGCTGCATATTTTATTCATTCATTTGGTATTCATCCATTTGCTTATGTCTTTTGTATATATTTTTTTTATTATACTTTTATAATTTTTTTTATTTTAATTGTTTATTTAGATAGGGACAGTGCATATTAATGGACATCAGTACAAGTACACAATGTAAATATGCTAGAGTTAATCCTTTGATGGATTAAAATGTTTGTTAACTTCAATCATGGCTTCCTGAGTCTTTCTGGGTGAAAAAAACAGGGAAGGCCACATCTTTCTTGCAGGAAAGTTCTATCACCCTTTCCTTTTTGTATTTCCTGTTCACCTTCTGCATTGTATCCATGTGTGCTCACCCTTGACACTCTTGTTCTATGATCACAAAGCACGAGCCAACCATTTTTGCCCAACTCGAATTCTACAAATATGATCCAAAAAAGGTCATTTTGTCATTTTCTTCAGCATCACCTCAATTCAAATGTACTATAGCTTCTACCAATTTCAAAGTAGATGAAAAGCACCTATCTATTTCCCCCTCCCTCCCATTCATGCAGAAATGGATTATTCTAGAATGATTGGAGATGTTAGCATACAGTATGGTGAGTGACATCTCAGGATGAATGAGTGATGCCGGAGAGATGAGTGCACGTGTGTCTGAGTGTTTGTGTGTGTGTGTGCGCTTGTGTCCAGGATAAAATGAAATTACATATAAAATGGGAGAAGCAGGCATTTCTCTGAGCACTAAATCAGTTTTGGAGATGGAAAGTGGAGACGTATACACACACCTCCCACTGAAAATAAATTATTTGACCGAGTACTGAGTGTGTGTATGTGTGTGTGTGTGTTTGTGTGTGTGTGTGTGTGCGTGTGTGTATGTGTGTGTGTGCGTGTGTGTATGTGTGTGTGAGTGTGTGTGTGTGTATGTGTGCCTGTGTGTGGGAGTGGGTGTGTGTGTGTATGTGTGACTGTGTGTAGGTGTGTAATAACGACAGAACGTGTGAGTGGGAAAATGTGAGTGAGAGAGAGAGTGCAAGAGGCCTGACCATTTTCAACGTGTGTGGTGAGTGTCCTGTGTTTGAGTGACACTTCACAGCTACGGGGGTGTGAGGTGAGAGAGGACTGAATTATGTGCCACAGCATGCGCATATCGTCTGGAGTTATTAAAGCTCTTGAGGCACATGCACGTGTGTCTGTGTGTGTGTGTGTTTGTGTGCGCGCACATGCGTGTGTGTGTGACAGAGGATTTGTGGGCATTCACACATGCATGTGAAATTTGAATTCTCATTCTCTGCATGAGTAAAAGGTTTTGACAGACTGCGCATCATGAAAGGTCAACTTGCCCATATCCAAAACAAAAACAAAAATCTGTTCAGGTTTCTCATGGGGCTGTTGTCATGTGACAGAAATAAAAACCAGAATAAGCTTAAACTGATGAGTGCAGAAGATAGCATTTCTTTGTTTTTAATTTGCTTTTTCTACTTTTTTCATCAGTTTCTTCTGATTTCATTCCATCAGCCCAGAACGGCAGAGTGTACCAGAGGGAAATTAGTTTCCTTGGTCATTGAATTTGGAGGCGTGGACCGATTGCGGTGTAGTGTGCGGTGTAGGAAATCTATTTGATGAAAATCTCACGAGAGAGACAAATTTTTCATTGTTTTTGCTGCGACTGTGCGATGGATCTCGAAGGTGTGCATTTTTTTCTGTGACAAAATGATTAAAAAAGGGAACGAGGAAATGAGATGAAATGGATGACTAGATTATCATGGAAATAGACTCATGGTCCATCAGACAGACTGCTATAACATCTATAAGTGTAAATATTCACACAAGAAAAAAGAAAAGAAGAAAAGGAACATGTAACCCCCGACGCTAATGCTTACCTAGCATTGTGACATCATGTGGGCGAATGCTAATGTTAACCCCATGCTAATGCTAACCTAGCATGGGGATGTCATGTGGGCGAATGTTAATGTTAAACCCATGCTAATAATGCTAACCTAGCATCGGGACGTCATTTGCATGCGGGGGAATGGAAGGTGATATTAAAACTGACAGGCTGACCTCACCGTGCTGTTTAACACAGCTTGCTTCCTTCCTTCCTGGGTGCTGAATGGTTGGCTCGAACATGGGGGATTTCAGTTGTCAGTTGGCCTCGACTGTTGCTCTAAAATGAGACATGTTATCACACAGCCTGAAACGCTGAGCACTCCTGAGTTAAGGCTCACTCAAAAGCAGAAAACAATTAGCATGAGTAGCGTGCAGTCTGGGGCCGAACCTCAGGATTGCGGGATAATAATTAAACTGTAGCAAAAGGCATAAAATGTCTCCTCTGGTGGTTAATGCCAGACTTCTGGGTCTGACAACAGCTCAGCAATGACGTCCCTCATAAGAGGAGTGTGTGCTTGGAGTCTCCATCTAGTCACCACAGCTTCAGCAGAGCCCTGGACACTGGAGTTCACAGCAGTCTGGAGACATCACTATTATAACAAAAAGCATAATACAGTCAGTGACAGATTTCTGCACCAATGGTCAATTTTCTACCAAGACAATGGATTAGAGTGGTTCACTGGGAACAAAAAGGTTCACAGATAAAAAGGATTTAAAGGATGTTCATTTTACATACCAGTATATTTCTTTTTTCAGGAATTTACTGTTCCTGTTTTACACCTATTTTGGTTTCATCCATTAGAAAGTGTGCCTCTAGATGTGCTCTAGTACCTATGAAAACACAGATCTGAAGGAAAGGATATTGAAATGCTTGACATTATGGTGAGGCCTTTAAAGGAACAACTTAAATGGATTCCTCTTAAGGTTCTTAATGGCTGTCCTTGTGTTTCCAATGCCCAATTTGTGGCAAAAAAAAAAAATAACAGCAAAAAACATCTTTTAAAAAGGTTGGAAATATTTAATTAAAATGTTGAAGGGCCATAAACTCTGTCATGACTCTCCATTAGCAGACAGCCCTGACATTAAAGTGAAATTATCCCATCTAAACTAATCCCTGACATCTCCTATAATCCATTAATTTGCCCTCTTTTGGCAAGAAGAAAGACGGGAAAATTCATGGGGAAGTCACAAAAGGGGCAGATATGCAGGGAAAAAAGAGAAAGATTACACAAGAGTTCACTCAGAGGTCTGTTGGAGACACCAAACAAGGGTGGGAAAGAGGGGGAGAAGAAGACAGATGAAAAAAGAAAGAGTTTTAAAGAAGAAGCAATAAAGTGTAGGAGAGTGCAACACCAGAAAATGAGTCAGCAATATGAGCTTAATGGTCTTTTGGGCCCCACCGTTGACTTCAAGGCAGAGCTGCCACTGTCGACTTCAAGGCACCTAACCCCTACCCCTAACCCTAATTCTATAGTTCTATAATTCTATATAATATTGTAAACCCACAGACACTCACTCACTTTTGCACAAGCACAGTAATCACCCCAAACACACGTTTAGATCCATAGTTAAATCACAAATCATCCGCTTTCATCGCATCTGCTCCTTTCCCACAGACCTTCACCATGCCATACAACAACTCTTTCAAGCCCTCCGTAAGAGGCACTACTCTAAACGTTTCCTCCGCCACATCAAACACTTGACTCTGGCCGGCCTTGCTCCCACTCACTCATACACCCCAAACACTTGCCCATCACCCACTCCCACACCAGACCTTCCTCTTATCCCCAACCCTGACCCCAACCCAGATCCTAATCCCAACTCTTTTCCTAACCCCAACCCCTTTCCTAACCCTAACCCCAACCCTCTTCCCAGGGCCGGAGTGGGGCCACTTTTCAGCCTGGGAGTTTCAGGCCCAAGAGTGGTGGAAATTGGATAAATGAAGCAACATTTCAGCTCTTACTATCCTGTAGTTTTTATTAGTACCATGGTTCAACAAATGTGTAAAGGTTATAATTCACTTCAACTGAGAAGTTAACAAAAATATTCCACTATTCCACAAGTTAACAAAAACGGAAAGAAAGAAAGAAAGCCTTTGAAATGTAGCCTATCCCACGCTTCCACAAAGAGGCATATTGAACTAATGTTTAGGCTACATGTTTTTGCATGGGTAGGCTATGCGGTTTGGTGATTTAGCCTACTCCTTTACTGCACCCTCTTCTGAGCAAACAAGGCATATACAGTAGGTTTATCATGTAGCATAATTGCTATTTCTTACATTAGCCTAAATAACTATAAATATCCTTTCTACTTGTCCCTGTAGTCATGGCCTCCTCATCACTAATTTCGGGCTCATAATTTTCAGCGGTCGACTGGTTGATCTGCTGCTCAGAGGCTACAATTTTTATTACACAGATCAAGCTTCAGTTTTGTTATCAATATTTGCATACTGAAAAGTCTATGAATCGGATACAAAAGGCTAATATTTTAAGTAATGTAATATGTTGCTTGCGAATAGCTTGACAATGCTACAAACGTCCAATATTAGCCCAATAATTACATTGCCAATAGGCTATCTCTCTTTACCAGTTGCCACTTTTGTCTGTAATCTGGAAGCTTCGCACATTTAGCAGCATTCTACCTGGCCGTTTCAGTCCCTCCTGGCCTCTTTCTACATCCATCCTTCCTGACGCTTATGGCTACTGTAGGGCCGGCCCGGCTATACGTAGGCTATCTGTGAAAACTTTTTGGAAAAGACGGGCGATATGGACCCAACCAACTCTTTTTGGGAGGGGAGAACTCCCTCACATGTTATGCTACAACCCATGCAGAGGCAACGGTGTCATGCACAGAATGCGGAACGTGTATAGCCTACTTTAAAAGAAGATAGACTAACGTGACAAATTTCAATATTTTTTTCCTCGACCGGCCCAAAAGTGAAGCGGCCCACCGGGAATTCTCCCGATTCTCCCGATTACCCACCCCGGGCCTGCCTCTTCCTAACACCAACCCTTTTCCTAACCCCAACCCCAACCCTCTTCCTAACCCTAACCCCAACCCTTTTCCTAACCCTAACCCCAACCCCCCTCTTCCTAACCCCTGACCCACCCCATCTCCTGCCCCTTATTAGCACCTATTCACACGGCATACAACACTTACACCACACACTGAAACAACATTATACTGAATTCCAAACAACACACCCCACCTTCCAACACCACACACTCATCTCTGCATTTAGACCCAATAAAAACCTCAAAGACCTCCTCATACGCACCACCTTCACCCGTCACTTACAACCCCCACTCCTTAAAGAAAACCTACATTTCACCCCTCACTTAATCATCACCAATATACACAGTCACTGTTCTGCGCCCATTAACCCGTTAAATTTAGACACTCCCAATTTAGTTTATGTTATCACCTGCACTCACTGTCACATGTTGTACATCGGGGAAACTGGACATACACTACGCACACGCCTTAAACAACATCTGCACAACATACATAAATATACACTCAACACTTACCTCGTCACACACTTCCAGACGCACAACATCACACATTTGAGGGTCTGTGGCCTTGAAGGGAACCCAGGCTGGACAATTTTACAGAGGAAAAGAGCAGAGAGATTGTGGATTTTAAAACTTCAAACACTACACCCACAAGGTCTTAATGAAAATTTAAATTAAAGTTTTAAACCACTCTGTGTCTTTTTTATAACTCCTCTCTTTTATCTCTTCTTCTTAACTTTTATTTTATTTTATTATTTTTTTGACTTTTATTTTGCATAATAGTTAAAACAACTACATACTAAAATAAATTTTAATTCTAATTTCTTAACCCTAATCCTAACCCTAACCCTTGACTAACCCTAGTGCCTTCCAGGCAGCGCTGCCTTGAAGTTGACAGTGGGGGCCCAAAAGACCATATAACGCAATATGGCGAATGATAGGGCTAAAGATGGAGGAAGAGAGAGATGGTTCACTACTGAATGATTCTGACAGAAAGTTGCCATAGTAGTCAGTACTATACAGGAAGAGTATACATTCGCTAAGGAATAATAACTGAATGCTTATGGGGGAAAAAAATAAAAGTACAAAAAAGTTTTTTCATTTTAAATTGGACAGAATGGACTAAAATGTGATTGTATCAAGCTTAAATGCAATTCACACACTTGTGTGTTGGTATCCTGAAGCAAATTGTCTTTAATATGCTAACTAATGTGATTGCTGGCATATGCATAAAACCAATAACTACTGTTATTCCTCACTGGGGAGCTGCAAACTCTCCCCCTTCTGAGCCACCTTCCTTCACCCCCATTTGTTATCTACTGCAAAATCAACAACTGACATCCTATGCGCTTGCTTCAATATAGCTATGATATGTCACAGTATGTGATGACATTGTGAAAAACCTATATCCTAATACACTGGTCATTTTATTGCACAAACAGAATAGGACTGTTTAGCTTCACACACAGAGAGGTGTTTATCCAGCGCAGTTTTACTTATTGTCATTAAGCTTTCATTACAGGATTATAACTAGATATCAGACACACTGAAAACAACCTTGCACTCAGGCATTTATATTGAGTTTTTTAAATGGTTGTTTTGGTGTTTTAATAACCTGACTTCCTTCAGCTGGAACGAAAATGAGTTTCCACCAAACTTAATATTCTTTCCTGCGTAGTAGTCATCCATAAAATTAATTTCCCTGCCTAACATTATGAGCATGTGGCCGGGGGATGTTTGTTTAAACTGTGGTATCCCCACTCTAGACAACGCACTCACCTAGAGGCAGTAGGAATTACATAGTATTTCTGTTTATTTGTTTTATACGTTTTTGGCAAATTGCCCTCCACTAAGACCACCTGAATACAATGATATATATATATATATATATATATATATATATATATATATATACAGTATATATACAGTATATATACTGTAGTTGTCATATATTTTCATCATGGGAGTCGGTTCATTGATATGAACTTGTCATCTTACCATTATCGCTAATCTAAGAAGCACTCGGCTCTGACTGTCATGACATTTGTCTGACACGTGATGATGTTTAGGACGGTGATATGAGTCTTATGACGGACATGAGGGCTCAAGTGAAGCTCTGCCCTTATTTGTCTTGTGCCTGCAGTTCTGACCAGGATGCTCCTTCCCAGCGCTCCTCCATATGAGAACCCTCTACTCTCTTCTCTAGCGCTCCTCCATATGAGAACCCTCTACTCTCTTCTCTAGCGCTCCTCCATATGAGAACCCTCTACTCTCTTCTCTAGTCTCCCCTGCTTCCCAGCGCTCCTCCATATGAGAACCCTCTACTCTCTTCTCTAGCGCTCCTCCATATGAGAACCCTCTACTCTCTTCTCTAGCGCTCCTCCATATGAGAACCCTCTACTCTCTTCTCTAGTCTCCCCTGAGAACCCTCTACTCTCTTCTCTAGCGCTCCTCCATATGAGAACCCTCTACTCTCTTCTCTAGTCTCCCCTGAGAACCCTCTACTCTCTTCTCTAGCGCTCCTCCATATGAGAACCCTCTACTCTCTTCTCTAGTCTCCCCTGAGAACCCTCTACTCTCTTCTCTAGCGCTCCTCCATATGAGAACCCTCTACTCTCTTCTCTAGCGCTCCTCCATATGAGAACCCTCTACTCTCTTCTCTAGTCTCCCCTGAGAACCCTCTACTCTCCTCTCTAGCGCTCCTCCATATGAGAACCCTCTACTCTCTTCTCTAGTCTCCCCTGAGAACCCTCTACTCTCTTCTCTAGCGCTCCTCCATATGAGAACCCTCTACTCTCTTCTCTAGCGCTCCTCCATATGAGAACCCTCTACTCTCTTCTCTAGTCTCCCCTGCTTCTCACCCCACAGGCCCAACAGGAGATAGTCCAGGCAATCTATGAGAAAAAATCACCCAACCCAAAACTAATTGCAACAGAAATGATTTTTGTTGTATTCAGTTCATGAAACCTTCCCATATCACATACCAAAAGTCCATGAAAATCCAAGTGGTGGAACATTGTCAAAATTGGAATTATTTGTGCATAGGTCAATGGCGAAAAGCTGCACCTTTGGCAGTTTTTGGCACTTTCATAGTACAGGGGATATGTGAAAATTAGGTAAAATTCTTTCATATAAGCATGAAACTTGGTGAACTTGTACAGTTTGGAGCCCTGAAAATTTTCAGATATGAAACCATTATCAAAAAACCCTAATGGTCGCCGTGGCAACCATTAAATGTTCCACTATAACTGAATTACACCTATATTCTTCATTATATCTCCTGAACCAAACATGATATCTCAGAACAAGTGATGCCTACAGGGATGAACAGTATTTATGGTACATGTATTCCATATTTCAAATACAAAATATATCGTATATTCGTAATTTGTATTTGACTGGGTTGAATAAAATGGCTTCATATTTTGTATCAAAATACTTTATAGGTATATATTTTTGTAGTTTAAAATATTGACAGCTATTTTTGGTAAAACCAATACTTTTGGTTATGTGATGACATAAAAGTGCAAAACATTGAATGTAGCCTCTGACTGGTGCTGACTTAGAAATTTGCTCACACTTGTGATAATATTGACATTCAGGAAGATGATCCAGTGCAAGTTGAGTAACTTTAGGTGGGTCAATATAGGGTTCAACATCAAAAAAATTGATACAAAAGGTTTTTTTATGGATTCTGGTACTGTTAGACATGCTAAATAACATACTAAAAATCTAGTAAAATCTGACTTTGAGAAAGGGGTCATTTTCAAGATGGCCACCAAAATGGCTGCCAAGAGGTTAGAATGGCTATGGGCCCTATCATGACAGTCAACAGCACGGCGCAAAGCGTAAAATCATCACGATGCAACACTATTCTACTTTAGAATATTGTACACTATTGTACACATATTTCTATTAAGTCGGCGGGTACGATACACTGAACTTGCAAGCGGGATATTCTTCCTACAGGCATAAGGGGCGGGCGAGAGAGTCTTCATTCACCCTGTAATGAGTCATTTAACCATATACCGACTTACGAAGATGAGTAATTAACACGAAAACGTTGCCTGGTGTCCCTTTAAGAGTGCATTATCAACAGTGATGGGCGAGTGCACAATTACACCCTGCTTTTCTCGTGCACAGGAACGTGCACCAGCGCACATCCATGCAAAACATTACAAATTACACGATTACAATGGGGAACATAATTATAATAAAGATATCAGGAAATACGTTTCACAATGAGTAATTATTCACCATCATTTGCAAATTGATAATGACGGTTAAAAGTGAATAGGCGAGAGGCACATATGGAGCACATCTGAAGACGCACTGTCACGAGATGTAAGCAACTCCTCTGCAGGATAAATGTCGTTTCTTATTTATTTAAACACTATTGGGGTAAGTTTTGCCTTTTTCAGGCTATTTTGTCAATGGTAACATATTGTCAGTCAATAGTAAAAGTATTTAACTGTGTATAACTGTTTTGTCGTTGACTATGACACCACGGAGAAGTTAGTTTCACTTTGACAATGAGTTCAAATAATACACAAGTGCAGATGTGTGTAGGCTATACTCTGCTAGGTTTTAGTAAAGCATATTTTAGTGGAATACCTGTTCCATACGGTCTCGCATGCAAGCAGATTCCTTCAAATGCGCCGCTGACTATCAAAATATCGATGCGCTTTTTGAAGTCGCACTGCTTGCTGTTAAAGGGAATGACAGATCACTCACTGACTCTCACTCACTCTCATTAGTTTAAAGTATGTTACACCCAAAACACACCCATGACTAATTAAGAAACATAAGATCCACCTTTTTGCCGGACTTTTGAAAACAAAACCACACCCAATGTGGACTGGACAAACCCCTAAGCTATTTGCTAGTGACCATGCGTATTAGAATATAGCCCTATATCTCAATTACTATTCAGCCCACAGGGGTGAATCTGAGGACAAATGATGGTCAAATTAAATAATAATATGATTTTAAATGTTAACATTGAACATTTTGGAATGCTCTAGCTTTTTCAGCGATATATTAAAATCAATGTGTTTTAATACAGAGTAAATGCAATACAGGAATATGTACCATGTCCAAGGCATGGAGGAAGATAATACTTAACTGGTATTATATCTCATCTAGAGGGCATATGCTTTTAGAAAATATATAGTTTAGGGTGGTTATCTGTTTTCCCTGGACATTATAGGCCAAAATGTATCCACTTTACACTAGATTCAGCTTTACAGAATAGAGGGCAATGTATTGTACATGGCATGGAGGAAGATGGGAAATGTCTGAAATTGTGTAATATCTCTTCTAGAGGGTATATGCTTTCAGAAAATATATAGTTTAGGGTGTTTAATTTGTTTTCCCTTGACTGTACATGCCAAAATGTATCCACTGTACACTAGATTCACCTTTGCAGAATAGAGGGCAATGTGTTGTGCATGGCATGGAGGAAGATGAGACATGTCTTAACTGGTGTTATATCTCATCTACAAGTAATATGCTTTCAGAAAATATATAGTTTAGGGTATTTAATCTGTTTTTCATAGACAGTATAGGCTAAAATGTATCCGCTTTACACTAGATTCGCCTACAGAATATAGGGCAATGTATGTGCATGGCATGGAGGAAGATGGGAAATATCTTAAATGGTGTTATATCTCTTCTGGAGGGTTTATGCTTTCAGAAAATATATAGTTTGGGGTGTTTAATTTGTTTCCCTAGACAGTATATGTTATAATGTGTCTGCTTTACACTAAATTCGCCTATACAGAATAGATGGCAATGTATTGTGCATTGCATGGAGGAAGATGTGACATGTCCTAATTGGTGTCACATCACTTCTAGAGGTTATATGCTTTTAGAAAATATATAGTTTTTGATGTTTAATTTGTTTCCCTTAATAGTGCAGGCCAAAATGTATCAGCTGTTCACTTGATTCGCCTATACAAAATAGAGGAGTATGTATTATGCATGGTATGAAGGAAGATAGGACATAAGTTGATTAATGCTATATTTCATGTACAGGGCATATGCTTTTAGAATATGTATAGTTTTGGCTGTTCTATTATTTTGGTAAAACCATGACCCATGCCTAGGCATGCATTTTAATTATTAAGCTTAAACTATATTTATTAGTAGCATGCACCTTTTGCCAGACGTCACAACAGTCACCTCTTTGGAGGCTAGCTGCACCTTTCTGTCGAATTTGGACATTATCATGTCCATCTTTAACTTTGCCTTTACAATTTTCCTTCATTCATTCACTTACATAAACATACTGTGCTGTCTGATTACTGTTTTAGCCAAAATTGTGCAAAGTAAAGAGGCATCATACAGGCCCCTCTAATTGGACAGACAGTCTCTCACTCAACCCCCGGGCAAGAGGTCAATTACTATAAGTCTATAAGTCTTGGAAAATGATTGGACTGATACTTTCGTGTGATTGGCCTATACTGTATATGATTCAGTGTCCTCTAAATCAGACCACCAAAAACACTTTCCTAGGCTAAATAATGCTTAACTATGTGTTTGTACAACTTTAACATTGTGGAACACTGGCTCTATTTAAAGACTCAACAACCATTTCCATTGATTCAAAGGGCCAAAATGTAAAAATAGACACCAATTAGCAACAAACCAGTCTGAAATAAGCCTGAGAAATGTACTAACTCTTTGAAAATAAAAGAATGTTCCTCAACAATGCAATATTCTAAAATTCCATGTTAAGTTAGATGGGGCCAGATATTCTTTAGAATGCTTATTCTATAACATTCTAATTACAGTTTTGTCAGTATTTGCTGAAGGATAATGCATAAAACAACCCTCATTTTAACATATTTCCACCAACTGGATTTTCATGGACTTTTACTATGGTGTTTAGATCACCAATTGAAATATAAAAATGTGAAAATAAATTCTGTTGCAATTAGTTTTGGGTCAGACCTTACTTTGCCTGGACTAAGAGCGTCTGGTCATGCTATCAGCCTGGAAAGGCCACATTAGTGTCAGCTACAAAGTAATGGTTTAATTCCATGGACTCCCTGTGCTGTCAGGCCATTAAAAAATGAATGCAGCTCTGCTTTATCAGCTGGCTGAGAGAATGTGTGGATGTCAGTTGCATTGAGGTGAAATGATAGGGGATATATCATCACCTCATTTGGGTATATTCTGTCTGTGCACCCCTCCTCCTCCTGTCCTCTTTTCCACTCTTGTTTCCCCACATCATAATCATCCCTTTCTTTTTCATCCCTTCGTAACGTGGAGATAAGGTAAGCCTCTTATTTTGGCCCGTCAATCATAATCCAGCCCTGACAATTACCTTCAAGTCTCATCTCAGGGTGAGTGTGCCTTGAATACACAAACACAGATACAAAGGTACTTCAGAAAGAAGAATCTAGAGTCCCAAAATGAGCCACTATCTGTACATTTTGGGGGGAAACTATACAAACAACCATTACCTTTTGCAACCTCTAACTTCTTTCACTTTTGAAAAAAAAAGAAAAACTGACTGACTCCATCATAATAAATGTTAATTTCCAAAATAACAAAACCTGTCTGTTTGACACGGAATGGTGGTATGGAACACTCACTGACACACTGCACTACTTTACATTAATACACAGGATTAGATGTTAAAATCCCTTGTGCCAAAATCCAAGGTAAAAACACATTCAGAAGCCCCTGCTCAAGTTTAACTTTAAAAAGCACACTACCCACAAATCCGACAAACAACAAATGGTCACAAACACAAGACAAATGGCCCATCCAACAGCATAGTATGCGGCATGTCATTGGGGTTATCAAGTGGGCACCCTCATTCACCGATGTTTCGTTAAGTAAGGCCCATGACACCTCATGAAGGTAATAATTAATATTACTACGCTAACATTGAAGTACTCCCAAGTGCTATTGCGCCACACATTGTAGTTCTCCTGTTTATTTGCTTGGAAAATCGCCACGTTTCATGTTGTGTGACCGTACACATTTTGATCAACTACTCGTGCAACTGTATTTAAGTAGGGAAAACGTGGATGTTTTTGATTAGTGCTATCTTCCTCCCTCTATGGCTACGTCTGAGCCCGCTAGCATAGCAACATGCTAACACATTCGCGCCGCGCACCAGAGCGTTTGAGTGCACGTACCGACACGGGAGAGGTATGACTCAACTCGTGAAAGTTAAGGTAAGAACATATATTACTACTGACATTGGGTGGCGTGTTCCTTTAACAGTGAAACCAGCGTCCTGGAGACACTCCCCTCCATGCTGCCACCATATTACCACATTGAAATATCCAATACCCAAAATACTCTTAACCAGCCCAGGCATGGTCAAGGTTGGCTAGGTTGGTCTGTCCCGTTGATGTGGACTGAACCATTACCATAAAAACCCTGGCCAACCAACCATCACCCTAGGCACAGCCCATCACAAACACAAAACAAATTAGCCAGTTAGCTTAGCCAGTTAGCTTAGGCCCCATCACAAACACAAAACAAATTAGCCAGTTAGCTTACGCCCCATGTTGCCACCACATTACCACAATATACAAATACCCTTAACCAAACTAGGCATGGTCAAGGTTGGCTAGGTTGGTCCGTCCCGTTGATGTGGACTGAACCATAACCATAACAAACGCTAGCCAACCGCCATCAACCGAGGCACAGCCCATCACAAACACAAAACAAATTAGCCCGTTAGCTTATGCCCCATGCTGCCACCATATTACCACAACAAACATCCAAATACCCTTAACCAACCTAGGCATGGTCTAAGTTGGCTAGGTTGGTCTGTCCCGTTGATGCGGACTGAACCATAACCATAAAAAACCTTAGCCAAGTACCATCAACCTAGTCCATCACAAACACAAAACAAATGAGCCAGTTAGCTTACCTTAGCTTGCGCCCCAGGAAGGGTAACTTCTCCTTACCCACAACCATTCGCTTGCCCGTTCTGCTGCTAAAGACATGTTACTAACCACCTGCCTTAGACTTCGACCACAAATCGTGCACTCCAACCTCGCTTGGCTGCCTCCTTTGCTATTTCAGTGTATTTCGCTCTCTTCAGCTCATTGGCCTCTTCTACTCTGTCTTCCCAAGGAACAGTGAGTTCAATGAAGTAAACTATCTTCTCTGAATCCGACCATAGAATTACGTCGGGTCATAGTTTAGTACTCACTATATGTGGAGATACCGCCATCTGCTGGCCAAGATCAACCTTCATTTCCCAGCCCGCCCCATTTTTCAACTGGCCGGTTTTACACCTGGACTTCGCGGAACAAGGTTTATCCCCCTGACGTACAAAGTTAATTTGCCTTACCCCTTTACTAGCTGCTAATGAATTGACTTCTCTCCTTTTATCCTCTATTGCCGCTGCCACACATTTCAATACCTGGTTATGACACCACGTATACCGCCCCTGGGTGAGACCTACCTTGCACCCTGATAGGATATGGTGGAGACTGCCCACACATGAGCAAAGTATGCATTTATCATCCTCACCAAACCATTGACTTAAATTTTCTTAAATTCGCCCTTGAGGGTATTTTTAATTGCGACAAACAACGATACTGATTAAAATAGACAATAGATCCAAGTACGGTGACACATCTCATTTGTACTCTCCTCCACTATTTGCTAGACATCCAGAGCTTGATTCAAACCCAAAATCGCTGCACAAAGTTTTCAGGAAATACTTGTATTACACGCGAGAAACACAAAGACGTGTATTTGTAATGATGCGGAAGCATGCAGGCCATAGTTTTGCGCAAATTGAAGCACCAAATGTTGAAAAACGTCTTAGATAGGCTATGTTATTCACCTATTCTATCTGAAGGAGAATATCCTTTTGTAGATTATGATCGATCGTCTATTGACAGTGATAGTCACGGTGAGTCATGTGAATGGAGGTGCGTCTTTGCGTGTATACGGTGTCCACTAAGCATACCATGCTTATTTCGACCCTCTGCCCATCATAGCTTGGAGGTTGCAGTGGTAATCGTGATGATAAGTGTCCGTAATGGACGTGGTACAGACTAGGGTTGCCACCTGTGTCTGACAAAAATCCTGGACATTTTGACCATCCAAATCATTTGATCATCCGACCTTTTTGTTTGTAAGCAACGGTGCCTTTCGCACATCTAACCCAAGATAAACACCGTCATTCTAAGCGACAATTGTATAGCCAAAAATAGTAAGAATGGCAATTTCTAGTTATTTGTTTAGTTAATTGCTTTATTTAATAGCAGACCTTTATTATTTTGTTATATTTCAACAGTTTTTAGTTGTGGACACCTGGGGGCAGTATTGAGAAAAAAGGGGGAATACATAATTAGGTTCTGCTTTTTTGCTTGCTTATGTGGAATAAACTTTCCTTTCTCTGTCTCTTCTTGTCCCACACACTCTCCGTCTCCACCTTACCATTTCTAATGAACCTCCACGGTGCGTGCCCCCACCACCACCACCCATGTTATGCTACATCATTTTTGTAGAGCCAATAAGGCTGTGCATACGTTTATGGACGTAGGCACGCTTCAATTAAACTGAAATACACATTTTGCGCATCATGTACAAAAATCCGGGACATTCAATCCTGGACAGGTGGCAACCCTAGTACAGACAGCAGGGCTAGTAGAAATAGGGCTCTGAAGAACTAAAAGTCACCCGCGATAGGAACTGATTTGACCAGGATACTTTATTGTAGGCCTTGTGGTTATAGGCTAGTAATAGTTTACTATTGTTGGTATACATCTTAGGTGTTTTCCTGTTATGTGGGTAATATGACAAAAAAGAAAGTAAACCTGCTCAAATATGTTCATCTAGTATTTACTGAAAGGTGCATCATTTGAGGTGCTTGTCATCCAGTGGCAAATTAGATGGGTAAAGTTACCCCCTTCCTAAACTTTTGTTTGATTTTTACATTTTATCATTATTTTAGTTATAAGCTAAGGTTGCTAGCACAGGTGTCTAAAATTAGATAAAAAAGACTTGCACTTTCTGTTTGTAGTTTTGTGTTACAGTATTTGGAAAAACATAGCATTTCAGGAAATAGCCGTTCTTTTTTGTATTATTCTTTTACACTGACGTGGCCCTCCAATCAGATGACATTGGCAGAAGTGGCGCTCAGCTCATTTGAGTTTGAGACCCCTGTGACATCTTACAGCCTCCTCCTGTCTATGCATTTCCTCCACTACCATTTTCCTCTTTTCTCCTGCAGAAGCCTTACTCCACAAGGGTTTACTTACGCCCACCCCTAGATCCCCCCCCCCCGCCCATGCTGCACATGGCCCATTATATCCCTATGCTTCAATGCTGATTGAGCTTGCTTAACTGCCTGTTCTGGGTGCCACTTCCTCCCTGCATTAACTGTGGGTGCAACTTTCCTCACCACTGGGTCTTTGGACTGAGTAAGAGTCGTTTCCAATCTAGCCTTAGCACACTTAAATTCCTCTGCCAGACTAGATATTAGCAACTCTACAATGCCCTTCCCATACAAGGCTACACTGCTTAAGCAGCGTGGGACTCTGAGCCATTTTCTGACAAAGGAGTTGATCATTTTTTCCAACCTCTCTACCTTTGACAGAGGAACTTCAATGGCCATATTAGCCGAGGCAATAAACCAAACTGCAAACACCACAGCTTGAGCTTATCTGGCAGCCCTGACTTTTCAATTTTTGCAATACCTTGCCTAGTGACCTGTAGCATGACACACTGCACAACATCCAATGTGTTTGTGGGCATGGTATATTCCAGAAAATAAAGAAAGTGAAAATGTGCATACATTACCCTTCAACTCTTCATGGGGCAGCCGTGGCCTACTGGTTAGGGCATCGGGCTTGTAACCGAAGGGTTGCCGGTTCGATCCCTGACCAGTAGGAAAAATGTGGGTGGGGGAAGTGGTTGAGCACTGCTCTCCCATGCCCACATCCACGGCTGAAGTGCCCTTGAGCAAGGCACCTAACCCCTCACTGCTCCCAGAGCGCCGCTGTAGCAGGCAGCTCACTGCTCCGGGTTAGTGTGTGCTTCTCTTCACTGTGTGCTGTGTGTGTTTCACTAATTCACGGATTGGGATAAATGCAGAGACCATATTTCCCTCACGGGATCAAAAGAGTATATATACTTATACTTATGTGTTATGGCTTATTATGAAAATGGGCCATCTTCATCTTCTGCTCTCAGTCAAAGCCCTATGAAGGTGTGTGTGTGTCCTCAATCTCTCAAAACAAGACACCCACTGAGAAATAGTAGCTTCTTTATCACAGTATGAATAAAGTGACATTTTGTTGGTATTTGTCGTAAGCAGTTTCTGTAGAAATGGCTTAAAAATCTTCACATGGCTCATGAATTATGGGAAATGTTCTCGTGTGCTGGGAGCCATGGGTAACTGGTAGGTGTCCCTCACAGAGATCAGGCACTGAGGGCCCTATTATAAATGAAGAGCAAAGAGCAACGTCTATCGACAAGCAACGCTCTGGTGCATGAACTACAGCTATCATGTGGGAGCATAAGATAATACGTAAAGTAGGAGAGAGGACGCACTATGCATACACACTTTTATTTCCAAAACAACTATTCAGGCCAGCACTCTAAAAGTTTAAAAGTATACACATTGAGTGAAGCCTGCACCTATCCTCACTTACTTTGGAGCATAAGGTAACTTATCAAGGTTTGTGGTTAAGGTCTTGTCCATAGTGGTAAATTAGCAAATTAATTTAGCCTATTTATTAACTTAGCTTTGCACTTTGCCTATATCCTTCAAATTAAGACCCTGTGATGGATCTGGCAAAGAACATTGTGATAAAGGCAGCCTTTCTTTTCTTATGCCAGAAGAAAGAAAGAATGAATAATCTGCAGACACTTGATAGATAGAAAGGAAAAGAGGGATGTAATGGTATATTTTGCTTAGGATGAAAGGATACTGATTTGTGTTCATTTTCTGTTGTATTGTCCCATCCAAAGCCAATGTTTCACTGTCAACGAGAATCACCACTGACACATCACAGAATAAAGACTGGAGTATTTCTCTTTCTTCCACTGTCTCTGTCGACCAAACAAACTTTGAACACAGAGTTTTAATTCCCTTTACAACAGTAAGTTAAAAAGGCCCAAAACTTCACAGACCTTTGAAAAACTTTGTGCTTCTGATGCACCCAGAGAGCTTTATGATGAGCTCAAGAAAACGTCATGGTGAAAAATGGCTCGTGGAGACGAGAGACAGCCAACTCATGGAGAGTGGATGAAAAACAGAGCACTCTGGCTAAAAGAAGCAGAGAGACACAAGAAGTTAATAAATCATTATTTCGGGGTTTTTTTTCAATTTGTGCACAGAGCTGCATTCATAATCAGTTTTCGGTTCTTAACAGTATCATTTTAGCAAAGATTAAACAGAATGAAGAACTCAGCACTGGTGTGCTGTGGCCGATAGGACAAGGGTTCTGGTTCTGTTTATCATCTTTCCGTTTATCTCCTGCAATCTACTGTTAATATCTATAGTTGCATGTAGCTGATTATCTGAGAGGGACCTGGTCAATCTAAAGATTGCAGTCCGCCATAAAACGAAAAGAGGAGGAAGAAGAAGGAACATTTCACACGAGCAAGAGCTCAGATTCAGTGAGATGTGCGTAGATTGAGGGTGCATTCCAATGGCCTAGTAGTGGACTGAGAAGTGAACTGTACAGGGTATTCAGCCGTGTTAAGTGATATTCCGTTCCATAGGGAACGACAGTGTTCAGTTCGAAGTAGGGGTGTAACGGTACACAGAAGTCACGGTTCGGTTCATACCTCGGTTCGGACATCACGGTTCGGTACGAGTTCGGTACAATGGAGGGAAAAGCAAAACAAAAATGCAGAAAGCATTTTTTTTTGTACATGTCTCAGGCTGTACCACCTAGTGTCATACAGTCTCTTCCCTGAGCTATCTGAACAGCCTGAAGTGTGTAAGATACAATAAGTACCCAGACTCCATCTGTAACTTGTAAACAAAATAAGACAATCAGCTATAAAACTGAAAATAGGCCTACGGCATCTCTTATTTCTGAAAGTGCAAATTACATAGAAAAATTATTTTTAAAAATCCACTTAAGCAAGACCTTCAACATCTGTGTTTAGTTGTATATGGAAGGGTCTACAATTTGCCTCAATATTTTTTTGTATTGTGTGTAAAGTAATAATCTAGCCTACTAACTGTAAAAATATCACAATATTTTGCCTTTTTAAAAAAAACGAAATTGCTCCTTTCATTTCATAAACAGACTACAACTAGAAGTCACGTGACTTTGCCCTTTGACGTTAACTCACCGTAGCATGGTTTGTTTATTAGCCTGGTTAGCGTTGTCACTTTATTTTGCTGTCTATGCACTTAACACTACCAGCTCCTCATGTGAGAAGTTACAAGTTACCCCAACATAAAGGTAATTACCACGCGATTTACATAGCTTTCTGTCATTACGAAATCATTTAATTTAAGCCATAGGTTTTGGCCCTATTTGTATGTGTATCCAAAGGCTGCTGAAGCGCAGGGTAAGTTTTTTCCCCTCGTTTCAGTGATTGGTAGCCTACATCATCTGGGTGATGGCTTCGAATATGTGTAGCATTTTTTCCACTCACATACCCAACAACTGCTGATCAACGCCGACACACAGTTTCATCTTATCCACCACTCTTTCGCCTTTACTAACGTTACTGTAACTGAAGTTCTCAAACTTGCGATCTTAAAGAGACCAGCGGATCCTCTAACTCTTGTGGGTCTAACCTTAGTGCTGCTAATGAATGACGGACTCGACCGACGACCTGACAAAAAAAACATAGGCGCCAATCAGAGCTTCAAAGCTAAGGCGAGGCTAAAGATTAGCGTTAGGTGTCGCTAAAGAACTCCCGTAACTCTCGCTACTTAACAGTAATTGCGCATGACATTAATTAATCCGCACACGAGTTTTATGTATTTTTATACCGTGTATTCTCCGTGTAAATTAATGCACCGAACCGTGACGCCCGTACCGTTTCGGTTCAATACGAATACATGAACCGTTACACCCCTAGTTCGAAGTGAACTGCACAGTGTGCAGGTAGCTAGTGAACATAGCTACATCACTTCACTTGAAGTTAGATGGCACCCGGAGTTGTGTAGATGGTCCAAAGGGGCTATATTTGCAGAAAAACTTCATTTGTTTGGCTTTTTTATGCTTACATTTTGTGAAAGTTTGCGAGAAATAGACACTGTACAAAAGTTTGTTTTTGCATTTTATGTTAATATTTTTATTTTTTTTTGCATTTTCATGCACTGGTAATTCCTTGGAATTACATTTTCTAGTTCATTTTATTGTGCGCAGTGCTCTCGCATCTAGTGTAGCCTGCAAGTTTCATTGATGCCATTAACATTGTTATGGCATAGGCTCCGTGAACAGAGTACTTAAATTATGCGTCTGACGTAGCCCTAGTTGGCAGGCCTACTTTCAACGCTGAATATAATGTAATATAATATGATATAAAGTATGTATGGCTTCGACGATAATAATATTATATTAATAATGTAGTGCAGTATGTATAATGTGTAATGTAGTATGTATAATGTATCTTTGCAGTTGTTGCAGTTTCAATGTTTGTAAATGCATTGTTCAAATAAAGAATAAACAAAGACAAAATATGGATGGATTTCATAATCTTGCACACAAGCATCACACGGTAGCATGACTCACTTCAAGCACAAGGCTCTATGAAGAGAGGGATAGGGCCAAAAAAGGACCTCAATACACAACCCCCTAAAGCCACTAACAGTCAGGTGACCTCTGGGTGATGAACGCCATAGCTCAGACCAAATGTTTTAGTCTTCAGTGGTTTTGGTGTGGAACATTTCATCCAATCAGGTGAGTGATGACACCCTTGATTTGCCATCTCTTTCTCTTTCTCTTTCTCAGGGCACCGTGCTTTATATTAGAGAAAAGGCATCGTGCACTCTTTTTTCCGAGGGAGTAAATGTGTGTGTGTGTGTGTGTGTGTGTGTGTGTCTGAGAGGTAGTAAATGTGTGTGTGTGTGTGTGTGTCATTCAGAAACAGAAACACTAAAAACATTTTCTCAGGCAGCAGAAAGCAGAAAGGTAACCTCACCCTGAACCACCCATTTCTTTCACTGCTGAAGCATAAATTCAGTACAGTTGGAGCGCTCCATGGCCCCTCTATATTACAGGCTAGTTGAGATGTACTGTATGTCTCTGCGGGGTGGTTGGTGAGATGCACTCTGCGGTTGGCATGTCTTGTCTCGTTTGCCTCCTGCTATTTGTTTGAAATGTCACAACATCTGGCACTGTGATTTATTCTTACACATACATACAGCCATCCACACATCCACACACTCACACTCACACACACACTTTGGTAAATATCTACTAACGTTGTTTTTACCTGTTACACCAGATCTCCACTGGCCCAGATCTCCACTGGCCCAGTGTGAGCATCTTCGTCCGAGTGGTCAGGGATTAACAATGTTTGACATGTCTGGTTGCCGTGGCAAAGCTCTGTGTCAGAGCTGTCCAAGGGTTTAATATATTTCTCCTCTCAGTTGGCTGCCTGGTTTTCCCACATGTGTTGAACAATTAAAAATGAGAAATCACTCACTCACCGACTGTGCCAATATTGCATTTGGTTAAAACAATGATTTTATGGTCGGGACAGAGTTGGCAGCCCATGTCTTTATTATGCAAATGCTGCAAATTGAGACCTCTGCATATCTAATACCATGCATTTAACACAAAACTAAATTATTTTTGAATGATTGTTGAGTAAGAGTTAGGAAGGAAAGATTTATGTAAAAATAACATTTCAAATGACCAATTCCTTGGACTCAATGAATTGATCAACTCATGAATTTAGAATGCGAGGAGCCATAGGGACTCTGCCTCTCAGTCTCAACCAGCCTTTGTTGATCTGATGCCATTTGCTCAGACAGACAGACACAAGTTTGACCAGGACAGTTTACACACACACACACACACACACACACACACACACACACACACGCACACACACATGGTACATTGGCAAGAAAACAGATTCTTCAGATCGTCCACTCTCAGAAATAGAAAATTCGATTGAAATGATTTAAAGAAGAGCGGTTGGTTGGTTGGAGAATGCGAGGCACTGAGGCCGAGATTATATAAAGGGGATAAAGGGGATAAAGAGAAGAGAATGAGCGAGTAGGTGGCAGGCTACTTCATTTGGGTTTTCACATATCAAAACCTCCCAGATAGATTTAGACTGAGGTGCTTTTGGTTACTCTTTAGATCAGTACATTAAGCATGCCGTATCTACAGTCATTTTTATTCTGGCTGGAGTGCATTTTTAAAACCGAATGAAGATATATGTGCACAGTAGTAAATGTAAGACCCTTCAAATTAAACATAATGTTAACTTGAGTACCTGAGTAGAATCACAAGGAACAATGACAAAGCCAAACAAGTACAGTAAGGGATAATGTACTGTATTGTCCGCTGGTCGGAAAATGAGTCCCGACAGGGCGAACGCGACTGGTCTTGGGAAAAAGTTGGGAAGGCCCATTCACGTGAATGGAACTTTATGTAGCACTCTAAAGAGCTGTGTAATAAACCACAATATTCTCCAGCCAACAATGGGAGTTGCCATGACACCTCAGTATTCAGAAATACGTTTTTCTATTTAATTATTTATACTCTTTTGATCCGTGAGGGAAATTTGGTCTCTGCATTTATCCCAATCCAATAATCAATTAGTGAAACACACTCAGTGAACACAGTGAGGTGAAGCACACACTAATCCCGACGCAGTGAGTTGCCTGCTACAGCGGCGCTCGGGAGCATTGAGTGGTTAGGTGCCTTGCTCAAGGGCACTTCAGCTGTTCCTACTGGTCGGGGATCGAACCGGCATCCCTTCGGTTACAAGTTTGAAGCGCTAACCAGTAGGCCACGGCTGCTATTTCCGGTCGAATCCGCATTGTATTGATTTTGATGTCACGGTAGAAATTGCTTGACATATCCTAAGCAATTTCAAAGCAAACTTTTATATTTTTCTCTCAGACATATTATAGAATATCCATTTTGAATGCAGAAATGTCAACATTTCCAAAGAAATATAAGACAGCCTTACAATATAAACAGAATGGACTGAAGATGAAAATCGGACGGATTTCCGGTTTAATGAATGAGGTGGATAAGTTAAAATCAAAGTATAAATATCCATAAATATATGGATGAAATGGCCCCAGCCGTGGTGCAACTGGCTGGGGCACCTGCACCGTACGCCGGCGACCCGGGTTCGATTCCCGCCCCGTGGTCCTTTCCGGATCCCACCCCGACTCTCTCTCCCACTCACTTCCTGTCATTCTCCACTATCTTGTCAATTAAAGGCATAAAAAATATTTTTTTTTATATTTAAAAAAAAAATATATATATGTGGATGAAATGTGTAATAATCCATAGTAAAACTAATTACTTGCGCAAGAAAAAAAACCTTGTCCTAAAAGTTTAATAAACTAATTGAAAATTGAAAGTTGAAAATTGAGAGTTTGAAGGTTAATTTGTTTCAAGACCTCACACACACTGTCCTTGATCTTCAAGCTCTGTAAACAATGCTGTCACTTGCAATCAGACAAGCCTTTCCAAGCAATGCAGACTAGAACAATTGTTGAACCAAGAGGGTGAATGTTCCAATCTATCCCTGGGCCCTGAAGTGAAGGCAGTCCTCATCTCCTCAGTGAGTGACTGACCACAGATAAATATGGTATGCACAGCAGCCAACACTGTGACTCAGACCATTCAACAACGTAAGTGGGTGCCATATGTTCTCTGTACCAGTCTAATTGATTGCATCAAGGGACAGAAGAGAGCTGGAGCTTTGATTTGCAGACTGCCAAACCATTTCTAACCAGTGTTTCATGCATGTTAATGCAATGATGAGAGAATGTCCTTTAACTGAATACCAGTTATTGGGAGTCTAGTAGTTACCTTTTAATAAATGTGTAATAACTAGCCAAAAATGTCAGTCATGTCCACATAGCATACCGATGACATTTCAGTGTTTCCAATTCCAAATATGAAAAATTACACTAGCGCACTATGCACTATGACATATTCTTGGGGCATCACAGCACACAGGCACACACAAAAAGCACAATTTCCCCCAGAATGAACAATGTAGCATTAAGTGAAAATAATGATGTTTCTCAAATGTTTCTCAACAGCCCAAAGCAGTCCAAGTCCCATTCTGTACAGGTAATAAGGCCTGACTGCTGTGCTCGATAGTCCTCCTCACACTCCACACCGAGTCAGGATCACATTCACCGATTCATAATAGACCTCTGAAGTTTGCCTACGAAAAGAATCCAGATCTCCTTATATTGGCAAATCCTTTTATGAGCAAAGATAGCAGCTTTTGGGTCCTATTTGTAGGTGAACTTCAGAGGTCTATGCTCATTCATATCCACAGAGGGCAATGGCTTCCCTCCCCACTAAGTGCCCTCACACACAGTCAAGATTGCACTCAACCATATATGTTTCATAATACTCATTCATATCCTCTGAGGACAATGGCCTACCTACCTACCCACCAAGTGCCCCTGCTGCAAAGGCTCCATGGGTTTTCAATACATCTACTGAATACCTCAATCTGGCAGTAGATTTCAACCCTCAAGTGAAAACACTGAGAACACAGGTAACAGAAGAAAGGAATAGCCCCTGACTCAGGGGCGTAGATTTGGTGGGGACCGAAAGACATGTCCACACCAATGTTAAATTACGACTGAAATGTCCCCACCAATATTCAGGTTGAAATGGGGGGAAAAGCGCTCATATGCGCTACACAAAGAGTTAAATCATTTCTCACGTCAGTGCTGCGGATCATCTCGTACAGATCTTGTAATGTGCAGTAGCCTATAAGGGTAAATCGCGCTGATTTGAAGTTACCTATAATAACTACCAGTGAGCCGCAGCATGCAGCGCTTCAGCTTTACTTCACTACAAACATGAAGTGCGTCCAAATTCACCCATTCTTCTCTGTTGAACTCCTCGAGAAGTAGGCTACTAATCACACATGTGTCACATGAAAGAACCTTTTCTCAGCTTTTAAACGGTGCTACTGTTTGCTGTGATAAACAGTTCGTGAGAAAAATAACTTCAAGAGATTTAATTATTCTCTGCGCCCATCTCCATTCGTCTCGGTGGAATATCGTAGGCCTACACACTCTTCACGGAGTTCACGCAACACATGACAAACCATATATCAGAATAAACAGCAGACCTTACCGAACACAAAGGTGTAGGCCTAATGCATTCCCGTGTATAGTTAGCTGTTCCAGAGTAATCCGGTTTTGAAATAAATTATAGCAAAATTCAACATGGTCTTTCGGCTGCATTTCTTAAAACTGAGCTGTGCTTACATCACCTAGATATCTGTAAATATTAGAATCAAAGAATATACAGGCAGCTCACGGTTAAGAGTTTGTCAATGTAGCCTTAATTTTTACAAAATGCTAAGCATGCATGTATTTAAGTTTCTTAAAACTGAGCTGTGCTTAAATGGGCATGATTTCATAACAGACCAAATAGAAAATAAATGTTAAATATAGCCTACATATCTGTAGCCTACATATTAAAATCAGATTATGTAGGCTACACAGTGTAGTTAGATTAAGTTGAACAGTAGCACATTTTAATCATGGATAGTAGTTGGACAGTAGCACATTTTAATCAGTTTATATATCTATAGTGGCTGGTGAAAGAGTTGAGTGTTTTTTGTTTGTTTGTTTTTTCGGGGGGGGGGGGGGTTAGTGGGTAGTGTCCCCACCCAGAGGCGATTCTAGGGTCTGTGGGGGCCCCAAGCAAAAATTCCAAGGGGGCCCTACCGACAAGTGTTATCACCATTATGTTATATCACCATTAGGTTATTATGTTAAATGATAAAAATACAAAAAGCGTATTATAAAAATTCTTATATTTTGACATGTATCTCACAAAATCTAATTTTGAGTGCATTGTGTATGCACTCATAATGATTCTCTACAACATCTTTTTACTGCATTGCCATGAACAAAGTAGAGGCAAAAAAGGGGTTTCTTTGTTGAACAAATTGGGATGCAATGTGAGCCTTGAATTGGATGCCATGCAGGAATTTGCTAGGATCTCAAAACCGAATTATGAACATGCTTTGCCATAGAGAAACACACGATAGCGTTGGATTATAAACATGCTTTGCCACAAAAACAGACAAAAATTCGTAAACGTGGGGTAAGTCCAGCTATATGAAGTTATTACTTTGCTGTCACTTCGTCTGTTTTATAACCCAGAAGGATGTACTTGATATCAAATGATAGCTCTGTGTCTCCTCTTTCATCTGACGTGTGTGGCATATCTATCCGATTACGGGTCCGCGAGTACTTCAAACAAGAGTAATGGGTGTGCAGCGTTGGTTTGTGTACATGACGTTATTATTTTGCAGTTACTTCGTCTGTTTTTATAAGTCAAAAGGATCGATATTCATGGTACCAATGGATAGCCCTGTGTCTCCTCTTTCATCTGATATGCTTGCATATCTATGCGATCACGGGTTTGCGAGTAATTCAAACGATAGTAATGGGTGAGCAGGTGAACGCAGAGAAGTATAGACTGTAAATATGATGCAATTTGATTTAATTTCATGATTTTCTTTTATTTTCATACTTGATCGTACAGACATGTGCGTAGTTTTGTTGGAAAGCCCCACTTCTGCACTGTCACGCAATAACGCAATAACAGTTTTATCTCGCTGCAATGAACAGTTCCGGAGCAATGTAACAAAGAACAAGTGTGTTTTTTGACGCACTTAGCGTCAATCGGGCAATCTAACAAATTAACGTATGAAAGTATGCTTGGTCCTTACTGCATCGCGATTAACATGTTATGGCTGACAGCCCTAATACAAACATAACGTTAACCATCTCTTTGCTTAACTAGTTGTAACTGCCGCTAGCTAGCTGAAGTTTACTGTCGTATAGAGGTAGCAAACCATGTTCAATCTTTCTGCCAATTAACATTAGCCTACTATAGCTTCATTGAGTAGGCTAAATGCCAAAATCCGATGTTGATCCGTCATCACTGCACCCTCGATTGACGTTTACCACAGTTGCAGTGGCGTAACTATAGTAGGTGCAGCAAGTGCAGTCGCACCAGGGCCCGTGACCTCCCGGGGCCCGTTGCTACCCCCGCCCTGCCTCCTTTTTTTTTTTTTTTTTTTAGAACTTTAGAATGTTAGAGCACGGAGAGTGAAGCGTCACTTTGACGATCTATCGGAAGATGAGCGCTTAACCGATGCAGAGATACTTCAAAGTGCAGGTATTTAATGCAACTCTGGACATCATAATCAGTCAGCTCTACCAAAGATTTGCAAGTATGCGGGAAACTTGTCATGTGTTTGAGTCTTTACGTCCTATGACCCTTCAACTCGCAGGTGATGATGAACTGCTTGAAAAGGCAAGACGTTTGTCAGACCATTATAGCAGGGACATTGCACCGACATTCCCAACACAACTCCTCTCATTCAGGTCTTGCTTTAAAGCAGAGATTTCACAGAAGTCATCTCAACTTGCCAAAATGCTGGTGGTAGATTATGACAGTGTAACATCCACATTCGGGGAAGTGTGTACTCATGTTGTTTCTGACATTGCCTGTGACTGTGGCAACAGCTAAGCGATCTTTTTCCAAACTCAAACTTATTAAGACCTATAACTAAGGAGCAGCATGGGGCAGGAGAGGCTCCGTGGGTTAGCTATCCTGTCCATTGAAAATACGAGAGCCAGAGCATTAAATATTGGGAACATCATTGACGATTTTGCACAATGAAAGGCTCGTAAGATGGCCTTCTTCTAATGGCCTAATTCACACATATTGGGGATTGTATGCATATGAATGATTTTATTTGGTTTCTGGACGGTTAAATAAGTTAGGCTACATTAAGTTTTGTTTCTGCGCAGTGTGAGTTTATAAGCAAGCAATCTACGCTTGCAGTTTCAGCAGAGGGTTGAAGAGGCGCATTGAGTGTTCCCATAATTCCATGTGAGTTGATGTTAATGCAGTAGATTACCCTGGCCTGCAGGCTGTTAATAAAATAATTTTTTAATGTTTTCACATGTAATGGATATGTAGTCGTGTGTTTTTTATTTGAAATTGTAATCTGTAACTACTAAACTACTTCGGTGCGTCAGGCCCTTTGCATAAACAATTGAAGTCACCCTTAATGTGTATTGCATGTATCAGAGCTAATTCATCCTGGGCCAAAAGACGTTGGTATGGGGCACGCGGAGCGCTCTCGCACCTGGGTCCACCGTTGATTAGTTACGCCACTGCACAGTTGCCTAAATATGTGCGGATTCTTTGAACTTTTTTGAACACAGATCCGCTGTTCATAAGGCCATAGCATAGGGCCTGCACGTACTGTTTGTACAACAGGGCAGGAGCACGCAAAATACATCATTCAATCTCTATGGACGAAATTCTCGCTTGACCCACCGGCAAACGCGCTGAGACCAGGTCGGGGGCCCCCTAGCGGCTCGGGGCTCCAAGCAGTTGCTTGGTTTGCCTGTTGACAAGGTGCGCCTCTGTCCCCACCAAAGCTCAGACCAAACCTACGCCCTTGCCCTGACTCCAATATGGTCAGGTGTCTGGGTGAAGCGGGGCACCTTGGCTAGGGATAAGACATGGGCTGGTAAGTGGCGGTCAACTGCAGCCGACTCCTACATTAGGTGAGTCGTAAGCTTTGCAGCTTAAAGTTTTCACAATTAATTAGCGATCTAATCTCTTGACACCCAATTAAACTGGCAGACAACTCAATATTGGCAAGCATGTCCTGTTGAACCAGATGGATTTGCCCTTCATAAATCACAGAACCGTGATCATTGGTCATTGATTTGACAATCTGCAGTTGAAGCAGTTTAGAGCAACACAATATCTAACTGAAAGCACTTTAATCAGCATAAATATTGTAATTTTTTTGTTTAAGGGCAATTCCACGGAAAATTGACTTTTTGTCACATCCATAACGCCAGTAAAATGCCTTGGTATTTGTATGATGTGAATGATAACATTCATTTTTTGTGCCTTTTTTCTCATGTTCTTCAGCCAAAAATAGCAAATGCTCAAATTTCATGTAATCATTCACATCATACCATACCATCACATTTTATTGGCATTATGGATGTTACAAAAAACATAATTTTCCATGGAATTGCCCTTAATTTGACATAATAAAGCTCATTGCTTCAGTGGAAAAGAAAGAGCTGATTAATCGCATTAAATAGGAACATTATTACATTATACATTATTACTGTAAATCAGGCGGGTCACCAAGAGTTGAAAACATTCGGGGCTTAGCCCCAAACAAAGTCCTGGGGTGTCTGCCCCATGGAAATATTTTAAAATACTGTGAAGTAAATGCACAATTTCTGTGCAATTTCAGACAGAGAGTAGAGCATGTGTCCTATGCCAAAAACACGCCTGCACATGATCTGACGTTTGACTCCTCAACATTACCCAACTCATTATCCAGAACTCTGCATGAAACCATTTAACTTAGCCTACAAGGGAAGTGGACATGGCCCAGAAAAAAAGCAGTTTTAAGTTTTAATAAACAGAAATAAAGTTTTGTGTGGACATCATACTGTTAAGAAACCAATCTGTATTCGACCAGATTTACAACAGAGTCAGTGATTCACAAACTGTGCTGGGACACACACAGGTGTGCCTGGGTAAGAGCCAGGTGTGCATTGGGGCTGGTAGGTAGGTAGGTAGGTAGGTAGGTACTTTATTGATCCCCAAGGGGAAATTCAAGGTCTCAGTAGCAAACAGACATCACACACAACATGCACTTACAGCAGATAAAGTAATATAAGTATAAATATATATTAAAAAAATAGCTTCCAAGTGATATACAAGCTCAATATAACCTGCCGGGGTCATCATTTTTCTTTTATTTACAACTGAGATCTGCCATGAAGGCATATGGCGTTCCTTGGGGTGTTCCCTTGCTAACTCATCCACTAAATAAGTTATTTGCCCCACAAAATCATACACGTGGGTTGGTTTCTAAACTCTACAAATTTATTTCTGATCCCCGTGCATCATTGCCAGTGGAAAGTGTATGGGAAAGGGATCTCATCCCTGTGGTAGAGGAAGATATTTGCTGGGACACAGTATGGGAAAATCTACATGACACCTCCAAGAACCCCGACCACCAACTCATACACTTTAAATTCATTCATAGGTTTTATTTGACCCCCAGGAGACGACATGCAATGAAAATTATTGCATCTCCTAATTGTGACTTTTGTACTCTGAATGCTGTTGGATCATTTATGCATATGTATTGGGAATGCCCCAGTGTGTCTGCATTTTGGAGACTAATTTCTTCCACCTTGAGCGATATGCTCGAGATCAACATCCCATGTTCACCACCTTTACTCCTGCTCAATGATGACTCCACCTTGGACTTTTCTTTGCAACAAAAGCGCATACTATGGGCAGGACTTACATCAGCTAAGAAAATGCTGGCATTGAGATGGCAGCCACCTCATACCTTGCCATGGCGTCAATGGGCAAACTCTTTTCTGGACATTGTCATGATGGAGAGATCAGTGGCCCGAATGCATGGAGCCAGCAAAAAAACAATTCACGCATGGGATGCAGCATACTCTCTCGTAAAAGAAAAAGTGCAGGACAATCAGCCATAATGTATAAATAGAATAATTTATGTTGTTGAATTATATTTTCAGTTATGTCTTTTTATTTATTTATGTTTTGTTGGTATTATATTCTGAGATCCGGGGTGGGTTGGGTGGGGGTCGCCATGGGGGTGGGTGGGGTGGGGAGGAATTGTGTGTGTATTGTTAACTGGTTTCTCTGTCTTTAACTCAGGTTTTCTTTAATACCTCCTTGTATTGTACATATCTTTTTGGAAAATAAAAAACATTTGATCAAAAAAAAAAAAAAAATAGCTTCCACATATTGTAAAGGTCTGCCTGGCGAATTTTTGCTTTCATAAATGTACTAGACTGCTCTCAGGTGCTCCCCCACCACCACACACACAGTTCTTCTCCTCAACAACATTCTTAAATCCTCCCCTTTGGAATGTTGCCTTTGATTCTTTCTGTTTATGTATGGAACAACTTGCTGCATCCTTCAACAGTGACATAGCCAGGGATATTTTTTCCCCTCACCTTTGAGTGTTTTGTAAAAAAAATTGACATCGCAAGCATTCACACCAGTTTTGTGGTCCATACTGTATATTTTAAAGAATGGCCAAGCTGAGGTTATTCTGGCTGTGATGGTCAGCACTTCAACTATGCTGTCTGTGACCCTCTTAGACAAGGGTGCTTGGCATGCTTTAACACCCTCTGGCCTCTGTAAAGCCCACATGGTGACCTGCACACCCCAACACCGGAGGCTTCAGCTGCACTGTCCTTGACAGGGATCTGGTGTGTTTAATCGGATTGTTTTTCAAGGTTACTAGTGGAGCATATATCTCCCTGGCATCGCCATGACTCAGCAGGCTGGGAGAGTGGAGGCCAAGACAGGCAATATCTGAGATGGAGCTCAGGGAGATGGTATTAACACATTCACACACACACACATACTGTACACACACACACACCTACACACACACACGCACACACGCACTACACACAACATGCACACACACTGTTCATATGTAAGCCCTACATACACAATCACATTTAGTTGGTCCATCTGCACCCCTCCCTCTCTCTCTCACACACACACATGCGTGCACATACACACACACACACACACTCACAGACACACACACACACACACACACACGTACACACACACACACGCAGAACATGGGAAACATGGTCACAATCAAAATAGACAAAACGTGCACTGTGTGAACATAAAGTTGACTGATGAGGGTGCTTTTTGGTACACACACACACGCACACACACACTACACACAACATGCACACACACTGTTCATATGTAAGCCCTACATACACAATCACATTTAGTTGGTCCATCTGCACCCCTTCCTCTCTCTCTCACACACACACATGCGTGCACACGCACACACACACACTAACAGACACACACACACACACACACACATGTACACACACATGTACACACCCACACTCACATGCAGAACATGGGAAACATGGTCACAATCAAACTAGACAAAACGTGACCTGTGTGAACATAAAGGTGACTGATGAGGGTGTTTTATGTCTTGTTCCAGCACTCCATTTAAGTGCCTGTAAAATTTACTGCAGCTATAATCGACCCCTATGAGGAGGACCGCTGGTGGAACTACATGCCCAGAGTGCTGCATAGTGCGTTAGATTGAGGGGATCGGAGAAATCTTTTGTCTTTCTGGACTAGATAAACTATAGTTTTTAGCTTGTGTTCATTATATAAACTTAAAATCCCCGGGTAGAAATATACTGTAGGCTGTCTGTGCAGTATGATGTTTTTGAAACAGTATGCCCTGGCAATGGTAATACATAATGTAAATAAGAATCAAGTACAAATCGACTGTATGTGTCCTTATAAAGACCTATGAAGTCAAACACGATCACCATATTCAAGTAAGATCTGTTTTAATGGAATTCTTAGATTCAGCCAAATGTTGTTGTTTTTTTGTGCACATAACATCTGTTTGCATGAGTGAGTGTGGTGTGTTTGTGTGTGCAAGTATGTGGAAATCACGTATTGGCACTCCAGGGCAATGCATTTGTCTGTGGTAACGTGAATGACAGTTCGCTTTGTTTGAGAATGCCGTGCTAGTGCTTGTACGTGGGAGTGAGTTTCTCTCGTTGCCTGCGAGAGGCATTGTTTAACACTAGCTCATTAGTCAGGCATCAAGTTCTGACTCCCCAAATGGCTGTTGACAGAATAGGATACCATCTATGGATCTGTGTTTGGGTTGACTGACTGTTCTTCTGGATTCAGCTGATTCATCCTCTCCATGCACACACACACACAGAAACACACACACACACTTAGACACAAAAAGATACACACACACACACACACACACACACACACACACACACACACACACACACACACACACACACACACACACTCTTACATACAAACTGTCAGACACACATACACATACATCCACTCTTTCTCTTGCATACACACACACACACACACTCGTTTCTTCTCTCACCCCATCTCTATCTATCTTTATGGTGATGGCTGCTTTGTAATTAGCAGACAGTGGAGGAAGGTGGGGGTGTTTAAAGCAGACTGCTGTTTGATGCTGAGAGCTTTGACTTGGACATCTTCAAAAAAAAAAAAAAAACATTACTGCTGTAATTTTAATGAGGGCCTCAGAGTGCCAAAGCACAATGGCCCACATTAGCACCATGTCTACCCGTGGCTCTTACGTGACACATACCACTCCCACCGTCTCCACCACCCCTCACACATACACTTGCCAGACACACACACACACACACACACACACACACACACACACAGAGGGAGGGAGAGACACATTCACAGATAAACACACTTGTCCTTTTAGTCTCAAGTAATGGGTTTCTAAATAAAGTATGTGAGTGGACATGAAGCAGCTTGAGGTCCATTTTAACTGATGGGAGCTCAGTGACCTCCATGCTGCCTATGCAGAGGCCCGCCAGCAGGAGGCACCACTACTGAATGAACAATGCACATAGAGCTGACTGGCTCAAGTCTTTTTTGGGTCCTAGAATTTGACCTTTGACCACCTTGGCACCACCAATAATTTTGAATATTATCAATGCTTAACCACCCACATACACTGTAAATCTGACACACCCTTTAACAGTTGCATTAGTTATAGTTGTGTGGCATACATCGTACCAATTTAAGCCTGCATATTTTTACTCTTCAATGGTTTATAATCTTAAAAGGCAGTGAGCTCACAATAAAGTACTCTGGTGACAAGTCAACATTATGCTCTGAAAGTAACAAAAAACCCCAAAAGGTATTTATTATTGTATTTATTGTCAACAAGTTACTACTTCAATCCTGGAAATCCAGAACCAAATCCGAAAGATTAAAGGAAAATTCCGGTATTTAGCACTTTGAGTCCCTTTTCTAGTTCTGTTCTGTTTTGGATGAACTAGAGTGGTGAACACTGACATTTTGACGATTGGTCCTGTCTTGACTTTTCCGACTCGTTTTGAATCGCCTTTGACTAGTCAGAGTGGCTGCCTACAGGCATGCTCAAACATGTCCTAAAACAACCCTTAACGTTCGTTTTCAAAACTGTGCAACTCACCGAGTGGTTAGTGGTGTTTGTTGATTATTGAAATCAAATATATCGGCGCAATGTATGATTTCCAGCCGTCTTATTTGCTATTGTGGAACTATTTTTTTAGACACCTCACAACCGCGTATAAACTTCCGCTCAATATTTAAGCCTGAAGCATAGACGGTGGCGCAGTAATATCAACGTGCAATGAGTCTTCCAATCGAAATCAATGGGATTTTACAAAATGGCAAATAAAACACGACAGAAACTGTATTTCGCTACACTGCTTGTTTTGGAACATCAACGAACACCACTAACCACTCGGTTAGTTGCACAGTTTTGAGGAAGGAAATGCAAGCACCCATCCCATTTGGTCCCATTTGGATATCTTATATTGTATTTGTACCAAAAATGACATTGTAGCCTACAGTGATTCGAAGAGCAATAAACAGTGTTGTAAGGCTGTGTGTATAAAACCGCTTCTTTATCAGCTGGCTAACGCTACTTTTGCCAGCTCCCCGGTCAAACAGCAGGTCAAATTTTGTATAACTTTTGCAGACAAGAAAGATACGTTTAGATTCCTATGTGAACAGTTTAGGAAAAAAGTACCTATTTAGAAATTTGCTTTGCCATTTTTCTACTGTCCCAGAGTTGTCCCAGACATCATTCTATTGTGTCCCGGAGGCATTTTTTATAGTCCCTGGGACGTCGGGACATCGTTAATTTCAAGCCCTGACTATAGGCCTAAGTTTATCAAGTTCTGTCTCACACATGTGCACACACACACACACACACAATCAATCAATCAACCGCTATCTAGTCCAAGCAAAGTCCTTTTCTGTGAGAATCATGTTCTTTGATTTCTCAAGTGCTTTTAACACCATCCAACCCCTCAGACTGGGAGACAAGCTCTTGCAGATGGGTGTGGATGCTCACCTGGTAACCTGGATTACAGATTACCTGACCGAGCGACCACAGTTCGTCAGACTGAAGAACTGTCTCTCTGACACTGTGATCAGCAGCACCGGAGCGCCACAGGGAACTGTGCTCTCTCCAGTTCTGTTCACCCTGTACACATCTGACTTCTGCTACAACACCGAGTCATGCCACATGCAGAAGTTTTCTGACGATACTGCAATTGTGGGGTGTATCAGGGACGAGCAAGAGGAGGAGTACAGGAGCCTGAGTTTGTGCATTGGTGCAAACTCAATCACCTTCAACTCAACACTTCAAAGACCAAAGAGATGGTGGTGGATTTCCGCAGGTCTAAGCCCGCTCTGCTACCAGTCTCCATTGATGGGGTCAATATGGAGGTGGTAAGCACCTACAAGTATCTGGGTCTCCACCTGGACAATAAACTGGACTGGTCATCTAACACTGACGCACTCTACAAGAAAGGACAGAGCAGGCTGTAGTGCATCACTTCAATATCTGACAAAAGGACCCTGAACAAACTGATCAACATCTTGGACAATGAATGTCATCCACTCTACAGCACTATTAAAAAACAAAAGAGCTTGATCAGCTGGAGACTTCGCTCACTGTCATGCACAACTGAAAGGCTGAGGAAGTCATTTGTCCCCAGGGCCATTGAACTGTTCAATGCCTCACTAAAGGGAAGAGGAGAGATAGACTTCTCTGCTTAGTCTGTCTGCCTCTCCACCCTCTCCATGTTTGAGTACTGACTCCCCACTACTGCTTTACTACTGTTTTACTACTGTTTTACTAATGTCCACAGCCTAATGTTTTCACTACTGTTTTACTGCTACACTGTTTTTCATGCTATATTAGCACACATAATCAATGCTGCGGTCAGGCTTCTGCTACAATACTGCATGAATGAATGGCTATAACCCTATTACCTCAACCTGTTCTTGCACTGAAATAGTTTTTTATTTTACCTTGTCTACATTATACTTTACTCTCCTATTTGTCCATATTATTTATGCTGGTCTCTAGACCTTATTCTTGCACTGTTGGACTAATGTTGGACTACTTTTTGCACCATCACCATGACACTCACTCTCTTGAGCACCTTACCATGCACACATAACTAAAGGACTATGGTTGGACTACTTTTTGCATCTTCACCATGACACTCACTCCCTTGAGCACCTTACCAGTTCCGGCCCTGTCACTACAAACGTCTTATGCTTGATCACCCTCAAGCACATTGGACTTTTTAAATTTAATTTATATAGTATATTTAGTATTTTGTTTTGTTAGTTTTATTATCTTCTACTGTCTTTATTGTACAGTGGAGTTTAGTTATATGTTTATACTTATACTTATGTTTACCATTTCTGCTGTAAGTGCATGTTGTGTGTGATGTCTGTATGCTACTGAGACCCTTGAATTTCCCCTTGGGGATCAATAAAGTATCTATCTATCTACTGTATCTATCTATCTATCTTTAGACAAGTCCCTCCACTCGGCGGCCATATTGCAACACTTTTTGGGCACTCATCGGGCATCCTATTCGGCAGAAATGCGCGTGCGCAAGGCGTCACGACACCAACCTTGCTCCAGCTGCAAGTTCACAACACATGATTGGCACGATGTCCGCACAACTCACCATTTGATTGGTTCAATGTATTCACATGTCAACATTTCGACGAGGAAGGGGTGGGATATGTGTAGACAACGGCCGTATTGGCGTTCCAAACTAACCCCATGCATTTCTATGGAGGATTTTTTGAGTGCTGTGTCTCCTCATTAGAATGTCTCTGGCCCAAGGTCCAAGGCAGATGAGCTGCAGAAAGAGCCCAGGTCATATAAATTGGATGATGAATGAAAGTGGGCGCCAACCCAGCGCTGAAAAGTCAAGTAAAGCATTTTCACATGTTTGGCATCATTACGTACTGCTCTGTGGCTTTACATGCTCCATTTTCCCTGTTAGTCACTGAAACAGAATTGCCGTTCTGAGCCGAAGCTTTTGACATTCTCATTCCTCTCGCTGCTTTGTTGTTTGTGCAGTGAGTCGTATTAACATAACATTCTCTCGCTCCCCGCTCCCAAGTGTGAGAAAGTTACTCTCACAAACAGACAGCCAAAAAGATTGGCTCTAATATCTGTCAGAGGCGTGCTTTGGTCAGTGACAGTAAGCACAGGGGAAAAATTACATTTCCATTTCCATTTGGAAAAGCTGTACTTTACCGGCAGGCAATATTTGATATTCTGAAAGTGGAAATGGCGTCAGTTACCAGGGGCTACTTTTCCTGTAATGCAAATTTAATAGCATATTTACACAACCTGTGACACGTATTGATCAGCAACAGGAGTAGGACAATTTTGACTCCATCAATCGGGTTCAATCATCATATGTTTACACACACACACACACACACACACACACACACACACACACACACACATCAAGACTAACTTCTACTAAAGTATAAAGTATGCTTTTCTAATACTGCATGTTTTTAAGGGCATTGAGCTTTTCTACTAGTACCAGAGAATTTCTAATGAGGAGACACAGCACTCAAATAATCCTCCATAGAAATACATGGGGTTAGTTCATAACGGCAATATGGGAGTTGTCTACACATATATCCCACCCCTTCCTGCATGCCTTCCCATTCATTTGAATAGGAAAATAGCTGCCTGATGCCCAAGATGGCCGCCTAGTGGGGGGGCTTGCCTATAAAGACTTTGCTAGTACCTTTACCAGTGGAGTTGCTGATATTTTGCTTTGTGCTTTGTGGGATGTCCGGTTTCAGAATCTCAGAGCCTGAGGTAAATTTAAATAAATGAGGGATATCGCTGCCTCTTCCGGTTTGGGACAGCTCGGTGAAAACAGACGCATGGATAACTGATGTTAATATTGATTTTGAAAACGTAAGGATGGTGAACTGAATAGTGGACGACCTTCAGTAAAACGGTGTGTCATAGTATAAGTTCATATACTCTTTTGATCCCGTGAGGGAAATTTGGTCTCTGCATTTATTCCAATCCGTAAATTAGTGAAACACACTCAGCACACAGTGAACACACAGTGAGGTGAAGCATACACTAATCCCGGCCCAGTGAGCTGCCTGCAACAACAGCGGTGCTCAGGGAGCAGTGAGGGGTTAAGTGCCTTGCACAGGGGCACTTCAGCCATGCCTACTGGTCGGGGTTTGAACCGGCAACCCACCGGTTACAAGTCCGAAACGCTAACCAGTAGGCATGGCTGCCCCCCAGTAGGCCACGGCTGTCCCATCACATAGCCTAACAAAGAATTGACTTAACGAAATGTTCCTTTATAAAGGCAAAAGTTTATAAAGGCAAAGTTTCAATAGCAGCTGCTTCTAATAATATCAATTTATCTATGCCAACAAAGCTTTAGACTGACCTGCAGTTGCAGTTTACAGTAGAGAGACTGTCATAACAATCAGTGGCAGAATGCATAAGAGAGTTGTATAAGAAACGCCCAGATTTTGAGATTGCTCCTTGCAAAAAAGGACAGATTTAAGTGAATTAGAAAATTCACCCAGGCTGAAATGCACATTGGAGAATTCACCCCTATGTCAAGAGAAGATACAAAATGCAAGAATTATCGAGAACAATAATCACGGTGGTTCTCCCCATCTGTACCTTAGACTTAAGTCACAGCCCTCACCACTGCCCATGCAGACATCCTATACCCACCAACCTACCTCACATATCTACATACCTCACATACCTACCTCACATATCTACTTACCTACCTCACATACCTACATACCTACCTACCTCTGCTCTCCATGGGACTGAGAGCACAATTTGAGAGGTTTTATGCGCCATTGAAGGATCTAAATATTTCATTAGCGGAAGTGAATTGGCAGAGAAATTACTCACTTTGGGGAATGCTTATGGAAATAACAGTGCCAGACATAGCCCTCTTTGCCAGTAGAAACACAGTTCATAACCATACTGTACACACCAAATGTCTAACTTTCAATGTACAGTAGTCATGACATTGTGTTTTGTGGTGTAAAATTCTGGATTTGCTCGAAAGTTCTCAGGCAGAGTCAGTAGTCAATCATAAATCTCAGAAAGCTTTATTCACGGTACCTGGGACTTACGTCATGTCGCTAACAGGCACAGTCCGAAGATACAATACAAATACACTTCTTCTTATGCCCCCCTGTCAAGCTTACATCTCCATCTGTGGTATGTCAATCATCTTATGACTCCATTACCTAACTCATCAACAGTGACCACAAGGATGTATCCCCTAACGACCGACATCTGTGGTATTCCCTCAATATTGACCTGATCCCTGTAAATAATGGGCGCCAGCTTTCTCGAGGCCTGACAGTTTTCTATTTTAAGTCCCATACTATCCATACAGAAACAGCATGTACTCCAAAACAGGCAAGGAATACCACAGATGCTAGTTACAAATCATCATCTCAGTTTCTGTCTACTTGTACATTTCCGTGAATAACTTGCTCACAAACAAGACCAAAAGTGTAAATGAGTAAATATAGATCAGTATGTATAAGGCACATCCCCTTAAGGTTAACATTTCTTCCTACAGTTTAGTTAAGGTTATACATCTTATAGAGTAGTGAATAAGGAACTGGGATAGCGTGCAGTTGCCTGAAAAGTTGTGGGTTCAATTCCTGGCTTCCACCGTTGGGCCCTTGAGCAAGACACTTAACCCCAAGTTGCTCCGGGCACAATGTAGTCCCTTGTAATAGAATACATACAGTATGCAAGTCACTTTGGATAAAAAGTGTCTGCTGAATGAATAAATGTAAATTGTAAGTGTATGAAATTGAGTAGTTCATCATCAAATTAATCTTTTGTTTTACTTTTCCATCACAGGATCAAAAGAGTATACTTATACGTTGTACTTGTGTCTTAAATGTCTCAGTATTTTCATGTTTGTTTTGTGTAATACCCCAGACTGACCCCCAATTACACTTAGCCTGGTTAGCACGCATACTTTCTCAGTTGTAATTTAGAGTGGGTCTGGAAAAGGTTTGTTGACTTTAAACTTAAATTGGTGCATTAAACTCTTACCAAATTGTTTCAGAAGTGAAGCAATCTCGTAATGTTAGTGTAAAGTTTTAAATGTTGTTTACTCAGTTCCAAAGAAATACATCTCAATGCCGGATTAGCGATTGTATTTGCGTGGCTATGTTTTAGGGACATTGGAAATGGGCTTCAATGGCCTCTTGGCCAGACGGACCTGCAGAGCAAATTCCAAATTCCAAAGGTTCGTATGGGTATTCTAAGGCTAGGTTTCACTCAGTGTTAACACCATTCCAGTATTATTAATAGCTAAAGACACATCAAATGACTGCATTAATCTCAGTGCCTTAACTCATCAGAATCCTCCACACATCTAATGTCTAATACCAGTTAAGCCTTTATGAGTCTTTTTATAAAGCTCATTAGTTGAAATGGCCCTCCCGTAATGATGACTGATTGGTCTGGAGTGGGACTGGAGACAACCATATGAGGGGAGACGAATGGACATACTGAAGAGGCCCCATACGCCACAATCTGGAGCTGGAAAGGAAAGGTATGTAGTAGATAAATAATATATAGATTCTCTCTCTCTCTCTGCATGTGTGTCTATGTGTTTGTCTCTCGTGCTGTCTCTCTCACCCTGTGTGTGTGTGTGTGTGGTGTGTGTATCCAATAACAGCTTGTGACAACCCTCACTGGTTGATGTGATACCATGTTTGAGGAAAGCAATGATAGTTTATCTTTACAATGTCAAGTGGCATCTATCACCCCCCCCCCCCCCCAACACACACACAACTCTCTAACACAAACACATATTCCTTCCACTCAGTGGTCCGGCCCTTGTGTCTGTGGTCATTTTACGCCTGAGTGCTTGCCCATAAACCACACTGAGCACGCCCAGCCCACCTCTGGAGAGATTGCCACACATGGCACCAGGACCTGCTGGGTGAAGGCGGGTGAGGTAATAGTAATGTGACCTTATGCTTAAAGCCCTCGTGATGGACAACATTGGCCCCAATACCACACATACAGTCTACCAACTAAAGATGAGACTGCAACACCAGGCAGACAGTGAGACTGCTACCATAAGAATATTAGCAACATAATTGATAGCTGTAGACAAGTGCACATGGAGTGCATAGAGTAATGTGTGTATAGACTTTGCTTTTCACACATACACACCTGTTTCAGCAAAGCAAGCTTTGGTGTATCACACAAACACACCTGTTTCAGCAAAGCAAGCTTTGGTGTATCACATATACACACCTGTTTCAGCAAAGCAGGTTTTGGTGGAGACTGTTGTTTCAACACATGTAAGCACTCATCATTGGGAATGGGTGATCATTGACTAGTTGCATCAACACAACCATGATTTATTAGGAAACTTAAGTGCAACCCTTTTGCCTGGCACAGATACCATTTCTCTGTCAAATTAGCAAATGTGGATTTAGACCCATCCTAAACACACCTCTGCCTATTGATTTAGATCACTATCAAAAAAGTAATCCACAATAGCCCCTGCTCCATAGCAACACCCATTCATATTAACAATAGCAAATATCTGCTGATATAAATATATCAAACTGTAAAACATCTGCACTAGATACAAAATCAGAAAGCAGTGGACCCATTTGAATTCAGAGAGAGATACAGAAAGAGAGAGAGAGAGTACCCAGTACTATGGGGCAGACAGACATGGGGGCAAATCCCTGATTAAAGTGTATTTACCAACCCTTGGGGGTCAACTCAGATTTAAGCGGTCTTAAACTAAAATGTCAAGTCGAATGAATGACTACAGGGAGGCCCCACACTGTGTCTTGGAGAGGACAATGTTTTATCTCAACACCCTGTTCAATTCCTCCATTATGGAGATGTCCCCCTCATTTCCTCTTCTGGTCACTCTGAGTAGAAACATAATGGCAAAGTCATAGCCCCACAGTCACACTTATGAAGAACTAATTGTGGCCTCGTGTTTCCTGGACAGAGTGTGCCGTAGCCTTCCTGACCATTCTGGCCCCCGGAAATGAGACTTCACTTTCTCATGGTCCGAGAGAGTGACCATTAATGTCACCAGAAAGTGTTTGGCTGGAACGGAAACCGCCACATTGTGTCATTATAATAACAGCCTATGAAAATATGGCTGTCAGAATATTGAGTTTGGAGCTGGCCAGAGGTCAAGTGGTGTCTGTGTATTGGAGAGTGGAGAAAGACGAGAAGAGAGAGAGAGAGAGAGAGAGAATAAGAGCGGGAAGAAAGACAGAGAAAGGCTGTAAGCCAGAGGGGAGAAAGATGAGCTTTTAAAGCTGTACTGAAGGATCCGGCAGGAGGAACACAGTGATGTCTGTCATCCCATAGGACTGCTGAGAAAGAAGAAATGTAAGAAAACACCAAAAAACCAAACATTTGTTGAGTTTATGCATTTCAGTGTGTTAAAATCCTGTCAACAAATAGGGAAAAATACAAACTGGAAAATAGGCTATAAACAGGCTGAAAATGTGTCCGCATCATCACATTGAGCATGTCCATAATATTTGCTTAGTATATCCAACAGTGCCAAACTTTGGAGCCCATCCTAACAGAAAGCGGGCTTCACCTTAGGCATGCAAACTCGTTTTAAAGGGCAGCGCTGCTTCCAGAAGCTTCCATGAGTCTGGATGTGCCCCCAGGGCGGTACATTTCCCCATGCCAAAGCTCTGGAAACTTCTAAAAGCCTGTCAGTTAGCATGGGCTTGCTCCCAAATTTACAGTGTGCTGTCAGACCGCAGGGGATGGGCCTGACTCTGGTCCACTGCCAGACCCATCAGAGGAGTCGAGTTGAAGAGGACCCTACCCGCCCCAGAAGGATGAGGTTATTCATTTTGGAGAGGAGTAGCTTCCCTTGGCCCCATGCCCATCACCCATCTCTTCAGATATTATTTAATCCTCTTTATGCCGAGGGGCCGTCCTTTCAACCTGATGAGAGCATAGGCTTCATTTTTTTTTTTTACCGTGTTTGACTGAGATGTCAATTATGGCCGATCAATAATGTGGCTGTGTAAACAAAAAAAAATTACTCTGAGGTGACTTTTTTCAGGTAATATGGGTTTTTAGATTGGTGCCTTGTGTTTGTAATGGTTATTATCTTTGTTTTCATGACAACACAAAAAAATCGACTAATTTGTGTTTTATCTGGATGATATGTTGTTGTAATGTGAGAGGGGAATTGGGATGGCGTGCAGTTGGACCTACCTAGGCATTGTTTGTTTGAGTCATTTCATTATACACAATGGAGGAACAGTCCTTGCTCTGACAAATTGATTTGTTCTAAATGAAACCCGGAGAAAGCTTTAGTTACAATAAACATGAAGCTGATGTTCAGAGAATGGAGAGACAACAGAATATTTTTACAGCCAGGTAACCCACAACATCTGCAATATGATATCGTATTGTTTTAGGAAATGAAAACACTATGCTACAATGCTGCCTACATTAAATGGTTACTGTGCATTGGGTTAAACAGCTATAAATCTACATTGCAGTATGAGAAGTATTAAATCAACCCCGACTTCTATTTCTTGATTTTAGACCTGAGCACAAATACTATTTCAATAATGAAAGCCATAAATAAAAAAGGCAACTCTATCCTCAGGGTTACTCAACTATTGAGTATCGGAATTAATGTTTTCCCTAAGTATTGTATAATTCTGGGGTATTCTCACTGTATTCTGATGTGTTCATATGTTACATCTGTGTGTAGTATACAACAGGGAGAAGTCCATATTATTGTACATAACTGTGCCTTAGGCCTGTGTACCAGCAGGAAGGTCATACAGGCCGATGTTTAGGAACATCCGTGATAACATGGGCCGAGGGAGACAGCATGTCTGCCTATTCGGGCTAGTATCTCCATCTGGCCAGGGCCGGGTTTTGTACACTGGTTGTCACCTGCCACGTTGGCATGATTGACGTTTGTATGTTTTAGTATAACAGGCTTTGTCTTAGGTTTTGACACGGAGACGGATCGAGGAAGCGACCCGAGGAGCATCTTCTGTCGGAAGGCTCAGCAGCCGCTTCTAATAACAACCACAACTGTTAGACTCTGCACAGTTTTACTGTTTGAGACTTAGCCTGTGTGCTGTTACTCATTGTTGTACCATCTACAATAAATCATCATCTAATCGCCGATCCTGATCCCGCCGTCAAGCTTTATTGACCATCTTCAATACAGAAATTAGAACTAAAACACAACGCAACAACCAGAGAATACAGTATAACCCATAGCACAAACTAAACACGCTCAGAGAACCGATTTTATTTTTTCTTTGTGCTTTTAACACTTTTGGAAATGCACACTAACTGCTTCCTGTAGAGGCAGTAGGGAGCTCTAAGGCCCTTCATTGTATTTGCAATGCAAATGAGTTCAGATAAGGGATAACGCATTACATATTCCTCCAGCAGCTCTGGCCTGACACACACTCACAGAGGCAGGTCTGTCCAAAAAGATATGTTCAGTATCTATATATTTTTTTGATTCACTGTGCAGTCAATCACTATTGATCTCTTTAGGCCACACTTCAATGGGATTTAGTAGATAAGACAGTGCTGCTCAATGCTGTGGTTCAGAACGTAGGCTGCGTGTCTATCTTGTGTTGAGACCATTTGAATAATGGGCCCCTTATACTTTACAAGAACACTCCCTTAGTCTTGACCTATAGGCTGCGTGAGTAGTCCACTGTCCTTGACCGGAGAGCAAAAAAATATTTTGTTGTCAATATAGTGATTGTTTCATTTTGAAATTAGAACATTTGTACTATCACAAGATGAGAACTGATAACAGCTAATGAGTCAACAGCCTAATGTCCCAATAATAACTACTGCTGCGGTTTCTGGGGACAAAACGTTCTTGAGTGTGACAACACAGCAAGCAAACACCGAAATTACTGTGCATCTGGCATTGTGCGGACACATCCTGATGTTTCATCTCACAGTGCCAGCAGGGACAATCAAGGGCAGGGCCTGGCATTGGCACAGTGGAGGGTAAAGAATGAGAGAGTGAGAGAGAGGGAAGGGAAGAAAGAAAGGAAGCATTTTTTTCCGGCATTCCGACACAAGTAATTACACTTTTACCCTTCTTCCATCTGTGGGCAGCCCCATGCTAAGTGCAGCCTGTAGCCATGTTAATTACAGTAAATTACCGCTTCTGGTGTGTCCTTCATGCTAAAGACTCTCAGGTGGCCTGACTGTCATCCCTTGGCTTTTCCCCTTGACACACACACTCTCTCTCTCTCTCTCTCAAACACACACACACACACATAGACACACGCACCAACACATTCAGGTGCGCACACAAACAGACACACAGTAGTTATGAGAGCGATGAACACAGAATGTCTGTAAAAATGGGACATTATTATCCATTGCCAAGGCAATAGCGGCCACCGTCAGCACGGACTCATATACTGCATAATCACAATGACTACGGTCTCTGGTCTCTTAGGTCAGATGTGATTCAATATCTAGCTCTGGATGGTTTGTAATAATAGCAGAGAATTGACCTTTGCTTGAGTTTTAAATAAATAATGAACCACTGTAAAATGATACGCAGTCAATAAATAATACAGCGAACAACGTAAACATGTTGACCAATACACAGTTCTTTTTACCTGGTGGGGCATAGATTATGCATGGCTCCTCCCTGTGCAGAGTTGTTGGACATTTTAGGAGATCAATGGAATGGCCATTTTGCTCCCATAATATTGCAATAGACTACTGGGAGATATGTAAAAAAAAAAACAGTAAATGTAGTTTGGTGATATGGATCAAAGTTTGAGAGAGACAATATGTTGGTGGGTATAATAGGTATAGAGATAATAGGTATGCTACTCACTGCAGGGTGGCATTACAATGTGATGTTTTTTCTCAGGATTGCACATCTACATAAACTCGCATAATCCGGACATGCCTCCCACAGGTGTATGAAGCAGTCTCCATGTGATGTGGACAGTATTTATCTTGTTTTAGACAAACCCTTCTCTGTGGTCCTGGATCTTTTTGGAGCATAACCAAATAAACAGCTTTGCCATGACTCCTATAGTAACCACTGCAATGGACACAATTCCATATCTTATTTTCACCTCCTATAAATGACTCACTGTTGTACATAATTAATCTCCATCGTCTACATAACTGCACAGAATACTGTACTCAACCTGCACTTCGGTATTTAATGCTTCTTTTTGCACTTCTGGTTGAATGTCAACTGCATTTCATCAGTGGTGGAATGTAACGAAGTACAAATACTTCGTTACTGTACTTAAGTAAATTTTCCACGTATTTGTACTTTACTTAAGTAGAATTTATAGTGCATACTTTTGACTTTTACTTCGTTACATTTTACAGCAATTATCTGTACTTTTACTCCGCTACATTTCTACAACACCATCGTTCCTTTTTATGATACATTTTATGATCAGATTTTTTTTCTCTCTGACAAATACGTTTGTTTTACCAGGGGGCGGGGTTGCTACCAAAGATTCTGGAGTGCTACGTGCCCAGCTTCTAAATCTTTGAAACGTAAGCTTCTAGTCTAGACCAGGCAAAGCGTGAGCTTGTTACCATCTGCATTCGGTAGGCTATATTCACCAGACCCATGGCTACACTGGACATGCAACTGTGTTCTGTGCCTTTCTCTGTCTGTTATCTGCAGCGTTAGGGCCTCCTCTCCGATGAGATTGCTATCCGCGGATCAGCGAAGTTACAGGCTATGCCCATATCTGTCACACGTCTGATCATTTGCGGCACAAATGAATGGTAGACTATTATAGAACCGCTGGGCAAAAAAAACGTAGCATTTTCCAGATTAGGAAATATTTCTTAATTGTGTGTGATCAAATAAAGAGGCATAGCCTACAATTGGGGGGTAGAAATGTGAGCGCTTATTCAATGTCTATGTGTGTCTGCGCAAGTGAAACTGAACCTAATCATAAAGACACCTTTCTCTGTTCAATCAGCAGAATTGGCATTACGATCCACCCGACGTTTCCCTGGTCTACCCCGTTAAACTTCAGGCTCTCGTGTTTTGCTGAATTATATACTCAGCAGATCACCCTAGTAGATAACCAGAATTACAGTCTCTAGAACTGTAGGTCAGAATGTAAACTGGGCCACAGATGGTAAGCACAATTGCATTAGCTTAAAACTATCTAGTCGAGTATAACCTAATAAAATGCCACAGCCCATACTAATTTTTCTTTTAGAATATAGATATTAAGAGAATAAATCATTATGCAAATACTTTTACTTTTAATACTTAAAGTACATTTAAAAGCAGGTACTTTTTACTTTTACTTAAGTAGGGTTGTCATTGTGGTACTTTTACTTTTACTAAAGTAAATATTTGTCTGTGTATTTGTACTTTTACTTAAGTACTGAGATTCAGTACTTCCTCCACCACTGCATTTCATTGGCTCTGTACCTGTACTCTGCTAAATGACAATAAAGTTGAATCTAATTTAATCTAATCTTATGTCTGGGCAGCAAAATATGAAGACGTCTCTGTATTGTTTTATGTAAGGAATGACAGCGTAGGCAGAGTATAACGGACGGTACTTTACTCAGTCACAAAGCATGGCATCAGTAGAACATGGCAGTACGGAAGCATAACTACATTTGTAAACATCCTGTACACCTACTTCCTGTTTAATTAAGCAGTGAACACATTTCCCCCTTCTAAGAAAAGGCTCAGTTTTCTTACACAACATACATGTATATATAATATAAGATCATGTAATCCATTGGCAGGAACAATCTTCAATACTGCTTATTAATTACTAAACTGGTATGCAACTCAGTTTCATCAACCACAGATAAAGAACTCATGTACATTTTCTCACATCAGGTTAATCAGATTCCACCAGCTTATTTTGAACACAGAAATAAAATAATACATCTGTCTGAAGTAATACACATGGGAATGCAGAATGAACTAGCCCTTCTGACTGAAACATTACTGTGCAATACAGTTAAACTCAAGTATGACCAACTACATAAATTCAAACATTCAAGACCATGTAAGTGCAATTATATACATTATATGTATGACAGTGTTACGGCATTTTCAAGTAACATAGTCCTTCAGCCAGGTAGGCTGGTGAGAATCTCTCATGGGCCTGGACTTAGGTGTGTGGTCTGGTGGTTTAGTGCCCTCATCAGTGTGTGTAGGTGTATCTGTGGTGTTGGGGAATGCAGTAAGGTAGGAGGCATTCCAGGTGTTACCATTACTCAGTATGTACAGTGGGCAGTGCTTCGACTTGGCCAGCTTCACTCGCGGTCCGCGCTCGGGATCACGCGACTTTAATTTGTATTTTTCCAGTGACGCTGCAACGACGCTGCAACAACCGGCAGAGGTCTCAAGTGAGCAGGGTGTCTCGTAAAAAGAAATGGAGTTGGAAAACCCTACACAGACTTCACTACAGACTTTAGCAGACTGGTTTAGAAATAATTTAATAGCCAGAAATATGCCTGCCCTGCCCTAATAAAGAAATATTTGGTTAACGGCGAGTGAATCCCGTTTGCAGCCGCAGAAGAAACGCAGGACAAATTAAACATTTTGGTTTTCTCTGAGTGCAACGATGATAGACAGACATCATTTGGACAAAATATAGAGCATATTAACCTCCGTTGCTCAGCCAAATGCCTTCCTGTTACGTCCTGTTATCACGGAGTTACAGGCGATAAACGATTTTTGATGGTCACAAGTTTACTTCATTAGCGTGTTTTTCATTTAAAGGCATGACTTCGTGCTAATTCAGAAGAGCATTTAGTGCTCTCCCCAATCCCAGACGTTCACATTGCATGTTTGTTTGTAATGGATGCAACCGCGAGATACGCTTGTCATAGGCGCCGATACCGTGGGTGCTCCGTCTCTCGGGCACTCACTGAAAACATAGAGCACCCACGTGTGCCAGCTTACAGTCCCGGCTAAATTTATATTAATTTAAAATCAAACATCGCAGTTTATGTTAAATTCAGCATCTCTCATAATGTGATTGGATATGTTGCTGTCAATTCCCTACTCCTTATACTAACCACCAATGAGAGCATCTCTCCTATGAAAATTCCTGACACTTCCCATCTGAAGAATTAACGCAAGGCTTTGTCGGGTCTTCAGCCCCGAATGATTAAAATGTATATAGCCCTGAATATCATTTTAAAAGTTGTCTGACAAAGCTTATTGTTTTGTGACACAGCTAAACACTGGTACCTCATAGAACATCTATAACATAGCCTAGGTGGTCGCAACTCACAAAAGTAAAGCAGATAGAAAGAACTCACGCAAATCTAGCCTACAACATGCAGACAGCTTCATGTGCAGGGGAGAGAGCGTGCGCACAGGTGCTTTATGATTTTTGGCTTCTGATGGTATCTTGCTAATTCACTGAACTGCTAATTCACTGAAATGGTATTGCCTTTATCTTATAACTCCTTGTCTGAGCGACTACCAGGCCTATGGTTTTTAAAAGTCAGATGTTCCCTGACAAAGACATTCGAAAATTAAGAATGTTTATTGACTTGAAAAATACACTATTTTTTGCAAACTCCCTTCATTCAACCCTTGAAGACATCGCGGTCTGGTGCAGTGTTGCACGGGTTTGGTCACAAGCGGCCCGCGGTCGCCCGATAATTTAATCAACCCGATCGCAACTCGGAACGCGAATTTTAATTAGGACAAAATTATACCCGACCCGCTTATTTACAAAATGTGTGCTTTTGGTTATAGCCTGCATGCAGTGTGACAGTAGGCCATTTCTGTAAAACAAACTAATTTATTTGCGAAACTTTATGCGGTAGAACTACACGCAGTATGCAGGACATAATGTTTGCGCAGGAGAGAGAATGAGAATAAGAGCGCAAGCACGCACGCAACCACCAAGGATTAGAACACTATAGGATACGATTTGAAGGCCATGGACATACATCTTTCTTTCGAAAACAGAAATGGTGAGGCAAGGTATAGGCAAGAGAGATACATTGCTGGTCAAAACGTTAGCGTAAGAACTGCTTTATAATGCTGAATAAAGCACAAAGCACATTTACTAAAGCACATCCACTGTTTAAAGTCACAAACACAATGAACTAAGGTGACTTTTATGCATGCGCGAACCTATACATACCGGTAGGTATGGCTGTGTAGTCTGTGCCTGCCATAACATTTATTCCTGCAGGCTGCCCGTTTTGGCTGTCATACTTTTAAATGGCTTCGCAAGAAGTAGGCCTACATAGACCATAACTTGTACTACTGTCATCTTCTTTAAGAACTTTTCCCAATATTTCCCATAGCTTATCGCTTTTCCTGAAGGGGTGTCTTTATTATTTTAACTCGAGTCTTCAGCTTCTTTACTGTTGACTTTACTGTATTGATGCTAGCCTTCTCGTGATATTTTAAGGCCTATTTGTAGAAAATATATATTTAAATATAGCCGCAAGCGGCAATGGCGGGCCCGAGCACCTGCGGGCCGCAACCCGTGACATGTCGGAATCCAACAAAGCACCGACGTGGTGCATTTGTGAAATGTACATATTTGATGCGTGTGCTATTTGTTTTTGTATTTTATTTTCTGCCACATGTACTTGCTTGGCCAGGTGGGGGCGCAATGCAAGGCAGGCCCATTGGGTGTCATCATAATCATAATATATATTAAACTGAGAAATTTCAGACCATTCATTTTAAGCAAAGAACATTTCTGATACACTTTTTGGTTGGCCAGATGGTGGCGCTATGTTAGGCATGAAAATTACACATGTGAATATCATCACAATAATGATATCCAAAATGTTTGTAAACTTTCAGATTAATCACTTAAGGCATTGTCCATTTCTGGCACATTTCCTGCTTGACCAAGTGGTGGCGCTATGCCAGGCAGGCCCATTGGGTGTCTGGATATCATCATAATCATAATATCTATTAACCTGAGAAGTTTCAGACCATTTATTCAAAGCATAGAGCATTTCTGGCACATTTCCTGCTTGGCCAGAAGGTGGCGCTATGCTAGGCCTGTGAATTACACATGTGAATATCATCACAATAATGATATCCAATATTTTATAAAGTTTCAGATCAATCACTTAAGGCATTGTCCATTTCTGGCACATTTCCTGCTTGGCCAGGTGGTGGTGCTGTGCCAGGCAGGCCCATTGGGTGTCTGGATATCATCATAATCATGATATCTATTAACCTGATAAGTTTCAGACCATTCATTCAATGCACTGTGATTTATGACACATTTCCTGTTTATGTGGTGAGATATTAAAATCATATTAAATATATTACAACATTCAAAAATCCATTCACAATTTAACATCAGCGACATCTTGGCATAATGTTTGCCAAATTTCAAATGAATCTGACAAACCGTCTAGGAGGAGTATGTTCAAATTGATCATGTGACATCAGTATAATTGTCATTCTTTCTGTTGCCAGTTGGTGGCGCTATGCCAAACATGCATTATTGGCATGTGAATATTATCATTAACATGGTCTTCAATGACCTGTGAAATTTAAAACATTTCAAGCCATGCATGGTGAATTATGACACATTTATTGTTTATGTGGAAGGGTATTAAAATGAACAATTTCGCCATTTTGTCAAATTACAACATATCAAAAAAAGGCTTCACAATTTAGAATCAGGAACATCTCGGCGTCATGTATACTAACTTTGACATGAATCGGATCAACCGTCTAGGGGGAGTACGTTAAAATTGATCATTTCCACAACGCACAAAATCTCAATTACCTCACTTCCTGTGGGCGTGGCTAATGGCATGTTAAAGAAGCCCTATGCAAGTCTGGTTATTCCTTCGCTGTTTCTGGGTTTTCGCCTGATTTGGACTCGCATTTTTCACGACATAGCTCCCCCTGCAGCTTTGGTAGCAAGTGACTGCTACGCTAAACCCCCACTAGCTAGCCATCAAGAAAACAAGCTAAACACATACAGGGCTCACAATAAAACGGTCGAGCAAACACATTGTTCAAGAGACTGTCAAACCACATTACAAAAACGAAGTTCACCCAAGGGTAGGCTACTTACAATTTCAACAGCAACAAAGTCAAGTCGGAGTCCGTTTTGCAGTCTTCTTAGAAACTACAATCTGACTACATTTTCGAGGCCTTCCGCAGAGTCACATCCGGATTTCTTCGGTCCGAGACCAGAAAGTTGCATATTCGTTTTTTCCGCGGAGAAGCACTAGGGGGAGATGAAGCAGCCACCAAACGACCCAAAAATGTTGTAGAACCATCAGAACGACTCTCAACCTGCATAATTAAGGTCATTTTTGCTAAAATTGTTGCATAGGGCTTCTTTAATACAAAAGTTGTTTGTTTTTGGGAGTTACATACACCCACCAAATTTGGTGTGTGTATCTAAAACTATATGCCAATCACAAATCACAGTGACATAAGGGGGCGCTATGGAGTTCCTGGGCAACGCCCGGTGCCAAGCTTTTATCCCTGTCTATTCACTGTATCACTTGATGTGTGTGCCAAATTCGGTGCTCGGGCCCTAATAATAGTGAAAAATAATAATCCTTACAAAAACAATAGGGCCTTGCGCCCTTCGGTGCTCGGGCCCTAATAATCCTTACAAAAACAATAGGGCCTTGCGCCCTCCGGTGCTCGGGCCCTAATAATACATTTTAACTGACCCGCCCGCAAATTACCCGAATATCATTAAAATATTTTGTTTATGACTCATAAACTCGGGTGACTGCGGTCATCCGCGGGCGACCGCTTAATTTCGGGCAGACCGCGCAACACTGTGCGCTATGTAGATCGTTTCTCGTACCATTTCATTTCTCAGAATTTAGGTCTACTAGGCCTACAATAACGTCATCACCAAATACATCTTTTATTTTTAGTTGATCAACCACAAAGAGTAGCATAGGCCTACTGTGCACAGTGCACTGACGACTGTAGCAGCCCAAGGTAACCAGTTGTTGTAGATGAGAGGCAACCCCTTGTTTCAGATAGCCTGGACAACATGTTACCTGGGTGTTGCCTACGTTATTAATTAATGGTAGCCTACAATAGTTAACTGATTCGCGTAACATTAGTTGGCTCAAAGAGTAGGGAATCAGGATGGAGAGAGTCACACGTGTGTTGCTTTTGCGGGATCGAATCCAGTTTAATGATAGTTTTCAAAACATATATTTTTTTACATGTCTTTTGTCCGAGTGGCTGTAATGTAGCCGAGCGCTCATGGCGTATGGCGTATGAAAAGCGACTTCAAACCGCCTAAAACAACTTGTTTGTGAATGTCTGACAACTGCTGCAGCGCATGCACGCACAAGGAAACCAGTAGGTGGAGAAACCAAGGCACACAACACCGGAACGATTTTAAGACTATTTCGCATAGCCTACTCAATGGTGCTATTTCACACGCATTATAGCGACCCCCACTCACCGGGGTTTGGTGGAAGGTGTTAATAGACGATTGGCGTAGCCTACAGTGGACTAGGGCTGTCAAAATTGCTCAAAAATGACGTTCGAATATCCCCTCTAAAATAAACACATGTATTCGAATATATTGGAATATATCTAGGCTATATTATTTGGGCATTATGTCAGTGACACGCATCATGTCATCTGTTTTTAACTTTTTGTATGGTTATTGCTTGACAGGGGGGATCCCAAGCAGCTTTCAGCCATAAGGCATTTCCTAATTCACCCGACACTGATATTCAAAATGTTGAAACTATTTCGGCATAGCATAACGTCGCTGTCCGATGAATACCACGTATCTCCATTTTTTCTGATTTTGAGTTTTTATGACGGATAGAATGTCCAGGTTCATTTCCGTATACAGTATGCTTCAGAGGCTGAGAATTTCCAGCACTAGAGTTAGCAGCTAGCTTGCTACGTTTTTATTGTGGAGATGTTAACGCACGGATTTCCTAAGTGAAGCTATGTTGACTGGGCATAGCGCTAACTTATCTTTTTTCTGATCTGTTTTCTTCCTTCCTTCAGGATGTTTTTCTCTCTAGAGGAGCTATGTCAATTGGTAAACGTTAGGTATTATAGGGTACTTGAGGCTAGGGTCAGCAATGAGGAGGAAGGTGTGTAGGAAACTAGAATTGAGTCAGCCAGACAGTTAAGTCTACATTGTATTCATTACTTTAATGTTAAATGGTTTTCCTCTATGTCATTCTTAGATTCACTTGAAAGTGACAATTCTAATACAGTTGCCAGTGAGGGTAAGTACTTTAGGCTTAAATGATTTTCTCCCAGTAGCAGCTACCTAACGTTACTATACAGCAACCCAAAGCCTATTGATTTGTTGCACATTAAGATGAAAGCCTGTCACACGTGTTATTCTGGTTCACTTGATCAAGGAAACTCCTACTGCATTTACAAGTTCTAACCCATCAAATTGTGTGTGGCTAAATTAAAACATTTTAATCATAGAGAATTCAAAATGTTACTGTACATTTGCTGGTCAAAGCTACTGATGCAAGCTCAGTTATGATTTATTCAAAGATTGTAGGCTATTCAGTGTGCTAAATGCATTTTATCTTTATTACTGTTAGATTCTCTGGAAAGTGACAAGGAAAATGACCATGAAAATCATTCCGACAACTGGCAACCCTTCACATCCCCATCCCTGAGGAAGACGTGTGTCAGCGTGGCCCCACTCTGTACATCCCCCCAGAAAATTAAAGCTCTCAAGTTCAAGCACCTTCAAGAACTAAAACATGTTTTACCCAAGGACTTTCATCCATTTTACAATGCACTTGACCATGAGTGATGGTCAGCTCAAATAGCACATTGACACATACACTTCTGCACACACACACACTTGCGCACATACAGACACACACACACTGTTGTGCGATGGTGCACAGCCGCCCTGGCCTCTGGTTTACTTTGTCTTGTGACTGCCTTGTGAATGAGTCTGGTCCTTCTGCGTCGTGGTCAAACTGGAGGTCTGGGGGGTTCAAAGCCAGGGGTCATGACGGCTCTCTCTTTTCCCTACAGGTGTCAGGAGTAGGATGGTTAACCGTGAGACCTTGAGAGGCGTGTCAGGTTTCAGCCGTTGGAGGCCCACCAGGTTTGGATGACCCCCTGTGTGAGTGTTGCCAGAGATGGGTGAAGCCCTAGCATGTGAATCTCCACGGGAAGGAGAGGTATGGTGGTAGTGGGGTGTGTGAGAGACACCCATGTGCACCAAGTGCATTGACAGGCCTCCTGAAGGGGAGGAGTCTGTGACAGGGTTATTCCCATAGTGGTTGAGGATGTACTCTGACAGTGATGCCAACTAGACTGGTGCTTTGGCGTTGCTGTTAAGCTGCGCGTGTGGTACTCTGCAGACTTAGGTCTGATGCCAGGGACACTGTTCTTGACCAGTCTGACTGACATTTTTTTCAAGTGAAGGGAGAGAACATCTCAGCATGCACATAGTACACACACACACACACAGCTGCATAGGCACTCACATTACATTCACACGTAAACGAGGGAACTGTCACCTCAGCTTGCACTTCGGCATACAAACACACACATGCTCAGCTGCATACCCTCACAGTCATGCACACTCATAGGCATACACACGTGCAGGCACATACACATAAATGCATACACGTAAACATACAGTACACAAATACACTCGCACATAGGTTTCACTTTAGGTGACTGCTCTCTCCCTGTCTCACTGTCATCCTCAACCACTATGGGAATAACCCTGTCAATGGAGGCCTGTCAATGCACTTGGTGCACATGGGTCTCTCACACACCCCACTACCACCATACTTCTCCTTCCCGTGGAGATCCACATGCTAGGGCTTCACCCATCTCTGGCAACACTCACACAGGGGGTCATCCAAACCTGGTGGGCCTCCAACGGCTGAAACCTGACACGCCTCTCAAGGTCTCACGGTTAACCATCCTACTCCTGACACCTGTAGGGAAAAGAGAGAGCCGTCATGACCCCTGGCTTTGAACCCCCCAGACCTCCAGTTTGACCACGACGCTAAAGGACCAGACTCATTCACAAGGCAGTCACAAAGTAAACCAGAGGCCAGGGCGGCTGTGCACCATCACACTTATAACAATTCCCTACACCTGTAGTGACTAGTACACAAACAATTAACACACATACACACCATGAAATATTTTTAACTGACTTAATAACAGGTTCAGGTTAACAACCATTTTGTTTTACTTGCAACAGACAATTCCCTACACCTGTAGTGACTAATATGCAAACAATTAACATACACACACTCACTATTACAAGTATTTAATGTTTTCTTGATAAAAGTATGTGTATTTGATTTGACTACCTGGATGAATGGGCTGTCCTGACAATGATTAATTTATTAATTCGATTTTCTATTTATTGAGTATTGACGTGTAATTGTTTATGTGCATGTTTTAAAATGACTTGGTCTTATCTGTTGAACTCTTGGAATTCCTATCAGCCAATTCTGACAAGAAAGACATGATTAAAATCTTGCATTAAGGCCTGTTGCTATTTTATAATTCCACCTGTAGTAGCAGTATTGAGTCTAATTACTGTAGTCGTTACTGCTTGTATCACCTGAAGAAGAAATATGAACTGGTTAACTGGAGTTTACTGAAACGGCAACTTCATAGTGTCAAATAAACATTGTTTTGATGATAGCCTGGTGTGACAATGACTTTCCTTTACAGTAGGCCAACCCTTATCGAGGTTAAAGTTTTCCCCGTGACGCCTAGGTCTAGGAGTGGAGAGGAGTGACAAAATTACGGTAGGACTTTGCAAACAAAATCTGTCTAGCATTGCCATGCCAGTGTATCGATTCATTGTCCCTTCATAGTTTGCAAGACACATTTCAGGTTGGACGTATTTAATAAACTGAGCGTAGGATATTCATCTGTCAATATGAAACGCGACTTGGCCATTCTAATTAATGATCGGAAAAACGCGTATCGACCACCGTTACTGTAAAATATGCACGTATGTCCATTTAAACTCAATTTTGGTAAAATATGGATTATATCATTACACTGGCAAGAATATGATTACATTTAAAGATGCCGTACCAAGTATGACAACGCTACGTTCAACTGCTTTGAAATTACGGTGTTTTTTTTACTTCCTGAAAAGTAACCGTTTTGGACATACGTGAGTTTCATCGGGCAGCGACGATAAGCAGTTTAATTAGGGCCCGAGCACCGAAGGGCGCAAGGCCCTATTGTTTTTGTAAGGATTATTATTATTATTGTTATTCTACTTTTTCGCTGTCCTGTTTTTGAGGTAGTTAACATGGTCAAAAACTCTTGAAATTTGGCACACACGTCAGGTGCCACACAACGCAGTTAGATACAAGAGCTTGACCCCGGGCGTGGCCTAGAGACTCGCTAGCGCCCCCTTAGGTGACTGATCCCGTGGTTGGCCTATATTTTGAGGTGGTTAACATGGTCGAAAAGTCTTGAAATTTAACACACATCATCAGGTGTCACACAAAGCAGCTAGGTACAAAAGCTAGCGCCCCCTTATGCCCCCTTAGGTGTCTGATCCCGTAGTGGGCATATACTTTCAGCTACACACACCAAATTTGGTAGGTGTCTGTATCTCCCTAAGATGAACAACTTTCGTATGTACAATGCATTAGCCACGCTCAACAGGAAGTGAGATATTTGGGATTTTGTGCAGACTAATATGTGATGAAATATGTGATGAATCATGATGCCAAAAGAGGTGCTTCCCATGGGTGAAAACGTATGAAATTCTACCCACATCAAGTGGCCCCTTATGTCACTGTGACTTGTGGTTGGCATATAGTTTTAGATACACACGCCAAATTTGGTGGGTGTATGTAACTCCCAAAACCAAACAGCTTTTAGCCATGCCCACAGGAAGTAGCTTGGCCTGTCTACGTACTTCCGGACGATTTCTTTTCCCTACAGTACTCTGTCTGGAATAGGTTGATTCGCACTCGTTTACTTCGGCAGTTGGGCAGCCGACTCCGCCTTAACAATCTTTGGACCAACCAGCGAACAGAGGGCGTCCCTGAGAGCGATTACGTACCCAGGCATGGTGTTTCAATTACTACGTCCCCGCCCCCGAAGCAGATCGCTTGGAATACATCAACGTAGGGAGCGAAAAGGGCTTATACTTATGAAATCTTTGAGCAAATGTGAATAATAGTTTAGCCTATTAACAGGAGTGTCACGAACGAAGTCACAGTGGAGTAGGATGTTATATCGTCAGCTAAACTTTAGTCATAGATTTTGTCACTTAAAAAGGCTACGAACGTACCCGAGTCAAACTGTAGTTTAGTAGGCTACATGGTCGCGTCAAAATCGCTATTTTTCAAACACTAAGAAGGCTCGACATAACTTGAAACTTTGATCGAAGCATCATCAGTGTCTCTACATATGAACTCGAGCATTAAGAACATTGTTTGTGTACACATAGTTTACTAAAAAGAAAGATTTTGGATCCCATTCAAACGGTCATTTCACCCGAAAACGACAACGCATACAAGCTTAAAAGTGGCGCTTTGGACGTACTTATGCATTTACATGAAAGTTTGACTTGGGTACATTCACAAAACACTGTATGATGCATTTTGGCGAGAGTTACGAAGATGAAACGTGATTGTTTGCTGATAAGATGCACCCGTGCTTGTTATGGGCGTGCTGCAGAGAAACTTCTCTGTATGACGAAACGCCGGTTATTAGTGATTGGTTCAAATCGGTTCAAAGGAACTCCAATGATTTTAAACCTCAAACTGTGCCCTCCCACCCGGAAATAAACGTACGCCTATGGATGTAGGCCAGACTCTCTGCGAAGTCAGAGAGTCTGGTTTCCAGGCTACACAGGAAGTGAGGTAATTGAGAATTTGTGCGTTGTGGACATGATCAATTTTAACGTACTCCTCCTAGACGGTTGATCCGATTCATGTCAAAGTTGGTATACATGACGCCAAGATGTTCCTGATTCTAAATTGTGAAGCCTTTTTTTGATATGTTGTAATTTGACGAAATGGCGAAATGATTAATTTTAAAACCCTTCCACATAAACAATAAATGTCATAATTCACCATGCATGGCTTGACATGTTTTAAATTTCACAGGTCATTAAAGACCATGTTAATGATAATATTCACATGCCCATAATGCATGTTTGGCATAGCGCCACCAACTGGCAACAGATAGAATGGCAATTATACTGATTTCACATGATCAATTTGAACATACTCCTCCTAGACGGTTTGTCAGATTCATTTGAAATTTGGCAAACATTATGCCAAGATGTCGCTGATGTTAAATTGTGAAGGGATTTTTAAAATGTTGTAATATTTGATATGATTTTAATATCTCACCACATGAACAGGAAATGTGTCAAAAATCACAGTGCATTGAATAAATGGTCTGAAACTTCTCAGGTTAATAGATATCATGATTATAATGATATCCAGACACCCAATGGGCCTGCCTGGCATAGTGCCACCACCTGGCCAAGCAGGAAATCTGCCAGAAATGGACAATACCTTAAGTGATTGATCTGAAACTTTATCAAATATTGGATATCATTATTGTGATGATATTCACATGCGTAATTCACAGGCCTAGCATAGCGCCACCATCTGGCCAACCAGAAAGTGTATCAAAAATGTTCTTTGCTTAAAATGAATGATCTGAAATTTCTCAGGTTAATATATTTTATGATTATGATGACACCCAATAGGCCTGCCTTGCATTACGCCCCCATCTGGCCAAGCGAGTAAATGTGGCAGAAAATAAAATACAAAAGCAAATAGCCGACGCATCACTTATGTACATTTCACAAACGCACCACGTCGGTGCTTTGTTGGATTCCGACATGTCACGGGTTGCGGCCCGCAGGTGCTCGGGCCCGCCATTGCCGCTTGCGGCTATATTTAAATGTAATGTTAGTTGTAAACAAACGGGCTACTTGGTGAGGCTTGGCCTCACAGATAGGCCTATTAACTGACCGCCCGATTCACGTTGGCTGGGGGGCAGGGGGGGCCATCAGACATTTGTTCCCAAGGGTCTATGATATGTTAATTCGGCCCTGCCCCCAACGAACGCAACTTTCCATCTCTGAGACAGCTTAAAAGAAGTCTAGAGGACTCCTAACTCCCTGACCTACTTACTGTAGGCTGCGCAAACCACAGGCCTTTTTTTGGGCAAGCCTGCATTCGAGACAGGCCTTCTGTTGAAGAATTTTATATAAATCCTGCGCTAACAGTAATCCTCCTACCCCCGCTACCACAGCTGTGGATAGTGTGGCATGCTCACGCTTTATGTCTCCTTCTTGCAAACTAGGCCTATAGCCCAACCATTTACGTCTTCAAAAAATAACAACTTGCCAGATATGCCTTCATATCTTTGGGCTTCATTCAGCATTTTGTTCTTCCACTGGAAATGACTCTTCTATATTTGCTGCCTGCTGCATCCTTTCTGTTTGTATTGTTTAGAAAAGGTTTGACGTCTTGAGTTAATGCATTAAACATTGTTTGCTGGTAACCAGCCACAAATAGCCTACAGATTCTTGCGTGCGGTACATTCTCTATTCTCTCCAAAATGTGCCCGTTCTATAGGCTGGCCAAGTGCGTAATTCTGCGGCATAAAGCAGATGTATTTGTTTATTGTACAGAAAAATAAAAATAACCTGTCAAGCAGTCAATTGACTACATTGCAGTCAATAAGTAGGGCAAATTACGAAACCAAAACGTGGATAGTTGTCTAAGCCTCTGCTGTGAGGCCAAACCCATGAACAAAGACGCATTGATATCTGCAATATCTGCAAGAGTTTTTTTTGGCGAAACAAGCTCACAGCCGAACGAGTCATAGCACTGAAGGAAGAGGCAACTGGCATGTGATCTCCCCACGGGCCAATGGATGTACAAGTTTTCTCCTGTGCCTACGATATTTAATCCAGTGTTTTGTCAAGTTGCAAAATGCTTTTCGTTTTAACGAATTTTTATGATAGTATGAAGTACTTTTTGTATAGGGTACTATCTTAATTGCTTTATACTCAATACTTGACCAATGGCTATTGCATCTGTCTATTGAAAGTGAGAATGTGGCATGTGATCTACTGTGTAGGCTTCATAAAATAAAATAAACAGATTGCTAATGGCCTACATGGGGTGCGTTTCCCGTACAACTACGGAGGTCAGCTTTTTACTAACAGGATGCATCGTTCAACTAACCAACATGTAAGTTACGACTGTTTCCCAAAACGGTCGTACTTACATGTACTGTAAGTTTGGACCATGATAGTTTCCAAACTTCAGTAGTTTGGACTAAGGTGGTTAATGACGTTTAGTAGCATGTGAACGGGCACCTGCACATACTTCTGTGGCGCATTGCGTTAAGGCCGGCAGATGACAGCCGCCGTTGCACAGCAGTTACCAGTTCCCTGTCCAAGAGTTCGAATCTGGGTTAAGATTTTGACAACAATATTGACATCGTTGTTTACCTAAGTTTATCTTTTGTGCAGATCATATTATCAAAATCAGAATCAGCCTTCTTGCGTAAACTAACAAGGACCCCCCCTCCATGAAAATCAAAGGCTACATATTCTCAGCTGACTCGTCAAAAAGTGCGCACCACCTTATTATTATCTGCAGGTGTGTGACTTACTTACGTGCACATGGCTGCAAATTGACTTTTAATTTATGTATTTTCTGCCTTGGGCATTTTAAAATATGGATGTATGGTGGTTAGAAGTGTAAATATCAATTAGAAACCTAACCTATTTGCAAACAAATAACTGGCGTCAGTGACGTCTTTGACACGAAGATCCCTGGAACTATGCTTCTACTAGCATTCTACCACAGGTCGAGAGGTGTAGTTGTAACTACACAACTTTACGATAGTGGTTGCGAACGTTCGGGTAACACTTTATAATAACTACACACAATTCATCATTTATTAAGCCTTTGTTACTTATTAGTTAATGGTTTGTTCATCATTAGTAATTTCTTATTTGTCATCAGTAAAGCATTTGTTCACACAGTTATAAATACAGTAGTTTGTTCATAGTAAATAAGCCTATATCTTAAATATGTTTATACATTATTGTTAATACTTAATAAATGATGCAATAATATGTTTTTGATTAAGTAATATTTCCATTATTTAACAGTTGTTACATACACATGCACTAATGATTAGTTAGGGTGAGGATACATATTTTATAAACCACTTCCTAATACTATAATTAATAATTAACTCAGGAGTTACAAATGGTTAGTTAATGATATTTTATGAGCTCATCTAAAGTGAGGACATTTTATGCCTTGCAACACATTTACAAATGAGTTATAAAGTTTACACTTGCATTTATTAATTTAGCCGACACTTTCACCCAAAGCGACTTACACATGTCAGTGAAATTAAAGGGCAAGGCCACATTGGTGGACACCAGGGTTTGAACCCCCAACTTTATGGGTTACTGCATGTTAACCTGGCTCCCTATCCACTACACTACCTCTGCCCATTGGTATTACAACAGTCAATTCAAAAATATAATATAGATATGCATGTTTACTATGAAAAACCATTTTTAACTGTGTGTAAACATGATTTACAGATGAGAATCAATGTAGGAATAATGCTTTACAAATGAAGAATACAGCATTTAAAAATAGTTTACAGATGTTTAATAACAGTGCGTAGTAGAAGAAAACAGAAACTCTTGCATAGTTGTAGGGGTTTCTATCTGGGCCAAGCTAGTGTAGTGGATAAGGAGCTGGACTAGCATGCAGTAGCCTTTCACCGGCTTTCACTGTTAGGTCAATGGCCTTCAATTTAATTGACATGTGTACGTCGCTTGTCTGCTAAATGAATGAATGTGAATGTAATCTTTACAACTCATTTGAAAATGTGTTGCAAGGCATAGAAAGTCCACACTTTAGATAAGCTCACAAAATATCATTAACTAACCACTTGTAACCCCTGAGTTAATCATGAATTATAGTATTAGGAAGTGGTTTATAAAATATGTATCCTCACCCTAACTAATCATTAGTGCATGTGTATATTGCATAATTTATTAAGTATTAACAATAATTCATAAACATATTTTAGATATAGGCTTATTTACTATGAACAAACCATTTATAACTGTGTGTACAAATACTTTATTTATTAGAATTAACATAGGAACAATGCTTTACAAATGATGAACAAAGCATTTTGTAATAGTTTGCAACTGGTTTATAATAAGAACATTATTTAATTATAAGTGGTTGTTTCATTACTTATTAAGTATAAATCATGTACTTACAAACATATTTTTTGGATAGGCTTATTTACTATGAACAAACCATTTATAATTGTGTGAACAAATGCTTTACTAATGATAAATTATGTATGAACAAGAAATTACTAATGATGAACAAACCATTAACTAATAAGTAACAAAGGTTTTATAAATGATGAATTGTGTGTAGTTATTATAAAGTGTTACCAACGTTCGTTGCTACTATGGTTTTGGGAAACACTAACGTAGTGTAACGATGCATTGGACTATGTAAGTTCCAAATATGAATGTAATTCTGCGGCATAAAGCAGATGTAATTGTTTATTGTACAGAAAAATAAAAATGACATGTCAAGCAGTCAATTGACTACATTGCAGTCAAGAAGTAGGGCAAATTACGTGGGTCATAGTTGTCTAAGCCTCTATAGCGTAGCCTGTTAAAAACGTCGCAGAAGCCTACCCAAAGCTACAGATTAATTCTGAACAGTTATTTCTCTACTGGCTCAATTATCACACCACTGTTTTGATTTGCGTAGTTGCGTTAACCCAACACTGACAATAATGTAGACAGCAAATTTCGATTTCGATTTCCGTTACCACCGTGTAGTCAAGCCTTAAGCCATACCCAAGTAGCCTAAATCGAGGTAAATCGAGCTTTTTCAGAAAGGGCGGCAGGCAGAGCGATGTACAGTGGCAGAGCGACACACAGTGGCTGAAAGTGGTACTAAAGCTTCACGCAGCTTCACGCCTCGTAATGCGCAAATGAAGTGGTCATTTGAAAGCGATGCCCACTGTATGTGCCCTCACTAACCTTCTCACTAATTGTTAGAGGATCACTGAACTTCCTATCTACCTTGGGAACACAAAACAGATTTTTCACACACACTCTGTCCCCTTTTTGGAAAGAAGGAGGACGAGCACCTCGTTTTGCATCAGTGTACGCCTTCATTTTGTGTTGCCATTGGCTGACTCTGCAGCGTATGTCAGTCTGTGTGGATATAGGAGCAGGTGGTAACAGCATCAGCCTTGTGCGTATTGGCTGTCCATGGAGTAGCTCAAAAGGGTGAAGTACCAGTTGTGGCGTGCGGTGTGGCACGATAGACATGCAAAACTCAGCAACAGCTGGTTTCCATGGCTGGTGTTGCTGAATGGCCTACTGAATGGGCTGTTTGAGCACTCTGTTAAATCTCTGTAGGTGGCCGTAAATATCTCGAGAACCGTAGGGCCTAGGAGGTCCACCTTTTTTTTGTATGTTGGTCTTAAGGGGGCATGTCAACCCATCCCATTACCACTTATTTCATGTATAGCGCCACCTAGTTAAAAATTAAAAAGCAAAAAATTTGGTGTTTTCATCACAATATCTCTGGCTGACAAGGTCAAAACTGCACGAAATTAAAAGTGTAGGATCATTATGACACCCTCCGAATGCATGCCAAGTTTTGTGTACTTTCGTTCATGGGGGGCCTTACAATAAAATAATGTATGTGTACATTAAGTGACGTACACCAACAAGGATTCCCGGGACACTGAAAGACCGGGGTACACAAAACTTGGATAGAATGGAACCGTCGTTTTTCGTTTTGATCTGTAGCCCCCCCGCTGGACTGGACCCCCCGAAAGGAGGGTAGGCCAGACACACTTCTCTGTGAATATCTTGAGAACTGTAGGGCCTAGGATGACCATTTTTTTCCGTATGTTTGCCTCCAGGGGTCATGTTAACCCATTTCATGCGCACACATGTGCACAAACAGATATACACACACACATACATTCACAGTAATCATACGTATGACACATACTCACACAGTAGACATATGTACGCTTGCATGCACAGGCACATACGCAGGCACACACACAAGCACGCACACACACACACACACACACCCACACACATAACATAAACATGTACATGCACACATGCACACAATTCAAGAATTTCTCAGAATTATGAACAGGCAAGATGGAGGTGGGGTTGTATAAAATGAATTTTACATGTGAAATCTATGAACTAATCATGTTTTGGTACTTGTTGTCTAGCAGATATCAGTGAGAATTGAGTGTGGATAACGCAATTTAGTGAGACAGTTAGAATCATATAGGGCAGTTCCAGCGTTATGGATGTGACAATTGGACTCATATTGGTAAACAAAATGCCTTAGAGTGGGGGCAAAATTAGTATCAGTGAATTAATTTGCATAACTTTTAATGCAACCTCTGTCCTCTGAATACTGAGAAATCCTCAAATTTCATATAATCAATTTCATCCTAAGAATACAAGGCATTTTATCAGCGTTATGGATGTGACATGAAATGGACACACTTTTGTGAGAGATTAGAGGTTTTCTACAAACTCTGTGAATTTTGAAGGAAACTGCTGAAACTATGATATATGTACCATGAAGGAGACTTGAATGAACACAAAAAGTGTGTTTTTGAAACTATGCATCATTTTCGTAATGCATTATGTAGGAAAAACTGGCGTTATGGATGTGACGGTTTTACGTTATGGATGTGACGTGTCTGAACCAGTCCTCGACAAACTACATAAAACACATAATTAAGTAGTGAATTTTGATATAAAACAATTGAAATAGTAATCATGAAAAACTAGCGATGAAATTATTGCTTCCTCAGTGCCCACTAAGATCCACAGGAAAAATCCGGACAACAAGTCATTTAAAATATAAAAAATATTTTTTCTTTTTCTTTTTACTGTCATCAATTTTGGTCAGTGATTCCCGGGTTACTGAAACACGAAACTTGGTGGCCATTCCCCTAAATAACTAGCCCTACCTGAACCGTTGCACCCAAGATGACAAAATATTTATGGTATGTTAGTCTCAAGAGCCCACATTAACCTAACCCATACCCACTCATTTGTGATTTGCACACATAAAGTACATGCACGCGCACATGCACACACACGCACATGTGCACACACACACACACACACACGCACTTACAGTCGCACACATACAGACAGGCAAGCACACACACACACACATAAACACATACAGACAGGCAAGCACACACACACACACACACCCACACACATGCACAAACACCCACCCACATGAATGCAGATACATAAACACACACACACAGGCACGCATACGCATGTGGGCATGCAAACACACACGCACACACACACACACACACACACACATAAACACACAAACACAGGCACGCATACGCACATGCACACACACAGACACACACACACACTCTTATAAACAAAAGCAAACTCACATATGCACACATTTACATGCACATGAGTTGCAGGAGTAGGAGATGGAGACAAATTGACTAGCGTGATTTATTTTTGCGAAGAGAATATGCAGGACTGAGAGGCGGTCATATTTTGTACCGCTATGCGGTACATCTAGTTTATTGCTGCCCTTACTCATGTTACTCTGTGGGTAGCTGTAGCTACAGAGGACCTGACACTTTAAATGCTGTCATATCGCGTCACATTTAAAATTAAACTGTGTTAAGCAGACGTGAACGGCACGCTGAACAGATCTGCAACAGAAGGAGGTTGCTATGTTAACTCCAGCTGCAAAGTCAGCCATCTTCACCAGCTAACACGATAATCCAGTTACTGTACAACATTAGTATGACAGTTACAGGAAGATAATCGCTCAGATTTTCGTGATTAGGCCACTTGAAAATAGGCTATGGCTAGGCTAATCACTGGAGGTATTTTAATATTATGTTTGTTTTGCTAATGGTTAGGCAAGGCCTCCCTGTGGTTTTGATCAACCTAATAATCTTTGAAATGTCAATTGTAAACACTAAGTAGAAATGCGTTGAAACTGACATGCCACCAGAACAGACGTTTTATCGGCTTTGAGGTATAATAAAGTCCCCAGTCTTGTAAATTCACATTATGTAACATCCATAACGTCACATCCATAACGCACCATTAAAGGTTTTAAAAGTAAGAAAGGGGCACAATTTGGTCATCACACTTTACATTGATATAAATCAGCTTTGCACAGACACTATGGACATTGTCGCATCAACACTGTATGTGTAGCATAAACTTTTCCTATAAAACGTTATGGATGTGACATGGCCATGGAACTTGCTGACTTAAAAACAAAAGCCTTACAAATGTAAGGAGTTGTGGTCTTAAAGGCAAGCTGAGCATAGACATTAATCTACCATTCCCTTGTCAATCTGGAATTTGTCAAATGACACAATTTGTTTGAACATTGGGTCCATTTATCCACTTTTGAAATATGTATAATATTACCATGTGAAATATGGTGTTTCTGTATGGTTGCACACCATATTTATGATGTAAAAAGAGTGTCATTCTCCATCAAATTCAATCAGATCAGTTACAAACAATAAAATATAGACCTAAATGAAGATTTTAACAACAGTTCTATTTGCGTATGCACAACTTTTTTTTTCCATGGTAAGGATGACCTTTGCATGGAATTGCCCTATAGGCCTTTCAGCGTGATTTATTTTTGTGGAAAAAATGTGCTGGACTGGGCGGCAGTCATATTTTGTACCGCTCTGCGGTACATCTAGTTTATTCTACAGGTATGCACCTATGTTTGTCTTAATCTCTTGTAGTTTATTCTCTGTTTTGAGTCTTAACATTTTATCTTGTATGCCTGTAGCTGAACGTGGGTGAGTGCTCTTCATACGGCGCTTTGTGCACTAATCATAGTTACGGCCATAGGTATGTACGATGCTTGCTTTAATGGGTAACTTTCTAGGCTGCAGTAGAAGGCTTTATGTTCAATGTCTTTTCTGTCCTGTCCAGGTAGCGCGGCCCTTTCCATCTACGCGGGGTGCATAGCGTGGGTCGTGCTGCTGTCTTGTCTGTAGTTAGTTTATTTTGGTGTAGCCTAATTGTGTGCCGTTTTTGAGTAAGGTCCGCGTCTGTTTTGTGTCTTTTTGTGGGCATTAAAGGGGTGGTTCAGGATTTTGGACATAAGACCTCATTTCCAAGTAAGCAAGTGTGATATTTATCAGTGGAGACCGTTTTCAACACGTTTCATCCAGTCCTTGTAATTGCAGAGTTCGCAGGTGCTAGGCTAGCGCAAGTCAACGGTATGTGCTAGCCTTCCACTAAAGACAGTCTTACCCACTCCAAAGTACACCCGAGGCAAATTCCAGACAATCGATGTAAATGTCTGTGTTGATAGAATAGTGTAAGAAATACAACTACCCTCGCATCGCGTTGCAATAGTTATACTTTGGTCCCTGAAGTTGGTAGTAGTCATTTTGCATCTCAGCAGCGGACTGATATTACCAAGGCTACTACTAAGTATCCCCATTGGAGTGCGCTTTACTGTTTACTTTTCGGCGCAGTACTACTAACCGGAGCAAGTATAATTCCGTCGTGGTAAGAAACAAGTCCCTCAAAATGTAATGCGATCTTTGAAATGCAAGGATAGAATAACGTTAGAAATAACAGTATCAATACAGACATTTACATCGATAGTCTGGCGTTATAATTGATTTGCCTCGGGTGTACTGTGGAGTGGATAAGACTGTTTTTAGTGGCAGGCTAGCACATACCGTTGACTTGCGCTAGCCTAGCACCTGCGAACTCTGCAATTAGAAGGACTGGATGAAACGTGTTGAAAACGGTCTCCACTGATAAATATCACACTTGCTTACTTGGAAATGAGGTCTTATGTCCAAAATCCTGAACCACCCCTTTAACTTAGTGTCTACGTCTGCTTGTCTGTATAATTTTCTTTCTGCCTGTGTTCTTTGGGTTTATTTGGCGTTTATATGTCAGCCTGCATGTTGCTTGCCGCATTAGTAAAGAGGAACGGGGCATAAGTGGCATATGCTTCATTCTTGTAACTGCTTATAGTGCCTGTCTGGTGCTGGCTGTCATTTGTGTGTGTTTGTATTTCTTTTGTCCTGGTGTGCCTGCATAATCTACCCGTTGCTGTTTTATTTGTTTGTTTGGCAGATGTGGGGCCCTCTTTGAGGGAGGCTAGTGACCTGGGGCCTGTACTACGAAGGGAGCTTAACCTACCCAGATGTAACCCAGGGTTACTTTGTTAAACCGGGGTTGACAAAACCTGGTTATCTTTAGTGGTGTTAATCGGTACTACGACGCTGATTATGAAGTTGATTTGTTGAGCCGGGGTTAACCTCATTGGAGTTTGTGCGCGTTCACATAAAAGGGGCGGGTTGCAGCGCAAATCACCACTTTCAGTGATGACGCGTTCACCTTATTTTACGGATGAGGAATGCACAATTATTTATGACAAGTTATGAGGAATTAAAACCCACTCAACGACAAAAATCAAATACGTCGGCAGTGAACAAAGCAAGCTGGCAAGGCTGTTGGCAACGTATTGCAGATCCTAAATGCCTAAAAGTAAAGTTTTATTTCCACATGTTCTTCAAATAGCCTACGGAGGATTAATAGCTTGCGGAATGTATTTAATGAGTTGAAATAATTAAATTTTACTTATTAATAATTAAATTTACTTATTTTTAGTTCATAGAAATGCCTACAGATGCAACACAATTTAGAAGTGGGCATATAGATTACAGTAATAAGGATAATTGAATGTTTAAGTAGCCCCATTGACTGATTTAGTGTGTGAACATTTCAGATGCAACACCATTGCCAAACGCACATGGCAGCAGGTGAAAATGAAACACAAACACATTATTCAGAATAGTGGTTTATATAGTCATAGCTTGCATTAATATTTCTTAATTATGAAAACATGTAGGCCTATGCTTATAGCCTTCACTTGGCCTCTGTTTTACAGCTAACAAGAAAAAGGTAGGCCTATACTGTAGGCCTATGTCCGATTTATTGTAGGCCTATGTCCGATTTATTTTAGGACATACAGTATTCTTGCATCACTGATTGAATACATGAATGTCCATGTACGGGCATTGCTATGAGACGTCTTCCTAGATCATCTGACAAAGATAACGAATTCCCTCGGCTGACAATCTATATCTTCATAGAGAATATCGTCCGGGTAGGCTATATATATTTTCTGGCGGTCTCTAAAACCCCTCGCCCTGCGAAGAGAGTCCCTCACGATTTGCGCTCCAATGTCGTATGGATCATCCAGGTACGCCGACATGTCTCGGGAGAAATTGTTAGTGGAGGGGTGGTACTTATAAAGGGTGTGGTTAACGGAAACCTCGGGTTAACCAAGAACATAACCTGGTCGGAGCAGGTTTGAGATGCAGCGTAAATTGCCATGGCAGCATACCTCGGTTAAAACCTATCCACCTTTCGTAGTACGGGTTAATCGGGAAGTTACGCCACACGTGATCAAGTTACTCTCGAAGTTACCCAGATAAGCCAGAAACCCCGCTTCGTAGTACAGGCCCCTGGTGGTGGGACCCTGTAGCTGCACATTTGTGGTGTCATTGTGGCTTGCGGTGGGCTGCTGTGTCACAGGTAAGTCACTTTCTTGCAGTGTGTATGCACGTGTGATGGCTGGAACTTAGAACACACCTCCAGTTAGTCTGTCTCCCTCAGGCCTCGGCCCCACGAAATAACCTGTCCATACTTGTATTATAATAAAAAAATAACAATAATAAATATTTTTGTACTTTCATAACCTCTGAGACGTTTCAGGTATCATTGCAGGACTCCCCTCCCTTTCCCCCCTTTGGTTATTTAATAAACTTTTATGATTTGACTGGAATTCACGTTGTCTGCTTGGTGATTTCAGACCTGTGTCAAACCTTCCCTAGCAATTCTCTTAAAGAAGTCCCTGGGTACTAAGCTCACTGGGAGTGGCTCATAGTCTCTCTCTCCCCCTCCTTACTACTCTGGTTACATCTCGTTTCATACTTAATTGCATTTTTGTCCGGTCACATTATGAGCAATAAATGTATGTTATTTTGCATGCTAAAATCTGAATCATTACATATAAATATGAGTAAGTAAGTAAGTTGGATATTTATATTATTTGTTGTAATATCCCTGTATGTCCTGCTGGTGACCTCAGTGATACGATGCTCTTAGCCATTAACAAGTAGTCTGGATCACTCGTAGATCTACGAGTGTTTTCATGACATTCTTAAGCAACGATGGTTTCGGGAAACAGTCAGCAAATAAGACGTTTGTAAGAGGGACTTTACGACCTACTTAGGCTTACGATGCTTTCGGGGAACTGGGCCCCATTCACATGGATATGATTTTATCATTAGTTTCAGTTTAAAGGGGGAGCTAGAATGCTGATTCACCAAAGAGCCTCCTCTAAAGCTACAGTTCATTGCTTGTTGCCATTGTCTGTTACACAATAAAACATAAAGTAGAAACCTTATTTATGTTTTTAATAGAGTAACAAATAGGCTATATTAAGAATACAAATACAAATAGAGTTGGGAAAACTCTAAAACTGTTTCAGTCGGAACAGATGCATACATCTTCATGACATCTTCATGTACATCAGGAAATCACCACCTTATGATTTTGATGCTGTTCCATTTTCAGAGTTTTTTCCTTTCTTCCCCTCCAGAAGTTTCTGTTTTAGGTTGGTCAGTAGTCTTAGAGTCTTCTGTCGGACTGTTATATCTGTTGTAGAGCTAGATAAGATAGATTGATAGATAGATAGGTAGATAGATAGGTAACTAGATAAGTAGGTAGATACTTTATTAAAGCGACGGTTCTGTGTAATTTCACCCTAGGGTCCTTTTGCACCATGACCAGGCGCTAACAGAACTGTGTATGTATCTCGTAAATTACCCCACCAATAATGCCCAGAATGGTACCAAACTTCTACAGTAGTACAAATATGTTCTGTACTCATAAAACGAGGCATTGGGAAGTTTGTAAGTACTCCTGTGGCTGGTTGCACAAAGCACCTTAAGTTGTTTCCCTGAAGGCTTAATTTCTAGCCTGGGTGCCAGCCGAACTTAATTCCGCCCACAACATTTGAGGTCGACCTGTTCGGTCTGGCATTGCTCCGTTGTGGAGCAACTATGCTAGCCCCAAATCTGGCGAACCAATCAAATCAGGTTTTACAATGATGGACAGGTGAGCAACAGCGCCTCGTCTATCACGTCATCTGAGCATGCTTAGGTTAATTATGTTTGCAACAAAAACGCTGTGGCTAGAAGGTGACAGATGGCTTCTAAGACCCCATATGGAAAATGCATAAAGGAGATATTGACGGCACAATAACTTTTACAAAAGACCAGAAAACAATGTTAAGGTATTTGTGGAGAAGAAGGATGGTTTGTGTGTTCTTCCTACATCTCACGCTAAGTTATTTCGTTGCTCTGATTGGTCAGGTCTATCCAATTGTGTGCAGAGCCCCCCCCGTATCGGTTGAAACACGCCCCATAATTACGTCTCAAAGGAGCAGTATCAGACTCATATTCTGACTAGAATTGAGTATGGCTAGGTCAGGCTACTTAATTTCTCCTTAGGTAAGGGATTTACTTAAGGGTGTTGCACAGAACACCTTAAATGGTTTTCTTAAGTTAAGGAAAACCGTTAAGGGATTTACTGCATTGAAAGGGATTTTCCGGCACATAAATTATAGTAACTATAGTTTCCACAGAGATTGTTCAACAGCTGCCGTTGCCGCGATGTCGTTAGTTAACCCACCGAACACAGTAAAGCTTATCATTCATCTTACATTAATAATACTCACAGAAATTATCCAGGTAGCAAGTAAAGCATGTTATATACTTTCTGAACAATACTAGCTGGCAAGTTAGAGTTGATCCTGACTGTCATCAGTGCACCAAAACAAACTTTTTTTTGTTTTGCCTAGTGTTTTGCCTAGCGAACCAAACCTCATAGGCTAACAAGACATTCACATGAATTGTTAACGTTAGCCTACGTAAACCACACAGTAACAATACGGCATTTGACAAAAGTAAGCATATTAACGGTGAGGTTTTATTTTGAATTGTCAAAAGTAGTTAATATTCTTCAGGGTGAAATTACTCCGAACCATCGCTTTAATGCCAATGAAAATTCAGGCATCTAGTAGCATAGCCTACATGACTCAAAAACAATAAAGACAAAAGTGAAAACAATAATAAAAAATGCTAAATAGTACAGTGACATTCTATTTGATTCAGTCTTTTACATTAATACACAGGTTTAGATGTTAAAGGGGAACTTGGCAACTATTTCAACGTAATAAACCCGTTTAGAAATCATTTGGATGGTTAAATGACCTGTTCCGGTGAAAATGGTGACTTTTCCCGCTGCCCCTAGCGTTCCCAGGCGGAAAACCAACCTTGCAACATTGAGACTACCGTCCCGGAAAGAGAAGTGAGAAACAAGAAACTCGTTTTAAATCGTGTTTCTTACCTTGTAACATCCACATTGTCTGCCGAACTTATGCTAACCGTTTTGCTAGCTTGTAAACAAATCCATTTGCTTTATCGTTACCTTTTTCCACAGTTTTGAAATAGCATAATGCACAATTTCTCCAGCAGAGGAGGAAATCCTGCCAAGTTTCCCTTTAAAATCCCTTGTGCCAAAATACAAGGTAAAAACACATTCAGAAGCCCCTGCTCAAGTTTAACTTTAAAAAGCACACTACCCACAAATCCGCCAACAAATGGTCACAAATACAATACAAATGGCCTATCCAACAGCAGTATATAGTATGCGGCATGTCATTGGGGTTATCAAGTGGGCACCCTCATTCACCGATGTTTCGTTAAGTTAGGCCCACGACACCTCATGAAGGCTTAACAGTGAAACCAGCGTCCTGGAGACACTCCCCTCCATGCTGCCACCATATTACCACATTGAAATATCCAATACCGAAAATACTCTTAACCAGCCCAGGCATGATCAAAGTTGGACTGAACCAAAAACTATAAAAAACCTTAGCCAAGTACCATCAACCTAGGCACAGTCCATCACAAACACAAAACAAATGAGCCAGTTAGCTTACCTTAGCTTGCGCCCCAAGGAAGGGTAACTTCTCCTTACCCACAACCATTCGCTTGCCCGTTCTGCTGCTAGAGACATGTTACTAACCACCTGCCTTAGACTTCGACCACAAATGCCCAATTCAGACAGCAAACCAATAGCAGATCTGGCCACAAACCCACGTACACCGATTTCAATAGGCCTTAATCGTGCACTCCAACCTCGCTTGGCTGCCTCCTCTGCTATTTCAGTGTATTTAGCTCTCTTCAGCTCATTGGCCACTTCCACTCTGTCTTCCCAAGGAATAGTGAGTTCAATGAAGTAATCCATCTTCTCTGAATCCGACCATAGAATTACGTCGGGTCGTAGTTTAGTACTCACTATATGTGGAGGTACCACCATCTGCTGGCCAAGAGCAACCTTCATTTCAAAGGCCCGCCCCATTTTTCAACTGGCCGGTATTACACCTGCCCTTCGCGGAACAAGGTTTATCGCCCTGACGTACAAAGTTAATTTGCCTTACCCCTTTACTAGCTGCTAATGAATTGACTTCTCTCCTTTTATCCTCTATTGCCGCTGCCACACATTTCAATACCTGGTTATGACGCCATGTATACCGCCCCTGGGTGAGACTTACCTTGCACCCTGATAGGATATGGTGGAGACTGCCCACACACGAGCAAAGTATGCATTTATCATCCTCACCAAACCATTGACTTACATTCTTGGGAGATGGGAGCACATCATATGTAGCACCTAACATAAATCTGATCTTACCAGCTTCCATGCCCCATAGATCGTTCCATTTAATCCGTCTTTTTTCCACCCCTTCCCAGTTCACCCACTGGCCTTGTTTTGCCTGCGACACTGCCTTAGTACATGTTACAGCCTCCTCCTGTCTATGCATTTCCTCCACTACCATTTTCCTCTTTTCTCCTGCAGAAGCCTTACTACACAAGGGTTTACTTACGCCCACCCCTAGACCCACCCGCCCGCCCGTGCTACACATGGCCCATTATATCCCTTTGCTTCAATGCTGATAGAGCTTGCTTAACATCCTGCTCTGGGTTCCACTTCCTCCCTGCATTAACTGTGGGTGCAACCTTCCTCACCACTGGGTCCTTGGACCGAGTAAGAGTCATTTCCAATCTAGCCTTAGCACACTTAAATTCCTCTGTCAGACTAGATATTGGCAACTCTACAATGCCCTTCCCATACAAGGCTACACTGCTTACAGGGTACCCCCAGAATTGTCAGACCTAAATTTAAGACTTTTTAAGACCTTTTTAATACCACTTCAGATTAAATTTAATACCTACATTGCACCCATTCGGATAGAATAAATAATATTAAAGGTAAGATTAAACCTCAAATAATTACTATTTACAAGTGTTTGAACATGCCAACATGAACATGACAGCAGTGCAGTGGCAACGCAAAGCTTTGTCGTGGTAGTAACGTGACTGAATGTCCCGCTTCATGGACAAATTTACATGAATAGAACCTAGTTGATTTCAGGGATTAAAGTGAAAAAAAAAAATCGTTTGACTGAACTTTTTTCAGGCCATAAGTCATACGTTGTTCATATCTACCTATAGAGATAGCACCCCTTTTGCGGTCGCGACCTATTGGTTTTTAATGTACAAAAAGATGCAAACAGCAATGTAAAGCACCAAATAAACACCAAAACGAGGCTACAGGGTTAAGTTACTATATAATTAATGCCACCTACAGGTGAATGTATAGAACATAACAATCCTATGGTTTGTGTACCCTGTAGCCTCGTTTTAGCCGCCAATGGCCGTCATGTGAATAAGGCGAATTGAGAGTGTTCTTGATTGAGATTGAGTTTTCCTGATGAACAAAACAATATTTCAATACCATCCCTGACCATTGCTGATTAGCCATTGCTGTTCTTTTCTACTGCAGCAATATTGTAGCAAGGCTTTAACTTACTTATTTAATTACTTCAGGCCAAAAGTGTTTAAAGGGGAGATTTTTTTCTTGTTAATATACAATTCAACACCAAGTAAAATCTATAACATCAAGTTTGCAAGACTTCACATTTCCTCATCAAAGTAACGAATCAGAACAGTCTAGATATTGTTCATATTTCCATTTGTTGCCTCATCCGCATTTAATAAACATGGTAATTTTGAGTTTTACAGACAACTCAGTTTTCCAATGAGCAGCAATACTGTGTGTGCTCATGCAGGAGGTCTGCGCATCTGATAACGACAATCTGGAGAGGGCGCTTGTCTTCAGCAACAGATTGTATAAGGTTGACAAGAGGTTGCGATATGGTGAGGGACAGGTCGTGTTGCGCTATGAAAGAACATGCGTAGCCTACTTTCTGAGCGCAAAAACGGTCCACACCGTTAATAGGTGACACCCAAAATGAATGACCTCCCCTGACAAGAGTTTGCGATAGTAAGAAATTGTCTACATGATGCACGGAAAGAACACAGCCTCCGAATTCGCACATAGAGCTCACAATATCATATCCAAAAAAGTTAAACTGATTGGGCAACCTCATCAGCTGTCTCGAATGTGTCACTATAATCCAATTTTTAGACCGTCCTCCAGACGTGTTCCTTTTTTTTAAGCAACCGCCCCAGGCCAATGAGACAAGCGTGTAGCTACAACATAAACAAAGCGAAACTCATGGCTGACGTATCTTCTTGAGCGGTCTCTGATTGAGAACACAATAGGTCTTTAAACATTTACCATCACACACATTCATTCATCGGACCTAATATTTGTAGTTGCCTTAAAAAAAGGAAAAGAAAAGGTGATAGACCCCCCCCTCCTATTTTTTTCCCCCACCGGATCTTCATCGATCTCAAATATGACATTTCTAAAATCAAATTGACGGGAATCCGTGGTATGACGGAGAACTTTAATCCTTGAGTATGATTTACGCTACGTGAGGATATTAGACTAAATCTACTGATCATTTGAAAAATTAAGACCTCCGTGAAAAAAAATCCAGACTTTGAGGTGAAATTCAATACTTTTTAAGGCCTTAATTTAGGAAAATTAAATGTAATACTTTTTAATACTTTTAAGACTCCGCGGGTACCCTGCGCTTAAGCAGCGTGGGACTCAATAGAAAGAGCTGAATAGGGCAGCATTTTGTTAACATAACAATGGAATATGTGCAAGTGAAGACATGCTATAATGCCAGATATGTTAATGATGCAATTGCAATGGTAATTACATAAAGCATAATACAGAACAATTATTACCAATGTGAGAATAATTAAAATGCAATAAAAAAAGATTTGCAATAATTATACAAACAGGCAACAAAGTAATACAAAAAGTGATTGTGCACAAGGCCTGTGAAGGACAACAGGATATGTTTAAAGTATGTTTAAACAAACTTGACTATGCCCTTTCATCAATTATACATGTTACTAAAATGGCTAGGAATGGTGAAGTGGTTAGTATCCATCCATTCTACAGGTATTAGAGGACAACTAGAAAATGTAATTCCGAGGAATTGCCAGTGCATGAAAATGCAAAACATACTGTATGATTTCAAATATAGTGTTAAAACAGATAATGTAGATAGTTAAAATGCTTTTGCTTAAGTAGACATGGCTGTTGAAATGCTAAATGAAACTGTTTCTATGATTATTGCTAAAGTATTCATGTTGGTTGCTATGGAAACTAATATAGATGCTTTATATCAATGGTTGCTATGTTGGTTGCTAGATAGGTGGTGGTTAAGTATAGTTTGGTGGAGGCATAGTTGATGACAACTGACAGTTGGAATGGCTGAACCATAGACTGTATATATAGAACTGGACAGTGTGGCTGCATTCAGCAGTGTTCTATGGAATTGAAGCCGCCGAGGCGACGCCATCTTGGAAAATTTGGAGCCAATTTGAAGTGCGGCTGCGCAGCAGAAGTTGAAGCATGCGCAGTGAAGAGGAGTCGCGGTCAGGCACGCCCACTCAGCAAGTTAAACACGCCCCTTGTCAAGTGAAACCCGCCCCCTTCTCATTTCCACAACGCAGGTCGACTCAGTGCCGAAGGCTAGCTGGCTGGATGAATTTTGCGGCTGTGAGTTAGCTAAACATCACAAACAACAGTCTTCGGTTTGTTCTTGTCTGGTAAGTGTTGCGTATCAACTGAAACATTTTTTCTATTGTTGTTCTTAAATATGTCTAAGAGAGCTTATTATGTTGATTATAGACTGTGCCAATTTAGAATGGTGAATACTAATGAGCTAACAACAGAAATACGGACAGCACATTACATTACATGCTAACGTTAGCAGTTGCATTAACGTTACCGTTAACAGGAGGCTAAGTTAGTTGTTGAAGTGAATATTAGCACACAGCTCCTGTAACAGTCGATGCATGATTTACGTTACGCTAGGTCAAATTCAAGACTCTTTTCCTCAGTGGTTCCATGTTGGTGGAATGAGTTGCCCAGTGCTCTTCGTTCTTGTGATAGTTTTTGGTCTTTTAAGCACTTTTTATACGTTATGGTTTGTAATGTATGCGGTAGTACTGTTTTATTTTGATTATAGGCTGTTGATTAATTTGACGTTGTTTATTATTATTGATTGAATGGGCATTATTATTATGACCGCCGCTAACAAAGCGGTCATATAATGATTGTCAAAGTTTTTTTTTTTTTCCCCCGTCATCTACTTCCTGAATTTTTGGTCAACGATACCCGGGACACCGGGGCACATAAAATTGGGTGGGTATGTACTGTAGCCCCACTAGACTTTTACGGAAAAATTTAGTTTGGTCCCCGGGGGCCACTCCCCCTCCGCGCTGGGCCCCCCGAAACCCAAAAAATTCAGTTTTTCCGAAATAACTACCTGAACCGTGGCACCGAGGATGAAGAAATTTGTATGGTATGTTGGTCTCAAGGGCCCACATCAACCTAGCCCATAATCACTCATTTGTGATTTGCACCCCCCCGGTAAAAAATGAAAATGCAATATCATTCTGCTTTAATCGCCCCTCTCTTCAGTTAAGATGTTCAGAACTGCACCAAATTTTATGTGTATGATTAACCTGCCATTCTCTGGGGGTATGCCAAGTTTCGTAGAATTTCATCCATGGGGGGGTCTAAAAAAAGTTATGTGTACATTTAGTGACTGTACATTCATTGGCCTGTAGATGGTGGTGCACACATATACACACGCACACATGTGGGCAGCCGTGGCCTACTGGTTAGCACTCTGGACTTGTAACCGGAGGGTTGCTGGTTCGAGCCCCGACCAGTGGGCCATGGCTGAAGTGCCCTTGAGCAAGGCACCTAACCCCTCACTGCTCCCCGAGCGCAGCTGTTGATGCAGGCAGCGCACTGCGCCGGGATTAGTGTGTGCTTCACCTCACTGCGTGTACACTGTGTGCTGTGTGTGTTTAACTAATTCACGGATTGGGTTAAATGCAGAGACCAAATTTCCCTCACAGGATCAAAAGAGTATATGTACTTATACTTATAGCAAGCACAAAAAGTCGCAGCCAGCAGTAATTTAGAGGAATGACTGTGGGGAAAGAGTGAGCCAAATACCAAGTCCAATATGTTTAGGGAATTTTTTTCTTAAAATTGTCCTAGAATTGTTGAACAAATTGCTTTGAAAAGCTTAAACTGTTAACCATGTTGTAAGTCGCTTTGGTTAAAAATGCGTCAGCCAAATGTAATGTAAAAAAAAAATGTTGTCAATAAAATTTATGAATAATCGTGATAAATAATCGTGATATCAATATTGATCAAAATAATCATGATTATCATTTTGGCCATAATCGTGCAGCCCTAACTGCAACATACCTTTTTGCCGTACAGCTTTTAGACAATCTGCCTTTACCTTTAAAGCCACCACACAGTGGAATGCAATAACAGAGCTGCAGTTTCAAATAGAAGAGTTTTAAATCTCAGCTGAAATTTTTTCTGGAGATCTAACGCAAATCTGCAACCTCTGACACGATGATGATACTGGTGCTGACATGGTGTGTTTTGTGTGTGTGTGTGTGTAGTGGATGTATGTTTTTTTTATTGTGCCCTGCCAGGGGACTGCAGATGTAAATTAGGCTGTGGCTAACTCTGCTACAATGCATCAAATGGCAACATTTAAAATTGTACATGGTCCCTAATAAATAATAATAAAAAAAAATAATAATTAAAAATAGTAAAATTTAAAGGTCCCCTGTGTAACGTTTTCAGTTGTTTGTTAACAAAATCAACATTACCTATACATAAACAGGGCTGTACGTTTTGCAAGTAGCACTGGTGCTACAGAGGTTAAAAGTTTTGTAGCACCAGCCACAAATTCTGTAGCATCGATATAAAACCTCTAAAATCTCTAAAAACAATCAGTTCATCACAGTTCATCAATTGTGGTTGGGATCTAGGCCTACTGCAACTGGATTGATAAAAGGTCATGTAGTTGTAAACATCTCACCTGGCTACATTGTGTTTGAGATGAACAAAAGCTATCAGCATGATATGTTATTTTGTAAAAACAAAAAAACAATCCATGACAGTTCCATGCAGTTAGACTTTTCAATGGGTATCAGGAAGACAGGTCATGCCATTGATTTTTCGTTCATTTATTTTTGAATAAGTAGAAGATATGCTGAAGATTTTATTCCACTAAGATTTAATTCACGTTTAGTTCATATTTCTAAGTTTTTAGATTAGTGTAACCCTACATTTAACCTTATTGTCATTGCACGAGTGAAATACCGTAATTACATCTAACCAGTGGTGCAAATGAGTAGGCTAACTGACATGTCAAATGCATCCCTAGACTGTTCCATACACATAGGCTACAATAGGTAGCCTAGTAAAGATAGTTGAAGGTCTGTGGCTAACGCAGTCGTAATTAAAGTGTCGTGAAGGTTTTTTCGGAACCGATCTTGTATAGGTTATTAAGCAGTACTAAGCGAGACTGTTGCGCATAAAGTGGGCTCATATTTGACAGATAGAACGTCCCTGTGGACTTTTTTCTTCTAAGTTTTAGATCTGAATGGTGCCGTTTGGATAAGTTGTTCGTTTTAAACTGAACTAAAAATGCAAAGCAACAAGGCGATTGCCACAAACTTCTACCTCTGCTTGACTAATCTAATCACCTCAGCCCAGCCCGGTCGGAAGATACTTTCGCTTTAGGCTAAACATAGCTATCACTTGTTTGATTCGCGAGGATAATTTGCAATGTGTTGTTTGATTTGGAGTTGGATTGTTTGGATACTATGCCTACAAATAAGTAGACATAGTTTTTAATCGCGTAGACTGCAACTAAGTTGAAATCAAAGTAGCCTCTCACAGAAGTAATCTATACACGCACTTCAAACAAACAAACAAGCGTTTCAACAGGAGCCTACACCAGGTGCGTAACGAAGAGCTCCGTTTGCGACGCGCAAAAACAGAAGACGGGTCTATTTTTTTTTTACGTAGCCTACGCGCCGCTATCACATCTGGTGTAGCCAGTTGCACTGATCACAGTAGAAGGTAATTGCTGTAGCCTCCCTGTCAGTCTCACACGCATGCATTGTATTGCCATAAGCAAAACTGTATACTGTAGCACCAGTGCTACGTTGGTAAATCATCCATCGCACAAACTAATTTTTGTATATATACATATATGTCGCACTGTACAGCCCTGATAAATGTGGCCCCATTCATGTTTTCCCACCACCAACAACTCGAAGCATACCTATTTGCTTAAAAATCCTCATTTACATTTACACAGTGCCACGTCGACTAGCCGTGTACGTGCGCCATGTTAAAATACCGGTAGCCAGTAAGGGACATAATATGCGAAATACAGCTCAGTCTTTGGCGTCTGCATGCATAGAAAAATATTAGCTTGGATTCATCTTCAGAATTTCCCTACATTCAGAGATGTAAGTTACAAGCCCATTTTCTACAAGTCATATCTTCCTAACAGTCCGACATTGACATTGTATTTTCCAACGAAATAAATAAAGAGAAATAACTTTGTTCGTGATCTGTCACCAGCTTACTTGATCTCTAGTTTCTAGACCCAGAGACAGTTGACAACCTAACCTAACATAGTTTTAATAATAGACCACAAAGTTGCTGAACGTGTTATTTCAGTTTAGTTTGCAACAATATAGTTCAAGTCCTGCAGTAGCCTACTACCTAGCCTTTCCCATTCACTTTCCATTTACTGTGCTAACGATAGCTAGCTAGCTCGGTCCGAAAAGGTTTCATTGGCATCACACACAAGCAATGGCAATAAAATAGTAGGCCTACACAAAATGTTATGAATATGTTGTTATTGCTTATTTAAGCGTAACTCTCGCCAAAATGCATCCTAGGGTGTTTTTGTGAATAGGCTACCCGAGTCAAACTTTCGTGAATGGGAGTCGTAGGGGCACTAGCCTACTATTTTGATGCGTCAAAATATTTTTAAAACACTAAGAAGGCTCGACACAACATGTGCATGGTTGAATTATCTATTCAATATGGACAAGATCAATGCAATAATTTGTGTTATCAGTGAAAACATATTGTATTTACTCATTATTGCAAATCAGATGAAGATGAGGCCATACTTTATGCAGGTAAATCCAATGGCTTCACATACTTTTTCTTGCCAATGTACATATTTGTGACTGTGCCCTAGCTTCCTCAAAATGCTTACCGTTTCCCAAAATGGTAAGTGTAGAAGTCCATACAACAACACAAAACAATACAGTATAATTTCCAGCTTAAACAATATTTTCATATTCTCTGGCAAATCAGGAGAGAGCTGAAAAAAAAAAAGGGGGGGGGGGGCAGATCAATGTAGTCAGATTGTGTAGTCAATGCATAGGCTGCCAAAGGAGCAACATCCTAACAACAACATTAACTTTATCTTAAACATAAGTTAGCTAGCGAATGCTTGGCAAATTGAATAATAGGATATGTGGTGCATAAGCCAAAGTTAGCCTACACAATGATATAGCCTACCAATAAATTATGAGGGCAATGTCAAGTTGGTCAGGTGTTTGTTTTGACAAACTGAGTAATAAAACGTTCGGGACAAGGCAACTACAAATATTAGGTCCGATGAATGAATATGAATTTTGTCATGTTAATGTTTACAGACCTAAGTGTTCTTGAGAACTTTCTGTCTCAATCAGTGACCGCTCAAAAAGATGCGTCAGCCATGAGTTTTGTTTTGTTTATGTTGTAGTCTCACTAACCCTTTTGCTTAAAAAACACACGTCTGGAGGACTAAAGAACGGTATAAAAGTATTTTTGAATGATAGTGACACAATCGAGACAGCTGATAGGCTAATCTGTTGAACTTTTTTGGGTATGATCCATGAGATCTATGTGCGAGGGAGAAAATGTAGGCCCTGCATTAATGTAGACAATTTCTTACTATCGCGAACTCTTGTCAGGGGAGGTCATTCATTTGGGTGCCACCTATAGAGCATCACAGTCCCGCCTCTCCTCCGAGAGAGCTTAGTTTCCGGAAGTAAATTTCCCATTCATTTCTCCCATTGACGTTTTGGAAAAATCCGTATCTAAAGAGTTTTAGAGCATGTCTTAGGCTAATCAGCTACGGCGTAACTCATAAGCATACAACATATCATTTCAAGTGAAAAAACAAAGAGAAAGTCCAAAAAAAGTCAAAGGTACAAGAGGTACATATTTTCATTTCCGAGCGAAGGAACTACTCATCCCATAAACCACCGCGCCTCACTGAATAATATATAAGCAATGCACGAAGCGGCGCAAAATGCCATTTGAACAATTTTCAACCGGCGACAGCACGCAAACCCTTTCCTCCAAACAGTGATATAGTGAATGTGCAGTTAATAGCAGTTATTTCAGGAGTAATCGTGCAAATAATACTGTTTTGCTATTGAATGTTATATTTACCATCGTGTATTCTATATTGTGTGTGTGTGAAAGCGGTTAACGTTAGCAACATTGTGCAGTGCTTCGTATCTGACTGCCATCCTGATGCATGGACGGTGCATGGTCTGCTCTTGGACCACCATATTCAGTTTATTAACTTGATGTGAATTATAACACAAAATGTTCATTAAATGTACGAAGAAGTATTTCTAGGTTAATGATTGATGATATGACTCGTACAGTATGAAGGCTACAGTTAGTAGCCTAGCTAATGTTAACTAGCATTACCAACCTCCCTGCAAAACTCACCACACAACTTTGTAGGTCTTGTCCCTCATGCTGGCCCTTACAAAACCCACAAGCTGACCCTCGGACACACAACAGTCAATAATGTGACCCGATTTAAAGTGGTTTTCACCCCTTTGGACACTCTTGATTTCGTCCTTGAAACAGTGAAATATTCACGGGGGCATGGACGGTTTGCTAATCATTTTACTGCGGTGTCTAGCCGGTTGTAGCATCCAGCTTGTGCTATCAGCTAGCTAGCTAGTTCAAAAGTTTAAGTACTTAATGAGGATATACAGGGCTTTTTATGCCTCGACTAAGTTGATGTTTCCTATAAACAACAATTCATGTTCATAGAAACAACAAGGACACTAAAACATAATATATTTCATACCTGTGTTGCAGCATGTAGGCTAATGTTAGCAGCATTATAATGACATTCTAATGTCTGAAAGGCTAATGATTAGCCTATCGGCTACCTGAAAAGTTAGCATTTACAGTGTTCTATTTGATGGTGTATTGGCCCTGACTAAGTTCGTGTGATATATAAACCACAATCCTTGTTGATACAAGTACCAATGTTCGTCTAGAAAGTTTTTATTCACATTAAGATTTTCGCCATAGGCAGTAAGACTCCGCCATCTTGGTAAGGGATTTTCGCTGAGAAAGTTTACGCACTTTTAACCAATCAGAGGCATCACTGTGGGGTTGTGGGATTGGTCAGGATTATGGGTAATGAAGTACTTATCCAAGACATCGCGAATAAAATACATTTATCTCAAAACAAGGTTGGTGCCCCTTGAATTTTCGCCCTCTATATGAGCATATACAATTGCTTAGTACAGCCGTAGCTGGTTTTAAGTCTACCATGTATGGTTACGTTTTTATGGCTTATACCCCAATTGTCAATGGAGAAATTGTATTGAATTCTTACTTCCGGAATCGGCTGTGGGCGGGACTGTGATGCTCTATGGCTTGAACAGACTGCCTGCTATGCCACCCGGTATACCCTATTATGGTTACAGTTTTTAATCAATGCATCTAACGTTATGTGTAAAGCGATGTACTATAAACCATACCGAAAGCAATTTATTACCCCGCCTAACACATGTCCACAATCTTTCACAATTCGCAACGGAAAGTTTTGACTGAGCGTGTTATAAAATAATAATAATAATACAATCATACAATAGACTATGTCATTATTGCGAACCGTTGTGTAAGGGGGTGTTTGTGCTATGACACACAGACAGCCTTGTGGCCTATTTTGGTTACACTTTTAACGGCAGTAGGTTATGACTGTATGTTGACATAAAATAACCATGCAATTAAAATAGTCAAATTAGAACTATGCTATAAAATATTCTTAATTTATAGCACAAAACCAGAACCATTTTCTTCGCATATTAGCGTCATGATTTGCCGTCATGGATGCGTTGCTGCTAAAGGAAGGCACTGACATGTCCAAGATAAACGAAACAATGGAAATGGGCTTGGCTGTTGGAGACGGGGGAGAACGTAAAAAAATTAAAGTGCCAGTGGTTTGCTTTTGACACATCTTCCTACCTTGTGCAACTGCCACCACGACAGAGGTAGGCTACGTTTATCTTTGGCTGAACGTGTCTGCGCTCAGAAAGTATGTATATGTTCTTTCATAGCACAACACGACCCGTCCCTCACCATATCGCAACCTCTTGTCAACCTTATACAACCCATTGCTGAAGACAAGAGCGCCCTCTCCAGATTGTTATCAAATGCACAGACCTCCCACATGAACGCACATGGTATTGCTGCTCATTGGAAAACTGAGTCTGTCAAACTCAAAACTACCATGTTTTCATTAAATGCTGATGGAAATATGGACAAGATATCGAATGATCTGATTTGTTACTTTGATGAGGAAATGGGAAGTCTTGCCATTTTGAGAGCTTAAAGTCTCACCTTTCAAACGAGCCATTGTATGTGTTCATAGCTATAACACAGAATATGCTGTGGCTGTACAAAGATCATCAACAATGGTCTACATTGCTGGCACTCTAGGACAAAGCTTCCGAAAACAGCTTGGCATTCAATGAGTTAAAAAAAAAAAATTCTCCCCTTCAAACACTTTTGGCCTGAGTGTAAGTTAAAGCCTTTCTACAATATGATTGCTGCAGTAGAAAAGAACGGCAATGGTTAGTCAGCAATGGTCAGAGATGGTACTGAAATATTGTTTTGTTCATCAGGAAAAGAGAACACCACAATACTGCAATACTCTTTTTACTTTGCTGTTTGCATCTTGTTGCACATTAAAAACCAATAGGGCTTGACCGCAAAAGGGGTGCTGTATAGGTAGATGTGAACAGCTTATGACTTTGCCTGAAAAAAAGTTCAGTCAAAATATTTTTTTTCACTTTAATCCTTGCACACATTGTTATGGCTGCACTGCTTTTTGCTGCCGGTAGCTTTTCGAAACGTCATGAAAATCCCAGCACCTGACGTAACAGGTTCTTATTTCTATAGCAGTGTGTGAGGGACCGAGGTGGCCACCCCACGTTTAGGGAGGTGTGCCACTGGATGGTGTTCTGTACCATTAACCCCACACAGTTAAAATCAACAGCTTAGAATGTCCCAGTTCCATGCACACAAGACATCCACATACACAGCAATACTATAAATCCCCCTCAAACAAATAATTAAAGAGTGGATATGTGTGGTGTTGGAAGTCTGCACGTGTTACACAAGGCAGTGTTAAGCAAGTGAAAAGCGGGTGTTGAGTTGGAACCTGTTTTCCTGACCCAGAGCCAGGTTTATAAGTTTATTAGAAAACCAAATTAAAGAACTGGTACGAGATTTGGCACTGACTCTGAACCAGCACTGGAACTGCTTTGATGGTTATACACATTACACAATAGTAATAGTGTTTCAACCAGGCAAAAATAAAATATAAAAATTACCCCTGTTTCAAAGCCATCTGTATGCTTATTCATAATTGCCTGTTTATATTCATCTTTGTAAAAATAGTGACATTAATAATACATGTGTTTGTGTTGTGCTGAATGACTCTGTTTTGTACTGAGAGATGCAAAGTCAGTACAGGGTCATATAAAAATATTGTTGAGATGGACTGATCATGCTTCTGTAGTAAACGGTCATCAGGGAGTCTTCTCTTTATGATGCAAATCATCTAATGACTGCAGCCAATTGATTTGATTTCAAAATGAGGGTATTTATTTAGTACTGAATGACAATGGACATTGCATGTTTTGGGGACATTGTTTTATTGTAATATTTTACGTCCAAAACACAGCTCACTAAATTATTTTGGTTTTATAAGCCTAGTAGAACTGGAGGACATTTGCGCTGAATGACAATTTGGACTTTCAAACTAAAAGAATGTATCATATTTTTTATAAAGTCATAGTGATAAGTTCAATCTTTTCAAAGTTTTCAAAACTATCACTTATTTTTTTGTACGATTTATATTAGGGGTGGGAATTGGCAAAAATATGACGATTCAATACTACTGCGATATTTGGGCCACAATACGATATTATTGCGATTCTTAACATATTGCGATGATACAAGAAGTATTACGATTCGATACTGCGATATATTGCGATTCATGTCATATGAATCATGCCATATTATTCAAAGGCATAGAAAAAATAAGGAAAATAAGACTGTTCAACTTCAAAAATATGACTTCAAATGTCATATTTAATTCTGTGAATATTATCTTCTACACTTTACCTGAAGTGCAAACACTTATTAGGAGGGTAGTGCAAAAACTTTGTCATGGCATGGTGCATGTCAAGGTCCTTTCTATTTGCTTTTTGTTGAAAACCCAAATACACCCACACTTTCTATGTGAAAGAAGGCATGTATGACAGGTTGTGAATGTGAAGCCATTTTCACTTGAAATTACCATTGAGTGCACAACAGCAAAGCATGTCTGCAATCGGTTACAGTCCTCAAATGAAGAACACGTCCATGTTCCCTTGCGTCTCATGGCCACTCTATGTAATCCTTCTGTGTTTGCAAAATTCCTGACAGTTCCTGATCGCTAAACTTTTGTTTTCCTTTCCTGTCGGTTAGCAGTTGATGTAGAAGTACCTAGAGTTCTCAACGAGTCGGGTCGGCCTGACAAACCCGACGGGACCCACGGGTTCGGGTCGAAAATATAAGCAAATGACTTGGGTCGGGTTGGACCTCGGGCTTAATCTTTTCCGCTCAGTGAAAAAAACAAAAACATTTATTAATCATCGCTGCTGTTCACCGTAAAGAAAGTCTAGCTGCTGTGTGCAACGTGCATCATGGACAGGGGCGGTCATGGACAGGGGCGGATTTTTAATCTTCTTAGAGAATGTTTACAATGTCAATGTACACCAACAGCATGCTACATAACAATTATACTTTTCTCAAAACAAGGTTGGTGCCCCTTGAATTTTCGCCCTCTATATGAGCATATACAATTGCTTAGTACAGCCGTAGCTGGTTTTAAGTCTACCATGTATGGTTACGTTTTTATGGCTTATACCCCAATTGTCAATGGAGAAATTGTATTGAATTCTTACTTCCGGAATCGGCTGTGGGCGGGACTGTGATGCTCTATGGCTTGAACAGACTGCCTGCTATGCCACCCGGTATACCCTATTATGGTTACAGTTTTTAATCAATGCATCTAACGTTATGTGTAAAGCGATGTACTATAAACCATACCGAAAGCAATTTATTACCCCGCCTAACACATGTCCACAATCTTTCACAATTCGCAACGGAAAGTTTTGACTGAGCGTGTTATAAAATAATAATAATAATACAATCATACAATAGACTATGTCATTATTGCGAACCGTTGTGTAAGGGGGTGTTTGTGCTATGACACACAGACAGCCTTGTGGCCTATTTTGGTTACACTTTTAACGGCAGTAGGTTATGACTGTATGTTGACATAAAATAACCATGCAATTAAAATAGTCAAATTAGAACTATGCTATAAAATATTCTTAATTTATAGCACAAAACCAGAACCATTTTCTTCGCATATTAGCGTCATGATTTGCCGTCATGGATGCGTTGCTGCTAAAGGAAGGCACTGACATGTCCAAGATAAACGAAACAATGGAAATGGGCTTGGCTGTTGGAGACGGGGGAGAACGTAAAAAAATTAAAGTGCCAGTGGTTTGCTTTTGACACATCTTCCTACCTTGTGCAACTGCCACCACGACAGAGGTAGGCTACGTTTATCTTTGGCTGAACGTGTCTGCGCTCAGAAAGTATGTATATGTTCTTTCATAGCACAACACGACCCGTCCCTCACCATATCGCAACCTCTTGTCAACCTTATACAACCCATTGCTGAAGACAAGAGCGCCCTCTCCAGATTGTTATCAAATGCACAGACCTCCCACATGAACGCACATGGTATTGCTGCTCATTGGAAAACTGAGTCTGTCAAACTCAAAACTACCATGTTTTCATTAAATGCTGATGGAAATATGGACAAGATATCGAATGATCTGATTTGTTACTTTGATGAGGAAATGGGAAGTCTTGCCATTTTGAGAGCTTAAAGTCTCACCTTTCAAACGAGCCATTGTATGTGTTCATAGCTATAACACAGAATATGCTGTGGCTGTACAAAGATCATCAACAATGGTCTACATTGCTGGCACTCTAGGACAAAGCTTCCGAAAACAGCTTGGCATTCAATGAGTTAAAAAAAAAAAATTCTCCCCTTCAAACACTTTTGGCCTGAGTGTAAGTTAAAGCCTTTCTACAATATGATTGCTGCAGTAGAAAAGAACGGCAATGGTTAGTCAGCAATGGTCAGAGATGGTACTGAAATATTGTTTTGTTCATCAGGAAAAGAGAACACCACAATACTGCAATACTCTTTTTACTTTGCTGTTTGCATCTTGTTGCACATTAAAAACCAATAGGGCTCGACCGCAAAAGGGGTGCTGTATAGGTAGATGTGAACAGCTTATGACTTTGCCTGAAAAAAAGTTCAGTCAAAATATTTTTTTTCACTTTAATCCTTGCACACATTGTTATGGCTGCACTGCTTTTTGCTGCCGGTAGCTTTTCGAAACGTCATGAAAATCCCAGCACCTGACGTAACAGGTTCTTATTTCTATAGCAGTGTGTGAGGGACCGAGGTGGCCACCCCACGTTTAGGGAGGTGTGCCACTGGATGGTGTTCTGTACCATTAACCCCACACAGTTAAAATCAACAGCTTAGAATGTCCCAGTTCCATGCACACAAGACATCCACATACACAGCAATACTATAAATCCCCCTCAAACAAATAATTAAAGAGTGGATATGTGTGGTGTTGGAAGTCTGCACGTGTTACACAAGGCAGTGTTAAGCAAGTGAAAAGCGGGTGTTGAGTTGGAACCTGTTTTCCTGACCCAGAGCCAGGTTTATAAGTTTATTAGAAAACCAAATTAAAGAACTGGTACGAGATTTGGCACTGACTCTGAACCAGCACTGGAACTGCTTTGATGGTTATACACATTACACAATAGTAATAGTGTTTCAACCAGGCAAAAATAAAATATAAAAATTACCCCTGTTTCAAAGCCATCTGTATGCTTATTCATAATTGCCTGTTTATATTCATCTTTGTAAAAATAGTGACATTAATAATACATGTGTTTGTGTTGTGCTGAATGACTCTGTTTTGTACTGAGAGATGCAAAGTCAGTACAGGGTCATATAAAAATATTGTTGAGATGGACTGATCATGCTTCTGTAGTAAACGGTCATCAGGGAGTCTTCTCTTTATGATGCAAATCATCTAATGACTGCAGCCAATTGATTTGATTTCAAAATGAGGGTATTTATTTAGTACTGAATGACAATGGACATTGCATGTTTTGGGGACATTGTTTTATTGTAATATTTTACGTCCAAAACACAGCTCACTAAATTATTTTGGTTTTATAAGCCTAGTAGAACTGGAGGACATTTGCGCTGAATGACAATTTGGACTTTCAAACTAAAAGAATGTATCATATTTTTTATAAAGTCATAGTGATAAGTTCAATCTTTTCAAAGTTTTCAAAACTATCACTTATTTTTTTGTACGATTTATATTAGGGGTGGGAATTGGCAAAAATATGACGATTCAATACTACTGCGATATTTGGGCCACAATACGATATTATTGCGATTCTTAACATATTGCGATGATACAAGAAGTATTACGATTCGATACTGCGATATATTGCGATTCATGTCATATGAATCATGCCATATTATTCAAAGGCATAGAAAAAATAAGGAAAATAAGACTGTTCAACTTCAAAAATATGACTTCAAATGTCATATTTAATTCTGTGAATATTATCTTCTACACTTTACCTGAAGTGCAAACACTTATTAGGAGGGTAGTGCAAAAACTTTGTCATGGCATGGTGCATGTCAAGGTCCTTTCTATTTGCTTTTTGTTGAAAACCCAAATACACCCACACTTTCTATGTGAAAGAAGGCATGTATGACAGGTTGTGAATGTGAAGCCATTTTCACTTGAAATTACCATTGAGTGCACAACAGCAAAGCATGTCTGCAATCGGTTACAGTCCTCAAATGAAGAACACGTCCATGTTCCCTTGCGTCTCATGGCCACTCTATGTAATCCTTCTGTGTTTGCAAAATTCCTGACAGTTCCTGATCGCTAAACTTTTGTTTTCTTTTCCTGTCGGTTAGCAGTTGATGTAGAAGTACCTAGAGTTCTCAACGAGTCGGGTCGGCCTGACAAACCCGACGGGACCCACGGGTTCGGGTCGAAAATATAAGCAAATGACTTGGGTCGGGTTGGACCTCGGGCTTAATCTTTTCCGCTCAGTGAAAAAAACAAAAACATTTATTAATCATCGCTGCTGTTCACCGTAAAGAAAGTCTAGCTGCTGTGTGCAACGTGCATCATGGACAGGGGCGGTCATGGACAGGGGCGGATTTTTAATCTTCTTAGAGAATGTTTACAATGTCAATGTACACCAACAGCATGCTACATAACAATTATACTTTTCGGGTTCTCTCTCAAATGTGAATGAATGTTATTCTTCTCTATTAATTGGGAACACGTCTGAGCACACATGAGAGAGTGGCAGGTTCTGGCTAGCTTGTCATTTTTGATGATTGATAGCTACTTTAATATAAGAAAGGAAATCATGAAGGCAACAAAGATGAGGTTGGAGGAGATTGCGGAGTTATCCGGTTCCCTCTAGCCCAGAGGTGGGCAAACTATAGGCCCACCTATCCGGCCCGCCACGCACTTTTAGTTCATGAGAGCCTACGTACTGATGAGCATTAGGGGTGTGCATTGGCACTGCCTTCACAATTCGATTCGATTACTATTCACCAGGTAACGATTCGATTCAATTCGTTTCTACGATGCATTGCGATGCATCAAAATTGTACTGCACAAAACAAGGCAAATTTTGAGGTCATGAGGCAATACAAGCAGTCAGATATTGAACAACAGATTTTATTGGCTGCTATGTGTGTATTATCACTCTCCTATATCTTTGACATAAATATCATTAAATAAAATAAAATTGAATGTTACAGGGTATTGGATATGGCATTTTAGTAAGTTTAATAATTTAAACACATTGTAAAACTTAAAGCTCAAATTTGGAGACATCCATGCATGTCGAAATTTGCTGCAAATTCAAAACTGGATTACTCTGGAACGGCTAACTGTACAGGGGACCGCTTTACGCAGGTCAGCTGTTTATTCTAATATATGGTTTGTTATGTGTTTTGTTATGTGTTGAACGAAGGGTTCGTGAAGTATCCCACCGATATGGGTAGGGAGATGGGCGCAGAACCTTCAGTAGAATTTATGATTAAATTTAATTATATTATATACTTTTCTCATGAACCGTTCACCACAGCAATTAACGGCTAACATAGTTTAAAAGCTGAGAAAAAGCTCTTTCATGTGATGTGATAGGCTACTTGTGATGTCTGTGTGATGAGTAGGCTCGTTTGCGAGTAGTTCAACTGAGAAGAATGGGTGAATTTGGATGCACTTTCTTGCCGTGCGCTGTCACTTTCTCCACTGCGTAATTTGCGCTGTGAATGCTTATTTTAACAGGCCATAGGCTAAATAAAAATCGTTATTAGTCGGACGCAAAACAGAATATCGAAAGAAGGGGACACCAAGGCCACCGTGGCCTGTAAACCTCTGATTTTCAAAGGGGCATCATGGCCACTTCAAGGGGCAACAATTGATGAAATTCCTACACATACTGCACACACAGTAACAAAGCCAACTCAGGATGCCAACGATCGACATGGTTTGTGAAGTTAGTTGTATTGCCAACGTGCTTGATTTTAGTGTGGCAGGTTTTACACACAGCGTACGTCTTGTCTAGTTTCCCATTAACTTCGTACAATCTGAAATGTGCCCAGATGTCCGCTTTCTAAGTTTTGGGTGCGTTTTTAATTACCTGTCTATCGCGTTCATCTCCCTCCATCATCTTGATTCTTTAGTGTTGTTGTTATGCTAGCTAGTGCTACCGCTTAGCATGTAGCTACAGGCTGCGCATGTCGTTACAACGTTGCTCCGGAAAAATGCCCCCAGAAGTAATTGAAACTTCACAACTTTATTGTCCACTCAAGGCCAGAAAATAAACAGTGACATAATCGATTATGGCACGTTGCCGCATCGATGCTGAATCGTGCATGCCCCGCATTGCAATGCATCGCCGAATCGATTATTGTTGACACCACTAATGAGCATATGCCTAACTATATTTAGAAGATTTTTACAAAGGGGTTTGTTGATATATTCCTAGCCTAGTTTATGACATTTTCCAAAACATGGAAAAAAAAATTTTTTAAGGCTATTGACAGCATTTTCTGATTTACAGGATAACAAAAGTAGATATAAATCCCTCTGTATTTTTCCTCCATCTAATATGTGAACACAAAGAAAACTTGAATTTTGAACCTGGCTGTATCCAATGCTCATATTTCATGTTTTAAAATGCATGCAAATTAGTGCATATTTAATTAGATAATGCCTAATTTGCATATAAACATTAAATTACAGAAAACTTTCTCATATTAATGTAAGTAATCAACTGGGGAAGTTTCATAGTGATATCTGCTAGTTAAAATGTTTACCCTATTCACCTGTAGTGTCTCGTCTTTCATCAATTACTTTCACTACTGACTGACAATGGGTTACCATCGAAAACATAGCCTGGAAAAAGCAACACTTACCCCAACAATGTTCGAATGAATGAATAAAAAACTTTTATCCTGCAGAGGAGCTGCTTACATCTCGTGACAGTGCGTCTTCAGCTGTGCTTCATATTTGCCTCCCGCCTCTAGCCTAATCAATTTTATCCGTCATTACCAACTTGCAAATGATGGTGGATAACTACTCATTGTGAGATGTATTTCGTAAGATCTTTATTCTAATTATGTTTCCCATTGTAATCGTGTAATTATGACCGCCGCGCAGCGAAGCGGTCATAATTTTTTTTTCTTTTTCGCATGCCCAAATTTCTTTTTTTTTCTTTTTCGCATGCCCAAATTTCCGTCAATGATTCCCGGGACACTGAAAGACCGGGGTACACGAAACTTGGTGGGCATGTAACCTCACATGGATAGCATGGAACCATCGTTTTTCGTTTTGATCTGTAGCCCCCCCGCTGGACTGGACACCCCGAAAGGAGGGTAGGGCAGACACAGTTTTCTGTGAATATCTCGAGAACCGTATGGTTTAGGAGGACCATTTTTTTTTGTATGTTGATCTCAAGGGGCCATGTCAACCCATTCCATAACCACTCATTTCATGTATAGCGCCACCTAGTTAAACACAAAAAAGTAAAAATGAGGTGTTGTAATCGCAGGTATCTTTGACCTAACATAGTCAAAACTGCACAAAATTGGAAGTGTAGGATCATTACGACACCCTCTGTATGCACGCCAAGTTTCGTGGAATTCCGTTCATGGGGGGCCACACAATAAATTAATTTATGTTACTATACACCAACTGGCCTGTAGGTGCCCGGAGACAGTTTTCTGTGAATATCTCGAGAACCGTAAGGCCTAGGAAGTCCACCTTTTTTATATATGTTGGTCTTAAGGGGGCATGTCAACCCATTCCATTGCCACTTATTTCATGTATAGCGCCACCTAGTTAAAAATTAAAAAAGCAAAAAATTAGGTGTTTTCATCACAATATCTCTGGCTGACAAGGTCAAAACTGCACGAAATTAAAAGTGTAGGATCATTATGACACCCTCCGAATGCATGCCAAGTTTTGTGTACTTTCGTTCATGGGGGGCCTTACAATAAAATAATGTATGTGTACATTTAGTGACGTACACCAACAAGGATTCCCGGGACACTGAAAGACCGTGGTACACAAAACTTGGTGGGCATGTAACCCCACATGGATAGCATGGAACCGTCGTTTTTCGTTTTGTGGACCCCCCGAAAGGAGGGTAGGGCAGACACAGTTCTCTGTGAATATCTTGAGAACCGTAGGGACTAGGATGACCATTTTTTTCCGTATGTTTGCCTCTAGGGGTCATGTTAACCCATTTCATGTGCACCCATGTGCACAAACAGATACACACACACACACATACATTTACAGTAATCATACGTATGACACATACTCACACAGTAGACATATGTACGCTTGCATGCACAGGCACATACGCAGGCACACGCACACACACACACACACACACACACACACACACACACACATAACATAAACATGTACATGCACACAATTCAAGAATTTCTCAGAATTATGAACAGGCAAGATGGAGGTGGGGTTGTATAAAATGAATTTTACATGTGAAATCTATGAACTAATCATGTTTTGGTACTTGTTGTCTAGCAGATATCAGTGAGAATTGAGTGTGGATAATGCAATTTAGTGATACAGTTAGAATCATATAGGCCTTTCAGCGTGATTTATTTTTGTGGAAAAAATGTGCTGGACTGGGCGGCGGTCATATTTTGTACCGCTCTGCGGTACATCTAGTTTGTAATTTGCATGTGCAAATTGCATGTGTAGTTTGTTTTGCATGTGCGCTGGTGCACATTCATGAATGAGAGAAGCAGGGTGCGTTGTGCACCCACCCATATCACTGTTGATAATGCACTTTTAAAATAAACAACTCCTCATGGATTTCTGACCAGGTTTCTCTTGGTAAGTGAAGTGGCATAATGCATTTTAGGTAGTATACAATAGTGATTTTTAAATAATGCGCCAGACCCCTCCTAAGGTCGTTAATTGACTGATCCCAAGCCCCGCCCCCTTTTACTATGTCACAATGAGGACTTTGGAGGACCTCGGTCAACCTCGGTCAATTTTGAATTTTCTAGTGTCCGTTCTGTATGACAATACGCCGGTTATGCGAATGCTATAATGCTTCTTTTGCGAGTAGCCTAAGTAACTAAATAACTAAAGAGCTCAAAAAGGTTCAAAGATAAGCCTGGGATACTTGTAGAAGTGACATCCGATATCCTGACCGTGTGAAACGTTAACACACATAGGCCTAACTTTGCATAACTTTGGATAAGCTGCTACTTTTCAGTAAAGAAATCTGAGTGTGTACGAAAATGTTCCCTTTATTTGTGTTCATAACTACACACAAAAACATAACTAAATTTGAAACTGTTGAAACGTCAACATAAGCCTACGCAAAACATTATACCTACCTTGCAGGAACTGAACTTGCACATTCATACGATTGGAAAACGCGAAAAAGGCTACACCTTTAATCACGTATCGCCTTACACACAACAAGAATACTTTCAGCTTTGCTACCTTGCCATGTTTAACTTGGGTAAAAAGACAGTTCACAGAAATAAGCTAATGATAATTTTTTGAACAAACGCAATAATAGCCTACTGTGATGCATTATTGATGGCTGAACAAGAGCTAGCCAATGTCTTCTACAGATCGAATCATGTGCAGATTCAAAACTATGCTATGTAGTCTCAAAATCTCCAATATTAGCCTAGACCTAGGCTACTACATTGCCCACATTTAAATTAATTATAGCATAAGCGGGCACTGATGAAGTCTAGTGCAAGACAAATCACGTCTGCAAACTGCAGATATGTCATGCGTGGTATGGGTTTGAACTCGGAATCGTTTCTTTTCAATACACTTCTATCATGTTTATTTGAACTCCTTCTAAAGCAGCCATTCAAAATAATAAGTAGGCTATCGGCCGAGAAGCTATCTCTCCACCTCCCCAACATGAGCTGCTTAACAAGCTAGTCACTCTCCCAAGTTGCGTGGGAACCAATTGGATCTGCAGCACTTGGTCCCGTCTTCTATTAATCCTCGAAATATGGTTAGATTTTGTTATGGACACGTCAACACCATATGTTCGCACAGACCTGTTTATTGAATCAGAGTCACATCTGCAGCAAATAAGGTAAACTACCTACTCGGGATAACGTGCTAATTGTTTATTCAGTTAACATGCATCCATAAGATCCACGACACCGGATTTGTTTGTCCTCAATTTGTGGTGTTCCACCTCGTTGATGACAGCAGACATTGTAAATGTGTCCTTCTGCATACTGAGGGCCTTTCTGACCTCTGTTTTTTGAATATATCAATATTACTTGACGCCCAGAAATCCAGCATACACTGTTGCACTCGGCTAAATGGGGGTGCTGCGTCCCTATGTTGAACACGCGTTCTCGCACACTTTCCTGCAAACTTCTCCGACTTAGCAACAGTAACTATGGGACTGACAATGGGAGGAGGGGCTTGGGATCGGTCAATTGCCACACCCCTTGACGCGTTGTTCAATAAACGTGCAAGATCAGAATAATCTTTGCGCTGGGATAATAATCCGCTTTCCGCCAGGTCACAAAAATAGGGCCTACCTTATTATGAACTACCTTAGTTTAATCCGTGATTCATCTCTTTTTTTTATTATTATTAATTGGTTCATAGGCTGACTTTGTAAATAAACAATTGACCTGTCTCTAAGCGCCACCCTTAGAACGCAGAAAGTATAAGTATATATACTCTTTTGATCCTGTGAGGGAAATTTGGTCTCTGCATTTATTCCAATCCGTGAATTAGTGAAAATGACAGTCCAGCCTCAACAGACTCGGACATCAGCTCGAACAACTCCATAGGAAACAACAGGGAGGAAGCATAATATTACAAATTAATGTTTATTTATGGAGTTTATTTCCTAAAAAACCCCGACGGATAACCATCGTGAAACGTTGAGCATGGGGACGTGTAATACCATTAGCCGATACCCCGAGTGCCTAGTAAACAAGGTATATTTCATCAACAGGAGCCTACAGTACAGAGCGGTATTCCAGAAAGGAGGTTTAACAAACATTGAGATAAACCTTAACCTCTGGGTTGTCTGAACCTGTGGCGACTAAACCCGAGCTGTCGGTTCCAAAACACCGATTACCAGTTAGTTCAATCAACCCTGTGTTAGATAACCTAGAGTTGTGCGCGTTCACGGCGAACTGAAAGGCATCATCTATTGAGAGTCGAAACCATGAGTGAAACCGGCGAAGAGCACCGTATTTTTTAGAGGCGGAGTAGTCGAGGCTTACGAGGAGGAGAGAACTGTAATAACAAAAAAAAAGCAATACTTAAGCGCCTGCGTCCGAGACCTTGCTTGGCAGAGAATAGCCTAACTGACCGTGTAAATGCGTATGTTTAAGATTTAATGTCAAAAGAACAATTAAATAATTCACTGGACATCACGTATTGTATTGACTGCTTGGAATGATGCTTTCTTAAACTAGCCTAGTTGTCACAGATTGAGTGGGCCATAGAATTCTTTGAGAATCCCAAATGTAATTTTCTATTTTAACGCAGGTCCTGCAGCTGTGGGCCAAGTTAAACTTTTGCGCTTCATCATCGGAAGGGTGAATGTCGGAAGGCATGGGTAGCCTATTGGACACATTTCGGTGCACATTTGGAAAATTTAATAAGTGATGCTGACCTGCCAGTTGGTGAAACTACACTTTAATGATCCTCGTGGGTTTGTGTCCAGGAAAACGAATGAAGTTGCGCAGGAACTGCTTTAGCGCAAGGCAAACTTTACGCACCGACCGACAGCTTGCCGATATGCTCTGCGTCTCCAACACTACAAAAACTCCCAGTCGGAGAGCGTGTGTAGCCTATTAAAAAAATATTTTATCCCAAATGCCATCAGCATTCTTAACCAAACTTAGTGACAACATGCATACCCGGCTGAGCTGTACAGCTATATTTAAACTTATTTTTTAATTTTCTATAGGCTATGTTTCCCCTTTTTTGTACTGTACTTGTTTTAATTAGCCTATATCTTCAATGTGTCTGAGATGTTATTTGTCCATCTGTCTGGTGAGCCAAACACAAATGTCCATATGGTGTAGGCTAGCTAGCCTACATTAAAGATTTATTTTATTCTATTCTAATCCACCATGCGTAATGTAGGAATGGAGAATGCTTTTCAAGTAGCCTATATTTAGGATTCAGCTAAAAAACTCTAGCGCTCTTGAAAAACTCGTTTGGAAAAGAATGGATAGGCTATCATGTGATGTCGTGGTCTTAACGCCCTCTCACGGTGAATTGCACGGATGAATATTACATGATTTTGTGCTTCTTTGTCAATCGGACCTTTGTCAAAATGAAACGCCATTGCGTGACAAGTGTAAAAATAGCGGCCTGATTGAACATGCACTAAAATAACCGAACATAATTGAACATAACCTGGTAGGGGGTAGGTTTTGTTCAGGTTAAGTTCAGAACCTATGTTACCATAGTTACTTACATAGCCTGATCATTTTTGAGCTTTCTGGAACTGAAATCCCAGGTTTACCGCTAACTCTGGGTTAACATACCCAGTTAAGCCAGTAAACCTGCTTTCTGGAATACCCCCCAGGTCGTCTCTTGTATTTGCAACATAATGTAGGCTACTAATCCAACAACGTGGGCACAGTACAGGTTCCCTGTTAAATCCCAAGATGAAAATGCTCATTAGCCAATGTCACAAACACCTTGGCTCAAAGGGAATGGACATAGAGAAGACTGACACCGTCGGGCAACGTTTAAATAGTAATCTTAATTTATTTACAAATATATTTACAAAAGTCAGTAAGTGAGAGGCAACAAAAGATAAAATAAAGTGTCATGCACGTCAGTAAAGTGTATGTGTAGTGCATAAAGAAAAGGCAATCGGGAATCGCTACAGCCAGCCCTCCACAGCGTCAGGCCAGAGCAGAACCGAGAGTGCAAGTCAGACCACAGGACACCGGCTTTATTCCGATAGCAATTAACACTGAACCACGCCCCTCGTTAGCCAGAACTCTCCAGCTCCTCCTGCAGGTCAAAATGCAATAAGACATTCTAAACTGCAACAATATGCCTAGTGCTCAAGAGCACCATACAGGCAGAGGGAGGATGTCCTACTTTCCCTTTCACGTCATTCACTTAAACTTTCCTACTTGCTAGATTTGACCAATCTTCCATAGCCTACGTGCACAAGTAGTTTGAGTAGAACTACTGATCTTCATTATCTCCCTGCTTGTTTAGATCTTATCATGTATGGTATTATTTCATGATCGCTAAACGTTTGATTCTTTTTAATGTTGTCATCAGTTAACTTCATTCAACTGTGCTTGTAGGTAGGCGCTGCCATTCAGTTGTGGACGTTCGTAAATTGCGTTTATGGGCGGAGAAAGGCAGAGAAAGGCGCAGTTTACACTAAGGATTGAACGATTGATCAATACGACGGAAATTTGGGACTGACAGCGTTCGCAATCTGCGGTGTGTCCATGACGCTGATAACGCTACGTTTGCAAATGTACGTACATCTGGCCGTCAGTCTCAATCTTCAACTAGCTAGCTAGTTAGCATTAAAGGGAAACTTGGCAGGATTAGCTATATTTCCCCCTCTGCTGGAGAAATTGTGCATTATGTTATTTCAAACTGTGGAAAAAGGTAACAATAAAGCACATGGATTTGTTTACAAGCTAGCGAAATGATTAGCATAAGTTCAGTAGAACAATGTGGATGTTACAAGGTAAGAAACACGATTTAAAACAAGTTTCTTGTTTCTCTCTTCTCTTTCCGGGACGGTAGTCTCAATGTTGCAAGGTTGGTTTTCCGCCTGGGGACGCTAGGGGCAGCGGGGAAAGTCACCATTTTCACCGGAACAGGTCATTTAACTATCCAAATGATTTATAAACGGGTTTATTACGTTGAAATAGTTGCCAAGTTCCCCTTTAACGTCAGTGGTTTTTGCACAGTGATCTGGCTACTCGCCTCCACTTTAAGCTTGTCACCTTGTATACATTTTAAAGTTTTGAATATACCCCTCCATAGCATAATTAAGTCCCTTTTGATTGCTTCTGGAGGAAATTAAATCCTTTATCAATCAAAATGTCCTCAAAGCCTGATTTGATATACTGTCAGCTGCCATTCTCCATAATGTATTTCTAATCAAGTCTGGTATGTTTGTCCAAGTTACAATGGGGGGCGGGGCTTAGCGCCAGGTCAAATGCTTTGAAATAACTTTAATATACATGCATGTGTCAATTAAATGTGCTGGTGAAACAGTGTACTCTATTATTATTTACCATCTATCCCTCTGTTAGATGAACGGCCACAGCAGCGAAGATGAATGACTGATTCTTCTCCATTCAGTGTTTCCCACAGAATTGGATTCAATTTGTTTCGGTAGCTGACTTTGACAACGGGGGGGGGGGGGGGGGGGGGGGATATTAAGATCGTCTTGGTAGTGTATAGGTCTAATTGAGTGCCTATCACTTTTTAAGACGTTTGAGGGAACCCTTGCAATTGTAACACAGTTGAAAGGCTGCTGATGTGTGGATGCAATTCATAACGTTTTCTACATAGTTAAAATAAAGGTTCGTACTTCTCCTTGGGACAAGCACTTTTGAATGTTGGAAAACACTTTTCCATTTACATCGGGATTTTGCAAACATTCAGTGTCAGAGTCAATAAAATGAGCCCTTCAACGAAATTGACAAGCAGCTGTAAGTAGGCTAAGCATGCTAAATTCGACATCCAAACAGTATTCTAACGTTAGCTTTGAGATACTGCTTGATTTCATAACTTAGTTTAGTCTCTTCAATGTAGCCTACTATGTTGTGATAAGACCTTAGCAGAGTTCACTTCAATGCAGCAGTTTTGAACAAATTTGCGCAGCATGGTCACGATGCTAAGCGGATTTAATAGCAATTTAGCCAGACGTCTTCTATGCAATGCTTCTATGTGGCAACAACAATCCTTCAACAATCGTGAATATTTTGTTAAATGCACAGAGGGGTGGCAGCGGGCTACAGGAGAGAGCGGGGCAGGGCAAGGAAAGGCTGCGTGCATAAAAAGCGCAGCTCAATGGCAATACAAGGATTTGACCTTATATTTAATTTAAATTAAATTAAATTAAACATAGAATATTCATCTGTGGCTGCTGATTTTTATTTCGTGGCGCCCCGCCACAGATTAGTCAATGTATGGGAAACACTGCCATTATTGTGTCATCAGCTCTGTGGCATCAGCTCTGTGCAAATTTACTTCTAAATTATGTATTTTCTATCTAAGGCATTTTAAAACATGGATATGTAAGTCTTATGGTGGTTAGAAGTGTAAAATATCAACCTGAAACCGAAATCCATTTATAATTATGCATTTGCACACAAATAACTGGCATTAGTGACATCTTTGACATGAAAATCCCTGGAACTATCGTTCTACGATCATTCTACCGAGGGGTGTAGTTGGAACTACTTCAACTTTACGACAGTCTGTGTTCGTTGAAACTATGGTTTTGGGAAATGCTCGTGTAGCTTAACAATGCATTTGGACTATGTAAGTTGCACCACCATAGTTCAAACAACCATGTACATTACAACCATGTACATTTGTACATAGTTGCTAACTATGCTTTTGGGAAACGCACTCCAGTACAGGTTTTGTTAGGTGCCAGGTTTAGGGAAAAAAAAATTGACATCAAGATGAAAACTAGTGTAAGCCTGTCCTACGCCTGTTTTATGTTGTACGTTCGTTTTATAAATGAGGGCCATTATGTTTGACGAAATTGGTTAGAACCTGCATTAACTACACTAGTTCTTAACAGAATTAAACCGAGACATTTGACTACATTTGTGTCTTGACTCACCTGCCCATCATCATCTATCTGCTGAAGGAATTCTAATGCAGGATTAACTTGATCGAAGCTTGGCGTTGCTTTGCTATTACCAGTCTCCACAATACCTTCAGCGTTTTTCTCTAGAAGACAAACAATTGTTAATCTACTGCACCTTACAGGAGAATTCCCGCGATGAACCCACGTGTAGCACTGTCTGCCTGTCAAGTCAAGTTTATTTATATAGGGCATTTCTTACAAAGGTCATTCAATGTGCTTTACAAAAGCATACAGTAATAAGCTTAACAAATAAAAACATAGAAGGGCAATATAGTTAATAAAGAATAGTTCAAAAGGTATAGTCAGGTACTTTGTGGAATGTGGGCATAAGTGTGAGATAAGGTACGAATGCAATTTTTTTGCATAAATTGATAGGTAAGGGTGTGTCCTTTCAAAATCTGACGGCACCCTTGAAAATTTTTTCTTTAAATGGCATCACCTGCCACACCCCTTTTTTGATCTAAATAGACATTAACATATAAAACAGGGTTTCCCGCAGCACTTTGCAACACACGCCTGCCACCTTAACTAGCCTATGTCGTCAAAAAAATAAAAATGAATATATAGTATATAGGTAGGCCTATATGAGCGATGTTCGCCGTGTTACTCTAGGCCAGTGATGCCAGGGTTACGGCCCGTGGGTGTATGTCACAGCCGGCCCTCAGGTGGTGGGACGTTTATATTGCTTAAACTGTAGGCCTAGGCCTATGTTTCATTCGTCCCCTTGTTGTTTCAACTATCCCGACTGTGAAAATAAGTCCCTTCAGGGCGGAACAAGACCCCTCCGCTGCGCGTCGGGGTCCGGTTCGCCCTGTCGGGACTTATTTTCCCAGTAATGACCGGCGTTCTATACATTATCCCTTACTTAGCGGCATCTTGGCCTCGTTTATTCAAGCGAAGTTTAAGGGCCAATCTCAATTCTCTATTTTACCCCTTCCCCTTCCCCCTTCCCCTTAGTTTTGCGCGTGCACGTGAGACGAAGGGCTATCTCAATTCTCATTTCGATCGAGGGGTAGGGATAAGGGCAAGGGGTAGACACCCCTTAAAACCAAGTAAGATCGGGAGCTTACTTGAAACCGAGGGGTAAGAGAAATACCCAACATACAACGCTCACACCGGAAAAATAAGCACACCGAGAGATTCATTGACATGAAATGTTGGCATTAAGAAGGATTATAAAATTAAAATGGTAATTGTTTTATGTTGCATTCAATCTTGTGACCATGTGTGTTTGTGAATGTTAACAGCACATCGTTATTTGCGCGAATGTCTCGCATTTTACATATTTCCATGTCTGATACCCCGCGAATTGGCAACATCCCATGTCAGAAATGTAAAGTCCAACAGCAGCTAAATTCGCTGAACTTTTTTACCGCTCGTCTGATATGAATGCTGCATAGCTGCTGCCGACTCCTCGCATAGGCTATTACAGGTAGCGATTGCTTATGATGTCAAGTAACGACCATTTGGATATTATTGTAAAATATCGAAGGAGTTGTGGGATGTTTACATAGCAAACTGCATGTTTATTTTGTCCCCCATCCCTGTTTCATTCACCCGGACCAGAAGGTAGGCTGCGAACGAACATTGGCACGTTCTGCTGTTGTTGAAATAATTCCTGAACGGTTTTATTCCGAGCTGAAAATGCAATGATAGCCTATTTGACAGAAGACAGGTTGCTAGTGACAAAATATTAGCTTTCAGTGTGGTACGATCTCTGTAAATTACGTTAATTCAAGTGTTTAAATCATCCCGCTCTCCCTTATGGTTGGCTAGTGGTATCTCATTTCCAAGGGGAATATTCTTCACCCCTATGTCTTGCCACTCGGTTTCGAGGGACAAGGGCTAGGGGTAAGATGAAGGGATAGGGGAAGGGGAAGGGGTAAAACAGAGAATTGAGATTGGCCCTAAGTCAGCTTCATCTCTGCTCGTGCACGAGGTAGACCAAAATAGTAGATTGACGAAAAGAGGATATATGTCGTAAAATTAAGACAATACTAGACAATTCTGTTCGATTTGGCAAGTGCCATCTACAGGATTTTCATCGATCATCAAATTTAACATCAAGAGTAAAAAATAGATTGCCTACAGAAATTGGAGAATAATGAAAGCATACATTTAAAACAACAATGCTAATGGTTTGAAATCAATTGCAAGTTTGATTGGCTTCACTCTTGAACACATAGACTATACAGTCTATGCTTGAACAAAACGAGTGAATGAATAAATACTATAAACTCAAAAACAACTTATGGATATGCATATTGATATTCAAAACTATCTATAGCTTACGTTCTTAGATTAAAAGTCTTCACTCCAAATTATTGTCTAGGTCAGTGGTCTCCAACACGGTGCCCGCGGGCACCAGGTAGCCCGCGGGACGGCTATGAGGCGCCCCCAGCGCACTTTCTAAAAAATAGCCAACAGGTCACCTGCAGATCACGCTCTAAAAACACACTCCATTGTGAAGTTTTCAATAGATAGGCCTATTTAAGTCTAGACCAGAACCATTTTAAGAATGTATGTAGCCATACATCTGTAACAATAAATTGATATTGGTGATACCTTATAAATTGTAGCTGCGTTAAAATTTAGCCTTTGGCTTCAAATCCGTTTCCCATTCAATCTTTAAACAACAACGGAAGCGGAGCGCACACGCTGCTCGCACGCATAGACAGTAAAGGGGGAAAAAACTTGCTTGTCTGGTGTAGCCAATGAAAGCATATCTTTGCAAAAGTTCTGTGGCCATTCCATGTTCGTCAAATACGGTTCTTGCATGATTGTTCAAGGACTGAAAAACAATTGCTTTAGCTCACAGGCCTTTTCTCCTCCGTAGGCAACTGCCGTATAATAGCGCTAAAAATGTTATAGCATGCATGACTGAGCAGGACTGTGCATTACCCTTTTTTGTCAGATCATGGATCATTTCAGGTGTGCAATAACTTTAAAAGGAGTTTTCATATGTTAGGGTGGTGTGGGCGATTACTATTGAAATGTTAAAACCGAATTGTCCACTGAAATCAGAACTTAAACATCCCCTGAATTCATAATGGTGGGTTGGTATAAATTGGGTACAAATTGTAACCCAAATTATTAATTGCACAAAAAGAAAGTTTTTTTGTAAAAAAAAAAAAAAAAAAATAGATTAGATTCCCCATGCAAACTTTGAAATGAACAAACTGAACAAAAATGTTGGTAGTGTTGCATAGGTTATTGATATTAAATTTGAAAATACAGTTGCTTAATATATAAAGACGTATAGGCCTGCACAAATAATGATCATTTAAAAGTAAAAATCACATAGGCCTATTATTTAGGAGGACTACCCTCGCAAAAAAGGGGTGAGGGTATGTTTGTTTTAAATGAGTAGCCCTCCATATGATTTCGGGTCTTCAGGTAGCCCTCATTCCCAAAAAGGTTGGAGACCCCTGGTCTAGGTGTAGGTGGTCATAAAATAAATTAGTAGGCCCTATCAACATAATAGCCTATTGTCTCCCATACGTCCCAAAGTGTTTGAAATAAAATTATCTAAAATGCAATGGCTTTCAATTCAATGTATGCCTAGTATTTAATCTGTGTAGCACACAGTTGATTTGACATTCATGAACAATCGTCGACACATGAAGCAGTTTTAATCATTAGCTGCTTAGGCTACAGAATTATTCTTTGGCTTGCATCAGATATAATATAGCCCACTGGCAAAGCTGTCACTGAACAGCCTACCAAATGTGCATGACCCTTTATCAGCAGTAGACATATGCCTTTCATCAAAGATTATAACTAAAAATGCCTTTATCAAGGTGATAAACTATGTAGCCTTAATACTTCGTATGTGAAGCGAACCTGCGAGCACGCAAGAATGTAGCCTAATTCCTTTCCTATGCCGTCTCGCTGCACGTTACACCACCACCGAATGTAAGTGACGCGGAGTAGCAAGATTCCTAGAACCACACGCATGTGAAGTTAAAACATTTTTAATCGCATAATCTTCATACATTCTTTGGAACTAGTGAATGTGTAAATCCATGCTTGGTGACACTGTCGAAAAAAACATTTCTAGGCCTACTTCTATTTTTGAAGTTGTAGGCTACAGGTGACGAAAGCACAGGTTGACGGAACCATCTTTTTTGACTCGTTTCCCAACTGATTGTTTTTTTTGCAACACAGCTTAATTTAGCTTGAAAGTTAACCTGCTACGGAGCAGGTTAGTTCTGTGGCATAAATTCCCATAGTTACCAAGCTGTGATTCACGTTAACCTCATTAATGGAACGGAATTCTCACTAAAATTAGCAAGACTTATCGAAATAAGCCAGGTTGCGGAAATAAGCGAGGTTGATGGAATACCCCCAGGGATTCCACAGGAGATCACATTTGTTTGTGTTTATGTTTAAGTTTATTAGGAGACGCAATTTTGTGCAAAAAAACGTAGCCTACACTATGTTAACCAAGGAACCAAATTAAAAAAGCCAGCGAGGTAGCTTGCCCCTACCTTCAGTAGCCTATTCCTAGATAAATTCCACGCATTGTTAGGCCTGTCGCGATATTCAATAAATCAATTAATCGCATGATAATTAAAATTAGCTCGATCATTTTTCTGGCCGCGATAAATGCCATTTGCATGCTTGTTTGTTTTCCTAGTCTCTCTCTCTCCCTCTCTCTCTCTCGGGTCTTTAGAGTAACGATGAGTGAACCCTCATGTCAGTCACTTGTCAGTCGCATGGTGTGTGGGGACTGGCGTAGCCTACCACAGAGTGCAGCTAAAGGGCCGCGTGAGAAGTATACCGGTAGGCACTAGGCAGAGAGAAAGCTAGTTGCGAGTTCGAGTAGGCTACACCTAATAAAGACAAAAAAGATGGAATTGGTTTCTAAGCCAAACGCGACAGCTGCAGTGTGGGAGCATTTCGGATTTAAACCGAATGCCCGTGGTGAACCACTGAACGTGTGCGAGTCGGTGTGTCGCATTTGTTGGAAAACAGTCGCAATTAAAAGCGGCAACACAACAAACACACATATGCATCTAAAACACAATCATCCGCTGCAGTTTTTCCAGTTGGGGAAAAAAACAACAACAAGTGGGCCGTCTTCCTCTTCCCGACAGAGCACAGTCACTAGGGCGTTTAGTCGACAAACGAAGTACAAACAGGACAGTGCGAAATGGATTACACTCACAGACAGTATAGTTCGCTTCATTGCTAAAGAGATGCTTAAAGAAAATTATCTCAGAACGACAATATTATTGTCCAGCAAAATTTGTTATCGTGACAGGCCTACGCATTGTTTCGTTTTTGTTTGTTATACAGTCAATGCTTTCAAGCCCTATGTTGCTAACATACCTAGGCTGTGAAACTAAGGTCTAGCCTATGGGTGGCTCTAACTGAATTTGAGTAATAGGATACGCAACCATTTAGGATCTGGAGATGGTTTGTAATTCCTGTAGAGCTCACCAAAATCTCATCATTTATTTTACCAAATGACATGGAAAACATAATTCAATTTCATCCACATATCCTTATGCACGATGCACAACAACGCTAAGTTAGCTTAAAACCTTGAGAATCAAGCAAGCGTCACGGCCTTAAAGTGACAGGCACTGAATTCGACCTGCACAGCACCAATACAGTGTAATGACATGAAAGAGAAGTCTATATAGTTTATACAGTGCTGTGCAAAAGTTGAGACACCCATGCTAAAATTCTTTTGGAAATCTTAATGCCTTAATTTTTTTTAAAAATGAGGAAAAATTAAACCTTTAAAGACATCAATTATTTTTTAATGTATCATGTATCGTAAATAAATACATGTTATTACAAATAAATGTCTTAACTTATTTTAATTAAAAAAGTGTTTCAACTGTCCCGGCTCTCCCCTACTGATGCCTATCTATATGCTGTGGCTGGATGGGTCAAAAACGTGAAAGTGCGGCACCTGGCCACCAAGGATTTATATTTAATCATGGGAAATGTAATTATTAAGCTTATGTAAAAACAATTCAAATGTATGATTTTGGTGGTAGTTTACTCTGACTAGGTACTAGGTAGTTGTTAGCTAAGTGGCTAACAGCTAGCAAGCTACCACTCATTTTAGTGTCATTTAGCTCATAGCTAGCTGCAATTAATCTGGATAATGTTCTTTAATGTCAGATGTGTTTACCTATTTTATACACGCCATGGTTTATACTCATTGAAAGAACATGAAGGGAAGGGAAACGAGGCGATTGTGACTTTATGGGAACAGTTTGTGGTGGGTTATCAGCTGTTAGCTGTCAGACGGTCAGCTGTTGTGACCACTGAGCGGCTGAGCTGCCCGAATCGGTCGTAAAGATGGCGGCGCAAAGTAGGGCTGCACGATTATGACCAAAATGATAATCACGATTATTTTGATCAATATTGAGATCACGATTATTTATCACGATTATTAATTAATTTTAGTGACAAAAATATTTTTTCCCTAAACATATTGGACTTGCTATCTGGCTCACCCAAATTCTTCCCCTCACATTTACTCCCCTAAATTACTGCAAATATAAATTTGACTGCGACTTCCAAACATCCAAACAACTTCCAAACAAATGTTTTGTGCGTGCTACTTTGTTAATATTTTGGAAAACGCCCACCGGGAATCCTCCCAACGCTCCCCATTAGCCACTTAAGCTCTGCTTCGTGTTCATGAGTTTACTGTAATCGTTAGTCCAGGGGTGTCCAAACTTTTTGACTGAAGGGCCACATTGGGTTTTGAAAATTGGCCAGCGGGCCACACACAAATAATAATAATAATAATAATAATAATAATAATGTTTTGTATTATTTTGTATTATTTTTGTTGTAGGAAATTATTTTCTTAAGAAATACTGTTAATTTGATGCTGTTTAATTCATTTATAAATGGTGCACTGTCACTTTAAGACTCTGCCAGCTCCACTCAAATATAGCCTATGGCTAGTGCTGTGCCTATGGCTGTGCCCTCTCACAGTTTATAAATGGTCAGGGAACTACTGTTGCCATCGCCCTCTCTCCCACGCTCAAATGCGTCCCCAATTAAATGGACTAGCATAACGTAGTTAGATCTGCTGCAATGGAGATTCTATGTATCTCGATGTGACAAGCTGTTTTGACATTGACATTGTAAACGTTCTCTAAGAAGAGTGTAAAGCAGTTTGCAGTAGCCTAAAGTTAACCACAACGTCGTCTATCGCTGGAAAAAAATAGCGAGCGGCCTATGATAAACTAATAAATGCTCGGCGGGCCGGATTAAAGTGCATGGCTGGCGGCAGTTTGGACACCCCTGGTTTAGTCATTCGTTGATATGTAAAACACTGACGTGTAGGCTACATTTTCATTATTGTTCACTCGTTTTGAGTAGGCTGTGTCTTGAAACGCATAGGTTGCACATGTAGCTTATAAAATACATGAATAAAATTCACGGATCCCGTCGTTAGCTCAACTCTTATTACAGTATAGGCTATCAGAGGAAGCAAACAAGGACTAAAAGTTAACGTGATAAAAAAGGCATGTGTGGTTTACGTCATGTGATGTGTTTCACGGTATGAGTTGAGAGCCCTGCTTTGCTTATATTTTTGGTTAACTTAACTTGCCTGAAATCCGAAATATTTTCGAACAATGGATGATCCGCTTCGAGGGACAAGCTCTTGGCCTTCTGCTGTGCCACACATTTGATTTTTGATCGTCGTTTATTGTATAGTCTAACTAGCCTACTAATAGTTAACATAATGTCCACAGTGCATCAGGCTGAGCAATGCATGGAACAGCTGTCATTGGTAGGCTGCATGCAGGCACATGGTCAGACAGGTTTAAGGAGCGCTTGATTTGTTTTGTAGCGGAGCGTTCTATGGGTTGCCAGGTTGGTTCTATGGGTAGAGCACGCATTTGAAATATCGCTCGATCACGCAAATTTGATCGTGGGAAGCCAAAATCGTGATCGTGATAAAAATTCGATTAATTGTGCAGCCCTAGCGCAAAGCTACAGTGACGTCATGAGACACAACTGAATCGAGATCGTTATCAAACTCGTCAAAGTAGGCTATTATGATAATGTTTGTGCTTTTCAAAGTAAACTGGCGTTATGGAAAGACGCAGCTCTCCAAGCTCAATGCAGCCCACTTCCCCAGTCTAAAATCTCAGCCTGTTAATCATCAGAGCATGGACAAGTAGGCTACGCAAACTCTTGCTTTCCGGACTCAGGCATGAGTTTGACAATCGATTCACGGTTTTTACTGAACTGGAAAAGGACTTTGCACTTTTTGGCTCTCCATTCACGATTGGCCCTTCCGAGGTCCCAGAGGCGATCCAAATGGAACTGATAAAACTGCAGTGTTGTGCACCGTTGAAGGATTAGCCTACTACGTATCTGTTGCAATCGAATCATTTAATCAATCCTTGCCACCACAGTACCCAATGCTCACGGCCTTTGCAGGTAAAATACTTGTGTAGATGTATGTTTGGGACAACATATTTATGTGAGCAGGCCTTTTCCATGATGAATATTAAAAAATCAAAAGTGCGCAATAGCCTGACGCACGGACATCTTAATGATGTTATGTACTGCCCCCGATATGGACAAGCTGGTGAAAGTTAAAAGGTGTCTGCCTTCGACAAGTAAAATGTAGCTGAAGTAGGCTGGTCTCCCCATTTATCATAATCCAGTGTGATATGGGTGGGAGGGAATAAAAGGGGTTGGGGTTGACTGATGCCATAGGCATCGGCTATGGGTGTGTGGAAATATGGGTTGGGGTCAGAGATGGCAAAAGTATTCACTTCCCATACTCAAGTAGAAGTACAAATACTTGTGTTAAAAAATACTCTGGTAAAAGTAGAAGTACTGATTTAACTTCTTTACTCAAGTAAAAGTAACAAAGTACAGGCTTGGAAATGTACTTAAAGTATAAAAGTGAAAGTAGTCTTGTGAATGACAACAATGTTTTATGCAACGGTACCTGGACCACACAAATGGTACCAGAGTGCAAGAGTCCCAGTCTCTCTTTTTAAATCTTCCCATAACCTGTTGGGCCATTTCTAGCCCACATCTTTAGAAAGCTAAGATCCTAGTTTCTTAGGAAGCACTGGCACTAGAGTTACAGATCCTATAATATTAGGGCTGTAACGATACACCAACCTCACGATTCGGTTTGTATCACGATTTTTGACCCACGGTTCGATACGGATCTCGATTTTTCTTTTTTTTTTTCTTTTTTTTTTGGGCGGGGGGGGGGGGGGGGGGGGGGGGGGGGGGCTAGACATTTTATAAAAATAACATTTTAATAGCCTCCCTTAGAACACCAAAGGATTACAATATAATATATCTATTATTTTATATCCCGATATAAAAATATTTTTTCTGAATGACTGATATTTATGACAGCACACTTTATGCAGATTAGCCTATAGCCTAGGCCTACTATTTTTTTATTACAACTCTACCTCTTTAATTCAGCTGTCTGGTTGAAGCCTGGAAATATTGTAAACAAAGTAGCATATAGCTTAGCCCAGTGTTTTTCTACCTTTTTTGTGCCACGGCACGCTTTTGACACTTAAAATGTCCCACGGCACACTAACATACTGTGTAAAGAAAAAATAAACATACCATAGCCTAAAACTTCAAATAATACACAGATATGGCCTTAATATGGCTTCTATGCAAGACCTGCTCAATAAAACAAGCTCCCTCTGTTTCATTTGTAGGTGACTATATCTAATTTAATTGTTATGAACTGGATATGTGATGATTCTGTTAATATACAATCATACAATCAATGAGAGCATGTGGTTATAAATTCTTTGATGCAACAGTTGCTTTTTTGGACCAGTGAGTGACATTTGGGTAATTTTCTGCGGCACACCTGATGATCTCTCACGGCACACTAGTGTGCCCCGGCACAGTGGTTGAAAAACACTGGCTTAGCCTATCATAGTCTACTGATTGGACTGTTCAGTTTCCCCATGTATGTTTAAGTTTCAAGGTAATACTTGTTCTCCTTGGGACAGGCCCTTTTGGGAAACGTTGGTATTGAGATGATCAGTCAACTTCAATGCAAGAGTTTTAAACAAATATGTGCAGCATGCTAATGATGCTAAGCGAATTTAATAGTAATTTAGCTAGTCGTCTATGCATCCTTGCTTTCACGATTGTGAATGTTTTATTTAAGTCGCGCGTGTTCATTGAGCAGGAGAGGGAGGGAGAGTGAGAGGGAGGGAGCGCGAGAGAGAGTGGGGCAAGGAGAGGGGGTTTACTTCTATACTGTTTGGTAAAGTTGCACACATAGTCTACAATGAAAGCAAGGAGAGGTATGAAATTATTATTTATTTATTTATTTGTTTTTGGACAACGTAGGCTACCGATAAGTAAAGCGGGATTTGTGGGTTGCTTTTGCGGCCGCATAAGCTGCAAAGCACTGCGTAAAACACTAGAAAGGGTGTGTCGCGATTCTGCCTTTTCACACCGCGACACAGTATCGTGGATATGAATGTCGCGATTTCGGTTTCGAATCGTAAATCGTTACAGCCCTATATAATATTGTTTTTTCTTTCTGCCGGATAACAAGCATCTTGAATTGACCACATTTCAGCCCTTTAGGTCACTTGATATGATTTTAGAAACACAAAGCCCTAGCACCAGGTCTTGCGAAGCTGTGTGCAAAGTAGATCAATGTAGAATGAAAAATAAGTAATTTACTTTAGATTATTATTTGCCAAGGTATGCTCACGCGTTTTGTAATGCCCTATGGAAACTCACCATAGGACTTTTGGTTACCAAAAATTCATACGGACAATAAAAGTATGGATTTCTGAGGTTTCTTGTAGACTATTTGGATTGTAGCCTATGTCAGGTTCTGATATAGAATGACTACACAAAATGGAATAATTACACCAAAGTCTCTATTTTTGCATTTTCTTTGTTGGCTTCATGAGTGTGTATAAGATGGACTATACATCTGTACAACTATGGAACAACATGATTATTTAATTCCAATGGATTCCTGTGAATATTTCAAGACCAGGAATGTAGTGGTAAAATCAGAGGTGGGTAAACTAACTAGTAGGTAATTGATCGCGGAATTGTGTTTGCAATAAATATAGCATAACTTTCATTCTTACTTATTAAAATGAGCATGATGGCTGACGAAATACATTTTTATGATGTAGTTTAAATAAACCACTGTTGTCATACAGTTAACAGGCCTGCATTGTAGCACATAAATTCAATATCAAGTGTTTTCCCTCTGTCTATCTATTTAACAAACAGCAGAAAATAACAGAATATCCAAACGTTTTCCTACCATTGTTGCAGAAATCACATAAGGTATCCCTTCGATTTCGGTTCATTTTCGCATATTCCAACATAAGGAAGCTGCATGAGACACCCGTCAAAATCGTCATGAGGAGATTCCTCCCAAATGGCCCTATCACATCTTTGAACTGATGTCATGGGGGGGGGGGGTTCCGGTCGGGCAGACCGTGGAAGGCAACTGCAAGATCTGTCTGCAGGCTATTGGTGCATTTATGGCACTCTGGGATGACAAGGACCGCCCCCGTGGCTACTTTTTTTTTCCCACAGCAAGTGTTCATGTAACCTGATTCTCGCCAGATGAATTTTGTTCCGCCTAGCTCCACTCATCCATCTGGGACCAATCCATTAGAGTGTTGCTTCAGAAGGCTGGGCCTAATCAAAAAATGCTTGCATATGATTGAATAAGCCACTTGTCCGTCATCTATTGACATGCTACTTCAACCACTCACATCGAAGCCAACCCGTGACGCTGATAACAGTCTCAGGGTGCATTCAGAGCACCTCGGAATGACAAGGACCGCCCCCATGGCTACTTTGTTTTTCCGACAGCAAGTGTTCATGTGCTTTGCCATCGGAATGTGTGACAAACACGGATGCCACAACAAAGGTTAAAACATACACTCACTAATCCTAAACAAACAACTGTATTTGCTTAAAATATAGTGTAAGATGCTCGTGAAAGAAAGATATGCAGCTTTCAAGTGATAAAAAGGGCAAATTCCCAGATTCACATTAAAACTGTTGGACATTAAAGGCCACATGGACTACAAACAAACTACAACATGACGACAAAAGTGATGATGAGCCCCTAACTGGCCAACTCTGTTAGCAAAATCTAGCCCCAGTTTCCAACCTCTGACTCACACATTAGGGGAGTTCTACTTGCGGCAGATCTGTGCAGATCTGACTTGATGTGATGCATGCTGGGTTGAACACAATGCATACTGGGATGGACGCAATGCATACTGGTTAGAAATTCTGTCCGACTTCTGTCAGCCGGGGAGGGACTTACCACCGTGACACCATGTCACATGGCCTTAAAATATCGCGGGAGTCTTAGCCTGCAGACAGATCTTGCAGTTGCCTTCCACGAGCTGCACGAGCTGAAACACGCCCTCATGACGTCAGTTCAAAGACGTGATAGGGCCATTTGGGAGGAATGTCCTCATGACGATTATGACTAGAGGCTCATGCTGCTTCCTTATGTTGGAATATGCGAAAATAAACAGAAATCGAAGGGATACCTTCTTATACGTGATTTCTGCAACAATGGTAGGCTAGCCTACTGAAAACGTTTGGATATTCTGTTATTTTCTGCTGTTGGCTAAATAGATAGACACACATATAGGGAAAACACTTGATATTGAATTTATGTGCTACAATGCAGGCCTGTTAACTGTATGACAACAGTGATTTATTTAAACTACATCATAAGAATTTATTTCGTCAGTCATCATGCTCATTTTAATGAGTAAGAATGAAAGTTCTGCTGTGTTTATTGCAAACAACATTCCGCGATATCTCCCGCGAGTCACGTCAGGCAGACTGTAGCCTTTCTGTCCGGGATGAGCTGCCCTCTGTTGTAGCTCCTCCCGGCTAGCCTCTGAAGATCACGTTTACGTAGAAAGCCAGACGAAAGTCAGACTCAGACAAGACGAACAGGCCTATTAAGTGACGTGAATGACTCGGAATGATGATGTTTTCACTCGGAGAAAGGTTTTTCCGAAGCCCATGAACGCTAGGTCACAGTCGCTTCTACGCTATGTCACATCTATGAAACTCCCGCCCTGCATTCTGATTGGCTGTACCATAAAATCGGTTGCAGAAATCACTCTCAATGGAAGAGGTCCCAGATGGATGTGAGTGAAGCTAGGCGGAGCTAACCGGAACGAAATTCATCTGGCGAGTCAGGTTAGTGTTCATGTGCCTTGCATTCGGAATGTGTGACAAACACATGCCACAACAAAGGTTAAAACATACACTCACTAATCCTAAATAAACATTTTTATTTTTATATTAAAATATAGTGTACGACGCTTGTGAAAGAAAGATATGCAGCTTTCAAGTGACAAAAACAGCAAATTCCCAAGTTAAAAACTGTTGTACATTTAATAACATAAGTTATTAAAACTGTTGGACATGAAAGGCCACATGGACTACAAACGAACTACAACATGGACTACAAACGAACTACAAACGAACTACAACGTGACGACAAAAGTGAGGACGAGCCTGTAACTGGGCAACTCTGTTAGCAAAATCTAGCCCCAGTTTCCGACCTCTGACTCACACATTACGTGACGTGAATGATGCGGAATGATGATGTTTTCACTAGGGCTTTGACTTTTGCCCAAAAATCATATTCGAAGTTCATTTGTTTATTAATATTAAAATTTGAATATATTCGAACATGTATTAATAATATTTTAACCATTAAATGTCTTCAGTAAGACCGATATTGGTATCAAACTTAAGTTCTATATGTTCTGTCCACCAGAGGGCAGTGTATCAGTCAATGTCAATAGACTACGTGCACGAAAGGCTGAGTATTTATGCGTGTGTTAAAATTGTTATTATTGAGCATAGGGCTGGGCGATAAAACGATAGCGATATCGCAATAGACATGTAATTGATATCAATAAAAAATATGTTCGATAGAACATTCATAATTAAAAGCAACACACACCTCCTGCCTTACATTGTCCATAAATAAATAGGCTAAATATATCTTGCATTGTAGTATGTCAAACTCTACCAGAGTAGGCGATAGAAGTAGGCCTACCTCAACACAGACTCTCCTTGCCCCGTGCACTCTCTCTCTCTCTCCCTCTCAACAGGCGCATCCCTCCTCAGCATGCACATGTAATTCAAACATTAATCCTGCAAGATGACTGGCTAAATTGCTATTAAATCCGTTTTGCATCATTAGCATGCTGCACAAATTTGTTAAAAACTGTTGCATTCAAATTGACTGCTAAATTCTAATCATCTCAATCCCGATGCAAATGGAAAAGTATTTTCCAAGACTCAAACGGGCCTGTCCCAAGGAGAAAAAGTATTCATTTGAAACTTAAACACACATAGGGAAACTGAACAGTCTAACCAGACTATGATAAACTAGCAAATTAAGCTAACGTTACTTTGTTGACAATATTTCCAGGCTTCAACCAGTGCTGCTTTTCATTCAGACTTATCTGCACATTTATTTATTTGAGTGTTTTTCATGATTGTGTTGCCATTTCTTTTCCATGTTTGCTTTGATTGATAACTGAGGTGATTAAAATCAGAGGAAGGTTAAGTTTAAAATAAAAGCGTCTATTATGTCTATGTGTGAGCTCACTAAGCGCGAACCAGCCAGGATGCTAACGTCACCTACAGGAGCCCAGATGACCAATAAAAGCCTTGCTAATGAGCTCGCGATTTTACTTCACCAGGCGTGAAAAAAACCTTGGAATCTGAATTGAAAACAACATTTACAACCAAATACATTTATAGAAATGATCTCCATAGGCTACAGGTTCGAATATTAAGAGATCCCTAAAATTCGTTTGAATATCTTTAATTTTTAAAATAATCGAATTATATTCAAATAACGAAGTTCGGAGTCAAAGTAGTTCACTGGGAAAAAGGTTTTTCAGAAACCCATGAACGCTAGGTAAGACTCCTGCGATAAATTTAAGGTCATGTGACATGGTGACATGGTGGTAAGTCCCTCCCAACCATGTCACCATGTCACATCGGACAGGATGTCATATTGGACTAGGGTTGGGTATTGTTTGGGTTTTATCCGATACCAGTGCTAAATCAATACTTTTAAAACGGTTCAAACGGTACTTTGTTTTTAAAATGTTTAACATGTAACATGAATTGCTTTTTTTTTTTATTGATAAGACCAATTTGAACATGAAATTGAACTGTTATATTCAATTTACTATCAATATCTCATTGCTCCTATGAATAATACATTTAAATGTTAAAACAGCTTGCCATGCATGCACACACAATGGTGAGCTCTGCTTTTAAGTTTACCCAGTGTAGGCGGTTGGTCATAATGTATGTTAAAACCGCTTGCCATAAAACTGCCAGGTCATGGACAACGGCATTTGCAAACAAGCTAATCTAACAGGGACTCTATTTTCCAGTTAATTCAGTGTGTTCCCAAATGCTTCAAGAAATTTCTTGTCTTAACCCATAACACACAGTAGTTTTGAACATGTTAGGCTACATGTCGGTGTTGAAGTGTTTAGATTCCCAGCGCTAGCCTAGTATTTTAACAGCAACTATGGCTTTTCGCTAACACCAGTCAGCTGAGTTTAATTAGCGATAACGTACGGAGATGGTTTCGTAGCCTCTTTGACAGCTCAGTGACATCAGGTATGTAACCTACATATGTTTTTGCCAGCTAACTTTTAACATGATCTTCATTGTGATGCTATATGGGCCTCATGCACATGAAAGATTAATATCATGCCATTATGTTGTTTAACACACCGTGAAATAAAGTTTTCACCTTACAACTTTGCTGATAACATTTCAAATAAATGCCAGTTAGCGCATTAGCGAGGATATTGTGTAGTTATACTGTTGATGTTGTTTCATAGCCTTTTGCTTGTTTGTAGTTAGGTCCACTGCTAGATTTTGACAGGAGCTCGCATGTCGCTTTAAAGTAAGCTACTTGGGCTCACTCAAGCTGTCAAACACTGTCCACTCGCCTATGTGGTGCACCCCTCTGGTATACATCCAGTGTTTATCATATATGTTAGCTAACTGTATCTGGATGTGTTGCTATCAGAGCAAGACGTTAGAGATGGCGCATGACATGCAGTGATGCCTCGTATAAAAAAAATTAATAAAAAACGCTATTTAAGCACCGAAATGAGGCACCGAAATCCACGTTGTTATTCGATGCAGTTACTACCGTTTGTGTCGGCACCGGTGCCATATTAGAACCGTGTTTCGGTGCCCAACCCTATATTGGACAGGATTTCTAACCAGTAAGCATTGCGTCCATCCCAGTATGCAGTGTGTTCAACTCAGCATGCATCACATGAAGTCAGATCTGCATCAAGTCGAACAAGCCTATTCTCTGGCTAGATGTCTTATGGCGGAGTCTCTAACGCAGGGGTCTCCAACCTTTTTGGGAATGAGGGCTACCTGAAGACCCGAAATCATATGGAGGGCTACTCATTTAAAACAAACATGCCCTCACCCCTTTTTTGCGAGGGTAGTCCTCCTAAATAATAGGCCTATGTGATTTTTACTTTTAAATTATTAATATTGTGCAAGCCTATACGTATTTATATTAAGCAACTGTATTTTCAAATTTAATATCAATAACCTATGCAACACTACCAACATTTTTGTTCAGTTTGTTCTATTCAAAATTTTCATGGGGAATCTAATGTATTTTTTTTATCTGTTTATCTAAAATCTTTTTGTGCAATTAATAATTTGGGTTACAATTTGTACCCAATTTATACCCACCCACCATTATGAATTCAGGGGTTGTTTAAGTTCTGATTTCAGTGGACAATTCGGTTTTAACATTTCAATAGTAATCGCCCACACCACCCTAACATATGAAAACTCCTTTTAAAGTTATTGCACACCTAAAATCTCTCTATAATCTGACAAAAAAAGGTAATGCACAGTCCTGCATGCTACAACATTTTCAGCGCTATTATACGGCAGTAGCCTCTGAGGAGAAAAGGCCTGTGAGCTAAAGCAATTGTTTTTCAGTCCTTGAACATCATGCAAGAACCGTATTTGACGAACATGGAATGGCCACAAAACTTTTGAGCAAGCTCCTCAGGATGTTCTATCAGTCTGTTGTGGCCAGCGCCCTCTTCTATGCAGTGGTATGCTGGGGAGGAAGCACAAAGATGAAGGATGCTGGGCGACTTGACAGGCCGGTAAGGAAGGCTGGCTCTGTAGTGGGAGCTGAACTGGAGTGCATCACTTCAATATCTGACAAAAGGACCCTAAACAAACTGATCAACATCTTGGACAATGAATGTCATCCGCTCTACAGCACTATCAAAAACCAAAAGAGCTTGATCAGCTGGAGACTTCGCTCACTGCCATGCACAACTGAAAGGCTGAGGAAGTCATTTGTTCCTAGGGCCATTGAACTGTTCAATGCCTCACTAAAGGGAAGAGGAGAGATAGACTTCTCTGCTTAGGCTGTCTGCCTCTCCACCCTCTCCATGTCCATGTTTGAGAACTGACTGCCCACTACTGCTTACTACCGTTTTACTACTGTTTTACTAATGTACACAGCCTAATGTTTTCACTACTGTTTTACTGCTACACTGTTTTTCATGCTATATTAGCACACATGATCAATGGCTGCGGTCAGGCTGCTGCTACAATACTGAATGAATGAATGGCTATAACCCTATTACCTCAACCTGTTCTTGCACTGAAATAGTTTTTTATTTTACCTCGTCTACATTACACTTTACTCTCCTATTTGTCCATATTATTTATGCTGGTCTCTAGACCTTACTCTTGCACTGTTGCACTGTTGGACTAATGTTGGACTGCTTTTTGCCCCTTCACCATGACACTCACTCTCTTGAGCACCTTGCCATGCACACATAACTAAGGACTATGGTTGGACTACTGTTTGCACCTTCACAATGACACTCACTCCCTTCAGCACCTTACCAGTCCCGGCCCTGTCACTACAAGCGTCTTATGCTTGATCACCGTTTGAAAATCGGTAGAAAATTGAGCAAGTTATGGTTATTTAAAAAGTATGCACCATTGAAGCACAATGAGTTAGTGAGCTGACTGTGGCAAGATGGCCTTGAGGTGCGGACATCGACCTCCATTGGCCAGCGGACGAGACATCTAGCCTTATATGGTTCTCCCCTTAATAGACATTCTCTGCTTTTACTGTCTATGACAGGGGTGTCAAACTCATATCAGGCAGTGGGCCGGATTTGTTGGAACGAGACCCTATGGGGGCCTTTGTTGTCATGGTCATTTTCATTTTTCTGCTTGGGTATCAGAGTGTTATTTGATGATATACTCCTTTACTCTAAATCATGTACTGCTGTCATATAATGCTCTTTCTTTCCTGAAATCCCCTACTTCCATGTCAGTTTTTGTTGGCCTATTCCTTTCTGAGGATGGTTTGTAATTCTAGGTTTATGCTAGGTTTAATCAATTTATCATCATAGAGATCTTTCTTATTACCCATTGTTGAAGACAACTGGATGTGAATGTCTAATTTTCCCTTCCTACCAAGAACATCTAGAGGGCCATATGAAACCTGCTGGCGGGACTGATCTGGCCCCTGGGCCTTATGTTTGACACCTTTGGTCTATGATCAGCACCGACAGTCTACACGGTGGACGCAAGCAACGCAGGCCATACGTGAAATGCAATACATCACACCCCCAATTATCACCACTTTTGTTCAGAAATTCGAAAAAACGATGTTTTTTAACACTTCAAAATAACATTTGCTAAATGAACCTTACATTTTTCAGTAGCAATAGGTAAACACAGTCTCACTCCCTACTTGTCAAAGGTCTGACGCATGGTCAAGGGTTCTTGGCATCAAATTCCAACGAGAAAGATGTACCTTCTGCGTTGTTTTCCGACGTGGGGGTCCGTCAGATAGACATTCATGTTAATCCCTCATCGTCAAATATAGACGAAAGGAAATAAATGTCCATCAAAGGTGATGCCGTCACGTTAGACCAGTGGTCACCAACCTTTTTGAGCCCAAGATCCCTAACCTCGCCCTGAACAAAGGCAAGATCTACCTTGAAGCGTCAAAAGAAAATCAAAGCTAAAATACTTCCAATTTAAGGCCTTTTATTTAGGCAAATGTATCAGGTCAAAAATATCACATCCTCACCCCCCACTTATACAGGCGTCATTGAGATAACAACACTTTAACATAGTCTTTACTTACATGATTTTGGTTTTGATTTTCTAATTAGAGTAAGTGTTTGTGACAATATGTCATGATAAATTTGATGTTTGATCGCTGTTTTGGTATGAAGCATCTTTCACGTAATTAATGCGTACTCTAAAAAGTGAAAGTAACCTAAGCCTAGGCCTACAATGCACTCCGTGTCTGTGCACGTCCGCAATCGATTACATTCTTCAAATGGAGAACAAATTCCTGATCGCTAAACTTTTGTTTTTTATTTTCTGTCAATTAGCAGTTGATATAGAAGCACCTAACATAATTTGACTTCAGCGGTGACAAGTCCTGTTGCGAGAAAGAGAAATAATAATAATAATAATAATAACAATAATCTGTAACTAATCTAACACACGCATATTTCTGTATTGCGACCATTGTAGCCTACAGTTGTAAAAGCGTGTAACAGTCGTTTTGCTCCCCGTATGCGCTCATTATAATAACGTAGACGGGAGGCGAGTGTGATTCGCTTATATTAATATTATCATTACTGCTAGCAGCTAGAAGCTAGCTGTGCTAGATTGACTGCATGTTACAAGGACACTAGGTCATGTCTTGTAAGGAACATGGTAACGTTACCCACCAACCAAACTAGAATTTGCTCAAATCTACACACCTAACGTTACGGCTTCTGAAAAATGTAAGGTTCATTTATCAAATGTTATTTTGAAGTATTAAAAAACATCGTTGTTTTAGAATTTTCGAACGAAATGGTTGGTAGAGCTAACTGGTACGTTTAAGATTGCTAACTTAGCAACTTTAATAATAATTAAAAAATAACAACTTACCATTTTCAGAGGCCTGCAAATGTAGAGCAGATGCTGCTAGAAAAATGATTATTATTAAGGCTCTTGGGGTCGTCATTTTTTTTTTTTTCATTTAAGAAAGCCTTATTCCTTTCATCCACGTTATCAGATGACAGTTAAAATAGAACGTTCAAAAAAGACGGTTGGTGCACTGCGTGCATGTGTGAGTGCCATAGGTATAGCACGCAAGCAGGGTCATACGCCTAATAACGAAACGCCTACAGGTGTAAAAGGGTATTTCCCAGAAAAGCACATTAAATCTAACTAGAAATGTAATGCCAGAGGAATTACAATAGTGGATGGAAAGCTGCTGGGTTAATGTTGATAAGGAGATTCCTGAAAAAAAAAAACATTGAATCACTTAATCTTTGAGTTCATAGAAACCCTTGTACCAAAAAACCTTGTGTGTCAGGCATTCTTGAGATATCACACTCAAGGTGGATTTGACCTTGACATTTGACTTCATCATTGAGTTCATACAAACTAGTGCAGTGCCCGTTCAAACATGCCATTCCTGAAGAAAACCCGTAGCTCAATTACATGCCCACAGGTATGCCTGCTTTAAAAAATAGGATGATAGGGAAACATCATTCCAGCTAAGCATTCAATAATGAATACTGAATATTATAATATATTAGCCTATAATTAATGTGGCCTCTAATAAATTTAGGCATGGCTGCATGTGACATTTCTACAGATCAGAATGACATAATGACAACTGTTTTGAGTTAAGGCTAAATGTGTATAGCTTACTGAATAACTTCCTAATGCTATTCGAAGCTTGCACATACTTTTATTTTGAGTGGTCACTACATACCCGTGTTTAATGGCGTGATAAGTGCCGTCGCTCAGTCTGCAACTTGTCTAACGTTAGCTATGTGGCATTAGCCTATCGCTCGTTTCAATTTGGGACCTTGCAGTCGGAATTGTCGTTTTAGTCAAAGTCTCTTGAAAGTCCAAAGTAGCCTGGGCTATTCGAGTGGTCACTACATACCCGTGTTTGTTGGCGTGTTGTTGCAAGTAATCATTTTATGCAAGCAAACTGCATACAGGGAGTCTTTATTGTTGAGGTCAGGCATGATAATCATCTTGCATCTTAACCCACAAGCGGTTCCCGAGTAATCTGTTTAAATTGCGACTGACTATTATTAAAGTGAGACCTAGCAGAGCCCGTTCTCTGGACCTAGCTACTGTCAGTACACGATCCATGGGGTGGAGCTCCCCTTAAACTGGTCCCCTTGGAAACAGTGCAGTCCAGCGATAAACGTCCTACGTAAATAAGCATATTTTGAAATATGCATTCAAAAATCTTCAAAATCGAGAGTGCACACCTTTGTGGCACGCGCGAGCCACATACGAAATCTTAGGTCAGTCTGACAAACGGTCATCGAGATATGCGTGCCACAGACACACACACACACACACACACAGACGCTTCTTGCTTTATAGATAGATGTTCACGCCAAATTTGGAGCATACATGTGTGTCAAGTCGTTCTGAAGTTGTGACACAAGCATGAAAACTGGCCTTTGGAAAATGTAGTTCAGAGAAAGCCTAATTGTATGCAATGCAAAAGGCTACCTGCAAAAAAGGGGCTTTCAGTTGGTGTTGATGCTCATTCTGCACCCAGATAACAATTAGTCATTGAATCTATGTTAAAATCAACATTACTTTGTCAACGTTAAAATCATTGAATCAACGTCGCACTGCAACATTGATTCTAGATCACTTTTGCACCCATCATTAATATTGAAGCAACGTTGAAATTCTACACATTATTCTAATTCTACACATTATTCTAATTCTACAGATCAACGGGATTTCAATGGTATTTCCACTAAAATGAATATTGAAACAATGTTGAAATTACAACCAAACTAAAGATCAACGTGATTTCAATTGATATTAAACCTCAGTAAACCACTAATCTGGCAAAATATTGGGAAATTCATATCCTGCTTTATCTACAGCCAGAATAAATTTGGCTAGGCCTAGGTATGTCTGGTTTAGGCTACACAAGTTTGCATTCATGCAACTTGCATCCATTGACCACTTGTTATCAGTTAAGCAAAAGTGCTTCAGGAAGAAGTTTTTTTTTTCACATACAAGGCATTTCAGGCCACAGATATAACCTAGGGGACACAATGAAAATAAATTAACACTCCCCTCAATGTCATCACTATTTCTTTGCATTGATGTGCGACTTGACGAACTCCAGTGATATGCAAATTCCTTGCTGCAGATATTGCAGAGGACTTTATTTTAATCAACACTTTATTTTTATCAACACCATCAGGCCGTTTTTTAAAAGTAAATGTTCTAATCAATGATCTACAGTAGGCAGCACATTTTCTTCTCTCTCCAGTTTACAGTCGGGTTACTGACTACTGACTAGGCTGGGGTCAAAGGTCATACGGAATCGATTAATCTGCACTATTTTTTTTAATCAGTTATTTTTTCTCAAATTAATTAATCAAAATTAATTTGTTATTTTGACAGCCCTAGTTATGATGGTTAGGCCTATAGAATCCTATTTTGAGTCTCAGTCTTGAGTTCAAACGCGACTGCAATAAATATGTTAAAAAATAAATATAGTGTTTTAAATGTTTACCTTATAAGCATAACTAGTAGCCTGGCTAATGACAACAATAGCCTATCAATAACGATATCAAATTCACAATGGAATCGTGATCAGACAGGGCCTGATTAGATACACCATACAAACATGAATAGGTATTAATCCATTGAACGCATTTGATCACAGCTGACAAACATATAAACATTTTCAACCAGAGCAAAACAATATTTGAAACTTGCACAAAACTGCAGTAACCCTCTGCACAGCACATAAAACACAAACTGGAGCAACAGATTGACCATTGGACAATCTTACTGCAACCCTTTTCATAGGCATGCTACGTTTAATGCTACGTTTATGACATAAAAAAGTGGAATATGAACGCATCTCATTAAAGCTAACAATAGCCTAGGTTATGCAGAAACTTTAAAAGGAGCTGCTGGCTAATTCATGATTTGACTGCTTCTTGAGCTCTCAGCAGAGTGCTGACTTGCACGTTTTTAGATGGTGAATGTAAACGAAGGAAAGTCCTCTAATTGGACGGGCAAGACTGACATGTGGGCCTAGGCCCGTCCAAGCCAGGTGTGCTAAATACACAGTAAAAAAAAAAAGATTTAGTTATGCTTGTGATCAAGGGTGTCACCAAGAGTTGAAAATCATTCGGAGCTTAGCTTAAAATGCACCAGGGGTGGCCCCGGGAAATTTCGTATAGGCCTGAATACAGCCTAGCCTACTGTTAAGTAAATGCGCTATTTCTAATCTGTTATCTGCATGAAAACATTTAACTCGGGAAATGGACATGGCCATAGGTTACCCAAAACACTTTGCTATGTTTTAATAAACAGAAATAACATTTTGTTTGGCCTATCCAACCAGATTTCCAATGCATTAGCCTGCGTGGAGACAGCTGAGTGGTTCTACTACCATGGTTCTGCAAGGTCATTTGTGTGCTTGAGTGAGAGCCAGGTGTTAGGTAGCCTATTATTTATGCCTTATTCACCCGGCTGCCATAACGAGGCTGAGGTGTACACTTGCCATTACACCTCAGTCCAGCAGATGGTGGTGGTAGTGCACTCCGTTTGCAAACTGCCGAAAAAAGCTCACCGATTAAAGAAGAAGGGTTCACTGGCCTGTTCTTCTTCTTCAGTGAATTGTTTTTAGCAGTTTGCAAACGGAGTGCATTACCACCACCATCTGCCGGACTGAGGTGTAATGACAAGTGTACCCCTCAGACTCGTAATGGCCGCCGGGTGAATAAGGCGAATGGCAGCCCATAGAATGCCTGGCTGAAAAGTGCTGAATTTGACCAAAATTGAACCGCTGGGTCTAAAGTTCGCCGCACTGATTCAGGACCGTCCCATGATCACTCTCACAAATTTACAGCAGTCACACATTTCATCCGATTTTTAAGGAACTTGGCAGAGATGATCTTCTGACCGAGCCGCACAAACGATACTTGTCAGATTTTTTCATCTCAAGTTTATTTGCCCGTGACAGCCAATCACACATGGCGACGATGCCGCCTAACAGGAAGTGGGCTAACATCTTGGCTACGCTTTAATGTATGAAGTCTAAACTTGGTACAGGGACTTGGTATCTGATTGTGAGGACGCGCTAGGAAATTGGCATCATTTGGCCTCTATAGGGGCCGCTGCAATACAGGAAGTGAGCTTGTATCTCAGCAACGGTTTGATGTACAAAGTCTAAACTTGGTATAAGGACCTATTACCTGATTATGATGACGCACTAGGAAATTGGCATCATTTGGCCTCTATAGGGGGCGCTGCAATACAGGAAGTGAGCTTGTATCTCAGCAACGCTTTGATGTATGAAGTCCAAACTTGATACAGGGACATAGTAGCTGATTGTGAGGACATGCAAGAGAAGTGGTCTCATTTGGCCTCTATGGGTGCTGTAATAAAGAAAATGAGCACACATGTAAGCAATGGTTTGGTGTATGAAGTCCAAACTTGGTAGAGGGACATGGTAGCTCATTGTGAGAACGCACAAGGACATTGCTGTAATTTGGCGTCTAGGGGCACTGTGACAAAGTTAATGAGCTTATTTCTCAGCCATTCTTTATCCAATCCATCAAACTTGCTGTGAGTGCTTGCTCATGCCATGGCAGCACACTGCTTGGTTGATGGTTTCATGGTTGGACTCCTCTTAGGCAACAATAAAGTGAATGCTACAAAGTGTTTATTTGTACATGTTATGTTTCAAAAGTGCACTTTTAACACATTCATGGAAGATATGGTGTGGTTTAGTTTTTAGAGTGCTATAAGCATATCTGCAATGCTGTACAGTTCCACAGTGAGCTCACTACATAAGAGTAGACATGAAAGGCATGGGGTTAAGGAAAGCAACCCTTAAAGCTGGTGACATTGGTGTTCTGATTGGTCAATGAAATCATCAGTAAAACTCTAGTGAGAGGTCCTAAAAGGTCAAACAGTCCTAAAGGCAAAATAAATACCAGATTAGAATCTTTGAATAGAATCTGTGTAACTCTTGTTGTGTTACCATGATGCAAACAGGCAGAGTATTCCAGAACATTTGTTATCTGCATCTGTTTATTCTATATATACAGTCTATGGGATGACATGCAAAGCTGGCACTGTAAATGTATGTGTGGCAAGTGCATTTCTCAAAGAATGATCATAAACAATCAATGTACAGTAGGATGCTTGGATGTATGTACATCAAGTATAAGATTGCTTGGCCATAAAAAACAGTAAGCACAGTAAGTCATGTATTCAGCTTTTATTAGTGTGTGTGTGTGTGTGGTGAACTATTGTTCATGCTGTTGCTAGGTTACGGGGACGCTGGCGAGACACGCCGCTCCGTCTGGCATCATGTTTTTGTTTGTTTTTATGTAATGTTGGTAATTTTATGTGATGTCATGTTTATTTTTTTGTATTGGTTTGTCTAGTTAAATGTTTTCCCTATTTATTTACGCTATTTTTGATAGTTTTCGTGTTATTCTTAGTCCTTTTTACTCCTAAGTCAGCTGATGTCGTTGACGTTTGTCCATTGGGAGCTTGCGGGTTGGTCAGTTGCTAAAGAACTTTGTTGGCATTGCATCGGTTGTGAAGGCACAGCTCTGTGCGCAGTTTTCACGGATCATCATTGCCCTTGGACATTTTCAGCTGATTTGGAAATTGGACTAATTTCACTTTTTCCCCTTTTAAAATATACTTTCTTTTTTTTATTTGTTTATTTGTTTTGTTGTGTCTGTCTTGTATGTCTTGTGTCACGGGTACGCTGGCGACTATGCCGCTCCATCCGGCATCTTGTGTCTTGTTGTTATGTGTCTTGTTTGTGGAGCGCTTTGGATTGCACTATGTGCATGTTAAATGCGCTTTAAAAATAAATCTGACTTGACTTGATTTGAATATTTTCCTATAGACTTTGTGTGTTATAAATTACATGTTACTTTCTATTCCAAACAGATGACAAAGATGCAGTTCTTCACAGTCTGCATTAATTTGATGAGACATGTAAATGTGAGCGCGATGCACTTTGTTCTCCCAGCCCTCCTCAAAGTGTTGAAAGAGGAACCAGAACGGTTATTATCTATTCGGGAGACCTCTAAATGTCTTGAGCCTGATAGGTCTCCAAACTTGAGGTATATTGAGGGTGAGCATGACATCATGATTCTGAAAGATGGAGTACTGATTGAAATCATTCCAAAAGTGAGAAACATCTCATCACCTCCATCCTGCGAGGTGTCGACCAGCCTCTCGATTTATTCAGAAACACGGTATGTGGTTCAGAATAATTTTGATAAGAATTGGAATGTAACAGTAAAGCATATGAAAAAAAGGAAAAATTATAGTTTATTTTGTACCTTTTCTTGACAGTCACTGGGTAAAATAAGTTAGTCATACTAATAAATTGCATAATTTAAATGATTTATACATTTCATGTATTTATATATTCTTTAGGCCCCAGTCCATGCTGTTGGATGACCTTGGTGTCACAGAGGAGCAGATTCAATGTAATATTCAGGAGACATTGAGGAAACTCAACATCATCCCACCCACCAGTAGCTCTGATCAGTTAAGCACTGCTATTGCAAAGGACGTAGTGTTGAAGATTAATTCAACTATGGCTGAGGTAAAGAGGTCAATTCCAGACTTGTCAAGCCTTGCTACCCTCAAGAAGGTCACCAGCGCTGATAAGCTTGTTAAAGAAGTTAGCCTGAAGCTGGATGCATTCATAAATGGAGAGGTTCCTGCAAGAGGCCAGGTAAGCACCTCTGACAACGACATACATTTGGCTTCAGCTATGACTGCAGTCATCAACACCATGGAAACCTGCTTGGAAGGATGTGATGGTAACAAGTCTGCAAAGAGGTGGCTGGCATCTGTCAATACAACTGTTAAATCTTTGACATGTCAAAATGGCTGTATTAACATGTGTCCACCACATGCAAAGGATCTGGAAGTCAACAAAGAGTGCAAAGAACTGGATGGTCAAAGCCAGACACCTCAGCCAAGTGTCATATCAGTTGTCATGGATGACTTTCAGTTAAGGACCAAGACGCCGGTCAGTGAAGTCCTCATTGGAAAAATTAAAAGTTGTCACTCTGCTCCATCAAACACAGACTGTGCAGAGCAAACAGTAGAAAGTGATCACATATCTATTTTTTTTCTTCAGCCCATTGAGGAGACTGCTGCTGGTGTCATTGAGACCTTTGTAGAGGAGATGAAAACTATTGTTCAGTCTTCAGCAGAGAGAACTGGCTATGTGGATATTGAATCTTTAGTTCAGACTTTACCAAGTATCCGCTCAGATGCCAGTTGTGCAAAGAAGAACCAGGTTCAGATCGAAGCAAAAAGGATTTATTACAAAATCATGATGAAGTTAAAAGTGTTTTTTGGACAGCTTCCCTTTCAGCAGAGTCAAACCATTGCCACTGATACCCATAAGGAGAACGACTCAGTTGTAGTGGATGATCATGATTCATTGAATGTGGATGACACTGCACAAACACCAGGGGCTCAAAGACAGAGCAAGAGTGAGCAAGTTCTTGCTGTGACTAGACCACTGGATTCTTGTGTACTCCGTAATGTGCACAGCGACAGTGATTGTCCATTTAGTCCAGTTCTGCTCAACACCTGCACTAAGGATGTCTTAAAAGCAGTCATTTTCTCTTACATTTCGAAACAAGGTCAAAAAACATCTGTGCAGGGAACATCTGTATCTTTGCCATCGGCCAACAGCAGTGTTGAGGACAGTCTCCTTTTCCACTTGAGCGATTTGACTTCCTTCAGCTCTTCAGTTGTCTCTGAGGATAGTTTCAGCACCTTTTCAACCAACTTGACAGGAGATAGTACCAGTGAAAGGCTCGAGGATGTGCCCATTCCATGTATGCAAAGATCATCAAGAGTGGAATTTCAGATTAACGCTTTCGAGGAAGTGACCAATGTTTTAGTTACCTTTCTCCGAAGCCACACATCTCTGCAGTCCTATGCCTCCAACAACAGCTGTGAGAAAGATCATCCGACTAGCATGCCATGGCTTGATTACTTCTCTAATGAACTGGATTCTGTTGCCATGGACGTCATTGATCAGGTTGTTAATGATGGACAGACAAGTATTGGATCCCTTCTAGTAGATGGTAGCTGCCCCACTACATCTGTTGGTCACTCCAGTGTCAAGGGCTCTGATGAATTGGTTGCTCCCTTAACTGACGTCATCCACAAACTGTGCCATGATAATCTACATAGTTAGGTAGCCAAAGATGTGGGCCAGGTTCTGCTGCAATCTGCCGAATCATTCACAGGGTCAGCCAGCGCCCTGTCCATACAGACGATTGCATCAGATGTGGTCGAGACAGTGGTTGGAGGCATACAGGCGATTTTGCATTCCACATCAGGCAAGACCAGTGCCAGCTCTGATGTCAAAGAGTGAGAGAAGTTTGCCCAATCTTTGTCTGAAAAATGTCAAACATTTGAACTCTACCATGTTGAACGTAACCTGAGGTGTTTAGGGGGTTACAAGAGAAAATAAAGAACTTCTTCACTAAGAACTTGCAACTTGTCACCAGAACCAAAGGCAGCACAGAAAGTTATGCAAAACAGACAATTAGCAATGCCCTTTTTTGCATTAAAGAAGACCTTCCCATCTTGAGGGATTTACAGAGTTCAGAGGATCTCAAAATGGTGCATGACATTTTGAATTTAATGATGAATAATATCACAGATGTAGATGGTCAAACAGGTCAAGACGTCACCTCAGAGGTAACAGAGAGACCTGCTTTAATGGCGTCAATTTCCTTGAGCAGATTGTCAATGTCACTGAGTACATGGTCCGAATCCACTGAAGAGATCTTACCTGCCACAATTACCATATATGAGCTGACTGGCAATGGTAATATAGTCCAACAGAAGCACATTCGAGTCAGAAATTCAATGAAAAATGAATCCCCTGCTGGAATATCTCGGGACACAATTGTCAATCTTGTAAAGTGAGTCAGTGAGAAACATGGTTTGGAGGATGAGGCATGTGGTTCCTCTCAGCATGGAGATCTCAATCTTGTTGCTGTAAAGATTGAGAAATCCCTCTCCAACTTAACTGTGAGCCCTCAGGAACTCGTTGGTAAGATTTATGATCTCTTCAGGAAGGATAGGAGCAATGGCCTTCGCAAATGTGTTTCAGACACAGTGCTTTTGAAGTTTCAGGATAATGAACGTTTCAAGATTCAGATTGCCTCTCAGCTTGTTCAAAGCTATGCAGAGGAAACAGTGAAGCACTTCCTTCTCCCTTGTTTCAAGCTTCCTACCTCTTGGACCATGGAACAGTCTGTTTTTTTGGGTCCAGCTTCTGCTTCAGCCTCTTGCCCTGGCTTCACATCTGGAGGGGTGCTAGACGGACAAGACACAAAAGCCTCCAAGTCTCCATCAGAGGTGCTAACTGGCATTCTGAAGGTGCTGACTGAAGCGATGGTGAGGGATGTGATGCATAGCTTTTCCCTGGCATCGAAGATGGACATAGTTAGTGAAAATCAGACCAAAAAGTCTTCTGAATCCTTAAACGGCCTAGGGCCAATGACCTTGGATAAAAGCCAGCATTACTGTGGCCAAAACATCATTGCTAAGTCAAGTCAAAAGCTACCACAGCTTGAGGCTGATAAAGTTGGTCACCTAGCAACTGTTCTGATGATACGACTCCTAACAAAGAGGATCGGTGTGGAACCGGGATCATCAGATATGATGGAGAATTCCAGACAGCTGATCGGCAGGATCTTAGGTGTTTCAAACAATGAGGCACACCCTCAAGACGCTAAGATTCATGAGATCTTCAGAGCTGTCTATGATGATCTGCTACATGAATTTGGCCTTGAAATTGTTCTTTCCAAAGCTTTAGAGGCAGAGAATTCTGCCTTTGAGGAAGTCCTGAAGACATCACTTCAAAAACACTTGAATACCTATGCCGAGTCAGAAAATCTAGTTCAAAATGAATTAAGTGGGATGGAATTCCAGAGTTCAATGCCTCTCAGAGAAAGAAGAGCAAAAAAAATAGGGCTGTCAAAATAACTGATTAATTTCGATTAATTAATTTGAGAAAAAATAACTGATTAAAAAAAATAACGCAGATTAATCAATTCCGTATGACCTTTGACCCCGAGCCATTCTAGTCAGTAACCATTAGACTAAAATGAAGGAGAGAGAAGAAAATTTGCTGCCTAGATCATTGATTGGAACATTTACTTTTAAAAAACGGCCTGATGTTGATAAAAATAAAGTGTTGATTAAAATAAAGCCCTCTGCAATGTCTGCAGCAAGGAATTTGCATATCACCGGAGTTTGTCAACTCTAAAGTCGCACATCAATGCAAAGAAATAGTGTTGACATTCAAGGGAGTGTTCATTGTGTCCCCTAGGTTATATCTGTGGCCTGAAATGCCTGTATGAAAAAAAACTTCTTCCCGAAGCACTTTTGAATAGATTTCCTCAGCATATTACGTCATATCATAGATTATTATGGCCATTATTTGAACAGTGAAAACAATAATGAAAGAGTTTATAATGTCACTAAATGCTGATTATTCAATGATTCATTTGAATTTAAATATTTAAAATACTTTCACAGCAAAAATTAATTTAGATTAATTAATCACAGAGTATGTAATTAATTTGATTAATTTTTTTAATCGATTGACAGCCCTAAACAAAATCAAAAAGGGAATTCTTCGATTCCTACTAAAAATTCCTAAAGTCAAGATCTTTCATAAGATAAAGATTTGTATAAATGAAACCTTTAATTCATATATTTGATCTATGTGTTGTAGTTAAGTTAAACTAAACTATTTGACATATAAAATAGCTTAATTGAACATGTCAAAATTTGATTTGATTTTGCTCTTTATCTTGCCTCCTCTGTTTGTCATGCCCTTTTGATCAGAAATTTGAGACAGGGCTCATCAAGAAGGAGCTTGCCTCTGACAGCAGATTACATGCTGATATCATTGCAGGTAGGTCCATCTCATATCTTCATTATTTATTAGAACATAGCTGGTACAGTAGAGATCTTGTGAAACCACGGAACCAAGCACATTTTGTGGAAAACAATACTCTCATCTCATTCACCTCCAACTCTTGTCTGGCAGAGTCAACTGGTAGTGTCGTCCCACCTTGTGAGAATGTTACACACTTAGAGCAGATCCCAGAGGAACAGAAGCCTCAGAAATCCTCATGCTTCTCAAGGCTCATTGCTGCTGTAATGAGGAGGAAGTCTAGAGTCAGTCCAAAGTAACTAAATACAGTACACTGCATAAATAAGTCTAGAGGAAGTCTAGAGTCAGTCCAGAGTAACTAAATACAGTATATTGCAAATATAAGTTTAGAGAGTCTAGAGTCAGTCCAGAAAAAAAAACGAAATACAGTATATTGCATAAATAAGTCTAGAGAAAGTCTACAGTCAGTCCAGAGTAACTAAATACAGTATATTGCATACATAAAATAAAGCATCTCTTGCATATTCCTTTTATTGTCTTGAACTGTGTCATTTTTGGTTGTTATTGGCATTTGTGTCTGCCCATAGTTTTTCTAGGGATCCATCCAGGTGGTCCTTCTCACCAGAGAACTAAATAGTGTGTAGCATGAGGGGGATTGAAAGGAATATTTGTCTACGCTTTACATGACCATAATATACCATCAAAAATGAATTTAAAGATAATATCAAAATAGCTCCCACACAAAGAATTCAACGCCTTTCCTGTGTATTTTTAAAATACCTTTCAGGGCAAGTCTGACATTTGTCTACCTGGAGCCCTATATTTAGATACTTTTAAGTACTTTAATTAGGGACAGAAAACATGAAAATCCATTCAGTATTAAAGTAGCTAGCCTGCTAATAGCAATACTGCATTCAAGGGAGCCGCTAGCTATTATCAAACTGATTTTTCCCCACCACGGACAAGGCTCAACATCATTAGATGTCAGCCAACATGGACAGGATCCCTGTGGAGACATACGTGTTTGACGTTAGCGCCATATGAAGTTGACATTAGCTAATGCCCCTAATGCAGGTGCTTAGCCAGCCAGGTTAGCTAGCTCATTTAACTAGCTCAATACTGACCGTTTTGTTGACAGTTTTGCCACTGAATGAATAAATGTACTTTCTCTGGAATTCAACATTAGGTTGAGGTTGCAACCAACTAGAGTGAGGCTTGAGATTACCTTTCATACACTTTGTTATTTGGCATATGGACCAGCATTAAAAAGTTACTTTATTTCATTCATGTGGAATACATTGATTTATACCACTGATTTATTTCTGTTGATTTATTTCACAACTCATGCATTTGGTTCCAGAACTTCCAGCTCAGAGATGCTGACAGTGTCTGTGGCCATTTATATTTAATGGTTCTCAGTCATGAAATTACACAGTTCTCCAAAAAAAAAAAGACCTCACTAGAATTATGCCACATGACTGATCAAGCCTGGAGCAAAGAAAGTGCTGGGATGCGTAATTCATGGCTGTTTAAGCTTGATGAAGAGAGAGAGAGAGAGAGAGAGAGAGACAGAGAGAGAGAGAGATAGCCACTGGCAGCAAGAGTGCAAGGCAGAGGGGGAGAGAGAACGAGTGAGCTGAGCTATCTCCTTTGCTTGTGCTTGAAGACGTGAGTCTGATTAAGATCAGCTCTACCTGTCCACACTGCAGTTTGCATGTTGAGAGAGATGGTTCAGCACAGTTTGGTGTCAAAGCTCTCTTTTAACTGTTGCACTCTCAGAATCCTTCACTTGGTTTGTTGTAAAGAGGGCCCTGCAATTACTTGATCTGTGAAACTGCTTTGGTCGGCTGAGCCGTAATTGAACTGTAATCTGCATAAATTCTTTTAATTTCCTCTCTTGTTGTGCATTTGGAGGATGCCTGTGATGCTGTGTTTACTGCTTACTGAAATAGACACAATCAAACCATTGCCAATAAGCTGAGACATCACTGCGAAATGTAAGCTGTGTGTGTGCGTGAGAGAGGGTGTGTGTGTGTGTGTGTGCATGCATGGGTGTGTGTGTGTGTGAGAGAGAGACAGAGAGATAGACAGAGAGATGCTACCTTAAACTGTCTTAATCATTATATTACTTTGATTATCAGAAACAGTAAAACATAATCGACATATAGGTCACCTCCAGCTCTTGAGCCAATTAAAACCCACCCAGTTACTATGAAAGAAACAGCAGGAGCTGGACTATTTATGTACAGTAACCTTATACTGTAGGTGGCACTCAATCACTGTGGTGCAGAACTAATCAAGTCATTTTTGCTATAGGTCCAGAGTATGCTATTATGTCCATGAAAACATCAAGGCATCAAGGTAGTCTATTATTTTTTTTTAGCCACCAAATTAACAAAGGTTACTTCAAAGTGTTGCCTAGATTGACATATTAATTATGGTCTTTTTTAGTGTATAGTTATGGCAGTCGTGGCCTACTGGTTAGGGCTTCGGGCTTGGAACCAAAGGGTTGCCGGTTTGATCACTGACCAGTGGGAACGGCAGAAGTGCCCTTGAGCAAGGCACCTAATCCCTTACTGCTCCCCGAGCGCCGCTGTAGCAAGGCAGCTCACTGCTCCGGTTTAGTGTTTGCTTCACCTCACTGTGTGTTCACTGTGTGCTCTGCAGGGACGGATCATGGCTTGTGCCAAGTGTGCACGTGCACAGGGGCCCTCAGCCAATGGGGGCCCTCGGATTTTAAAAAAATTGCCATGAATTTAGGCTGTTATGCCCGGTGCTTCTGTCTGCGGCACAACTGAATGGTGTTATGGAACCGCGGACCGAAAGAAAAATAAACTAAATGTTTTCCTGATCAATAAATACTTCTTAATTCAGAAAATATAGAGGCATAACATTAGGTGGAAGTGGTAGGCTATGAGTGCTCATTCAATGTGTATGCGTGTTTGCGAAAGTGAAACTGACCCACTCGTGGGTAGGTGAATGAAGTGGATTCCTGCAATGTTCATGAAAACAGCATAGCGATTGGATAGCCTAATAAATCGCGACTTGTTGTTGTAACAGTAGCTTATATCGTAGCAAATAGCCTATGGCGATGCCGATGACAGATAGGCCTACACTTATTTCACTCGTCTCGCTGGAGTGAGCGCATAATGTGGGCTGTTGCGCAAAGAAATTAATTAGGGAGATGATCTGCATCTCCATTTACCAAACGCTATAGTTTTGCTAACATCTCCACTGTTAACGTGAAATATGTCTCCATGCAAGGTAGTGTCAAGCAGCAGTGAAGTGAAAACCTTATCATGCAGGTAGCCAATGTTCACGTCACCTGAGTCAGACAGAAAACGGGCCCTGCTTGCTCTGTTAAAGTTTGTATGCCCCTTCCAAACTGCGTTAAAAGGGTATATTTAACAGCCAGAATTTCGAAAATGTCCAGGGGGAGACACCCCCGAACCCCCCGTAATATGATCAGCACCACCTCTCACAAAATACTATCAACGTCCCTGCTACCGGTCCGTCAGATATGACACCTGTGTCCGGTCCGTTTAGTTAAAAATGTTGCTGTAGACTGTTTGGACAGCAAAGGGAGATTACAGCCTAATAATAAAAACAGCTGCTGGAATTCATTTCTGTGTGGGCCTGAGTTATAATATATGACATAATGTACTACATTTTCATTGTGTGCAATTGTGCACCAGCCTGCACAGCGACAGCAAAGAGAGAAGCGCTGGCTGCACGCACATGCGCAAACGCGCCCGCGCGCGTCGCGGTCAGGGGGAGGGGGAGCCTTTTTTGATATTGTGCACAGGGGCCCATATGTGTTTAATCCGTCCCTGGTGCTCTGTGTGTTCACTAATTCACGGATGGGATAAATGCAGAGACCAAATTCCTTGTATACAAGTATACTTGGCCTAGAAACCTGATTTACATTACATATACATTACATATGGGATTTAGCCTACTAATAGTGTCATAACGATGAATATGATTATGCCTCTGTAGCTTGTAGACACTTGAAACAAAAATACATACATCCTAAAACAATTCATAGGATATTACAAATAAATATGTATATGTAATGTAATTTATCTTTCTGGCCGAGATCATAGTAAAAAAGTTTGCACATACAACAACACATCAGAAGAAACAGATTATTGCGTAATCGGTGATAGGCTATACAAGCTTGCATACTGAAAAACAGATGGTTAGCTCTGCTCCACTGTACTGGATGAATATAGACATTATGAATAGTATCGCGACGACAGAAGGATAGTGATTGGACAAGGAGAACTGTCAGTATCACATAACTGACGCGCCTTACGTTTAGCTCCGCAGACAAGTAGGCGAGAGTTTTCTGCAGATGTGTTTCGGTATGGAGAGATGATACTGCAGCTTGACACTCGAGACTTTGACAACAAACAACCAATGTAGACCAACCTGACTTTCTATACAGACTGAACGTGGTGAGGGGTGATTAAGCGATCCGATTTGTGAACTCAGCTTTTCTTTCTTCAGCCTGTCTTTCGACACGAAGGAAATAAAATGCCTGTAGTAACTCTCCTACCTTTCACTGCGACTTCCAATAGGAAGTCTGCCAGCCCGACTTATTTTCGATTGTCTGAAAAATTCATTTTGCTTTTAGTTTTCAGTGCTTTTATTACAGTGTGTATCGGGGTGCTTTTCTTCTTGCCGAATTCGTCAAAGCTTCTCGGTGGAGTTTTCTTGCGTTCATCGTCCGTCGAAACGGCTACACGAACAGGTACAGATCGAGACTCCGGTGTTGGAAGTGGAAATACGGAAAAAAATGTAAAAATAAAGAAAGATCACGATGAGCTCTTAATCGAAGCACAAGACACACTTCAAAAGCATCCTGAGGACATTAAGAAAGATATCAGAGACGACAAGGACGAAGTTATTAAAGGTCTTGTTAAAGGTTGGAGAGGTAAAAATCTACCCGTTATTGAGTATATCCGGCCGCCCGGAGCAACAGGACAGGAGCCAACGGACCCAGAAATCCAACAGAAAAGGGCGAAAATAAAGGAGGTAAGTCTCTGTATATGTGTTGACATTTTTGGTGTTTGTCTCAGTTAATTCGTAGCCAGGCCCCCGTCTCCCTTTGTCTCACAAAACCCATGTGGTGGCGAGAAGTCGCTAATCGGTAAACCAAAGACAAACGTGTTACGGAGTGTTTCATTCTACTGACAGCAGTAGCCAGAGCACTTCACTGACACCAGTGGCTACAGCACTGTGCGCTGTCCATGGTGCTGAAGCATGTTGAGGCCATCCTTCACAGTGCACTGCTTTTACTAACTCCACAACCTTGCGCTAGTTAACCTACTATGACATTGTCATAGAGGCAGTTACTGGCTCCTATACACTTAGTAAGCCTTAGTATAGGCTACTGTGACATTTGCAAGCGTTGCACGTAGACCAGACACTGTGCTCTGATATGATACTCCGTTGCTCAATAACATTTCCCCCGTCTTAAGCAAATATAAGTAAATATAACTATTATTATACATTTCTTTTTAAACAGATTGCCTAGTTATTCTTTTAATCTATGTGGACAGCTCGCACCTTGTTGACACAACATGCCCGAGATGCTTTCGGGAAAATTGCTTGTGTCAGCATTTCCTCGCGTTTGCTTACACAGTGTTACATCACAATTCAAGAGCGAGTGAGAGTTGCATAAATGTTGCATACTCTGTATTTGTGTGTCTTTAAATTGGGTGATAAACAATCAACAATTTACTTTTAATTGACAGTGTGGAAGATACTTATGCAGGCGGTGTGTTTGTGATAACTACTATTTTTCATCATTGACCAAAGATAAGCAAGAAACACAATCACAATCAAGCTTTTATAAAGCTCTGTATGTGTGTGGGCATGCATGTGCTGTGTGTGTGTGTGTGTGTGGACATGCATGTACCCTGTGTGCCGTGTGTGTGTGTGTGTGTGCCATGTGTGTGTGTGTGTGTGTGTGTGTGTGTGTGTGTGTGTGTTTGTGTGTGTGTGTGTGTGTGTGTGTGTGTGTGTGTGTGCGCACAATGTGTGGGTATGTACTGTGTGTGGTTTCCCTTGCTCCCACTGTTGACGCTGAAAAGCAACTTACTATCACTGCTTAGTGCTTACTCATGGTGTTAGACACAATCCGGCGATGCTGTAGTAGCCCACTATTTCATTGCCTTTTATAGACCCTTTCAACCATAGACATACAGTCTATGCTTTCAACAATAAAAACAAACAATGCTTGAACATTCTATTTGGTTCCCAATCTACTTCCTCTGCATTAAGATAACATATGGAATGTTAAAACGGAAGCCTTGTGGGGCCAACTATGATGCTGATAATGGAACTCTCTTGAAAGGGTCTATAAGCATGAATAGGTAGGCCCAGAGCCATATACCTATATATGGCTCTGGGTAGGCCTTCAGTGGACCAGCTGCCC